>NW_026555334.1:21202627-21802627 GCF_029017545.1 Prosopis cineraria | reverse complement strand
ATTATGACTTTACCCATGATTAATAGCTAATAACAAGATTAAAAAATCAGGATGTTATAATAAACACAAGAAAAAAGATTGTTGGGAAGCCTATTACTTTCGAAGTCACCAAAAAAGACATTAATGATCTCATTATTCTTGATTGGTTAGACTTAACAATAATTCAAGTTTTTATTATATAAGTATTCATTTTTATTTCTAGGTTAATATTTAGTATTTTTATTTTATTGGTAACATATTTCTTATTATCAAAGTACCTTCACAAGATATGCACTGAACTTAGTGTTAATTATAATTATGGGTTCTTATCTCCACTTTTAACTGCATGCGGCAAAGTAAACCAAAGAGCTTCTTATATTGAAAAGATGATATGTAAGCAAAAGTAATTTTTACCAATTATTGAGAGGTATTAAATTTTAAATTCATCCCTCAATTTATAAAAATTTTTCTTAATGATGTGAAACTAATATAAATTAATATATTGTAGTCATCATTGAATGCTTCCTATCATTTGCCTATATAAAATACTATATAGTAGTTTTGTTCACTATAAAGGAAAGTAAGCGATGATATGAAGCTTTAATTGAATTGTAAGTTTTTGAATAATTTTATTTTATGTCATTAATAACATATATTTAATATTTTTTAAGTGTTTATATTTGGTAAATAGATCTTTAGGACATATTAGAAATCAGCAAGAATGGTTGACAAAAAAATGAAATCAAGTGTGTGTAAATGCAAGTATGTATTTTAAATTTATTCCCTAATTAGAATGAAGATTATAATATTGGTTTCATGACTTTAATTATTTTTATTTTCTGTATAGTATCCTCAACAATCAGGAAATGAAGAGTGTGGTTATTATGTGATAATTTTCATGTATGAAATCATCACTCAAGGTATTATTCACTCATTTGATCAGGTAAGAATTTGTTAATAATTATTTATATTATGAAGCTTGCCATATAGTTGAGTTATTATTCATTCGTATATTGTTAGTGATAAAAGGTTTTAGGTAACTGAATTGTCTAAACTCTTTATTTGTGCGTTTGTATGGTTATGTGGTAATTATCAAGCTAATACTCATGTTTTGTACTAGTATAGTATTAATATGAAAACTAAGTCCTATGTTCAAGTATAAGTATTTATGAAATTATATGGTTTATGTGTAAATGATTATTATAGTGGAAATTATATGTCATGGTTATGTGTGGAATTGTTGAGCAGATATTTGGCATGATCATTGTGAGATAGTGGGAGTTTACCTTAATATGGTGTTGGGGACATTGTTTGGAAATTCATATGGTACACTGGTATTGTGAAGTCCTCGGTACACAGTTCTATATTTATTTGAAAGTCCTAATACTATGTGAGACAGATTGGGCATTGACACCCTGGGTATTCGTGGAAAGGAAGAATGTGTGGTCTATAATAGGTAAAGGCACCTTTGGCTGTGGCTACCTCCTATGATTGGTGAGCTTGAGCTAATCCAATCACATGAATTTGGTTCTATTGAATTATCAACCTATAAATTCAATCAAAAGATATAAGGAAGGTATAAGGCAGTGTGTTAATCGTGCATATCATTTTATAACTATGTGAATATGTGTCTTGTATTTCTAAGTATTTGTTATATTGCTACTTTACATACACATTTACTATTCTTATTCATGAATAGTTTGTTTAGACTATTTGATTATTGAGTCCTTGACTCGCCCTGTGGTTAGATTTTATGGGTATAGGCTCTGATAGGGGCAAAGAAAAGAAAGGTGCTATCGAGCATTGAGGGATCTATAATTGTATAGTTCCCTCTCTTTCTTTTTTTTTGTAATGAATTAATTATATTTATGCTAACTTAAGATCATAAAGCCATTTTATTGTCACTTGCATAATTCTGTTATAAACTGTGAGTATTTTGACCTGGAATATTGTACTTTTAATTGTATAATCAAGTTGTTTATGGTCCATTTCAGTTGGTTCAAGTGGTTCCATGATTATTAGCAGTTGATATGTGAGTTTAGACACCTTGGTTGTTGTTTTGAAAAGAATAAAGGATCATTTTGTATTCAGGTATCCAACTTTTAGTTAGTTTAGTGTTTGGTTGTGAGACAAGTTCTAATAGCTAGGTGGCTCTAAGAGCTACATGTGGATGCTTGAATCACTCAAATCAAACATCAAATGGTGAAATGGCACTCTCTAAAATTTGGTCTCAGAGTGCTGCCATGATAGTTATTAGCAGCAGGCACACATTGTGACGTATTGCACAAAAAGGGATATAGTCCTTCTATACCAATTGTTGCAGCGAGTAAGGCTTGCATCATAGCAGACAAAGCAAAATCTAGAATTTTCTATACTATTCCACTAACATTTATTAGGATTTTTATGGGTTTCTATGCTTCCATTATTTTTTGTAACTTGTTCTAAACTATAGTTTGAGCTCAAATAGCTTTTTAAAAAAGAGTTTTCTCAGGATCTTGATTTCTTAAACTTCTTCATAACCCTTGTATTATGATAACTATATAAAGGATTTAATTAGTTCTGATTATCATAATGGTATTTCATGTCTTGTGTTATGTGTGTTTGGTAATGTCAGGGATGACATTACAATTGGGATTGATTTCACACGATTTGAGACTGGTATACCATAATTGATGTATTTGTTTGTATGGTGTGTTGCATTCATGTGTAGAAGTTGGCATATATATATATTCGTTACACTTACCTTCCTTTTGCATAGTTGTTTAACTTGTCCACTCGCTTTTTTTGTGAAAAGGATGGCAAGAAGACAATATGTAGAACTACTATTGGTGATAACCTATCCAACACGAATGTGGTACCAAAGATAAATAAGCTACCACTAAAAAATCATATTCTGATTAGTCAAAATTTAGAGCAACCAAGGAATGAGCTACAGGGAAATAAGGCTCTACTACTTGAAATGAGTAATATGATGTAAGAAATTTGTAACATGGTACAGGAAAAGGTACACCTAGAAATGAAAGGGGAAGAGGAGATAGTAGGACTATTGAGAATGAAGAGGATGTGTATAAGGAAGATGAAGCATATGAAGAGAGTATACCCAAGCAATCTGTGGTAATGGGTGGTAGTGGTTCACAAAATTCCTTGGACGAATCTTAGAAGAGCTTCTTATGGTTTCATACACCTACCTTTAACAGGACGATGAAATAGGGTGAAGCTAATGAGTGGATTGAATAAATTGAGGCCATCTTTAAGGTAGTACCTTTTTAGAGAGTAGAAGGTGACTTTGGTTTCATTGTTATTTATGAAAGAGGCCTAACATTAGTGGAAGTTGGTGAGATTGACGAGTAAAGTTAAGTAGACTTGGGATAAGTTCAAGGTATGATTATTCAATTTCTACTTCTTAGTAGCCTTTAGAGTTAAGAAGGAGGCTAAGTTTCATAAGCCAAGCAAGGAAACTTAAATGAAGAAGCTTTTATAGCAAAGTTCAATTGTAACATCCTGAATTTCAATCCAGAAAAACTAGTTGCTAATCAGGGGTAAATTAATAATCAGTGGATTAATTATGGTTTAGATGTTGAGATGATATTTTATGTTGGTTGGTTATTATGTTGATAGAATTGAAGGGTAGAATAGCAAGCCAGGGTGAAATGCACAAGCATAAGTGAGATTAACCTCATTGTGCCACACGTCATGGCAAGTGCTACATGCGTTGCGATGTATTACACAAAATTTTACTTAACAGCTAAGTCTTAGCTTGTGAAATTAAAAGAGATAAGTAGAGAAAACGTATCTAAAGAGGAGAGGGAGCTTTACTTTACTAGGGAAACTATTATCCAACAATTAAGAATTTACTTCAACTAGTGATTTGTTAGGTAAGTATCAACCTATATTATGTTTCTACCCTATTTTCTCTAAATTTGATCAATAGATAAATTGAATCAGGAAGTTTTAATGAATTACAATATAAGGGAAAGGTTTAAAAAGGGATTTCGAATGTGAAACTAAGGTTTTTTTGACTAATCTGGAGTCTAATGATTGAACTCTGAGGATATGGGTAGAATTAACCTAAATTATTAGGTTAAAAAGGGTGAATTTGGTAAATAAATGAGTTAAGAGGGTATGTTGGTCATTTAGACTATATAAATTCGAAAGGTGCTAATTGAATTGTTTTATGTGTTAAGGGATTTGGTTTAACTGAATTAATGCCTATGGTAAATGTTAGAAATTGATTGAGGGACATTGCATTACATAGATTGAGCATTTGTAATGTTGCTTGTGAGAATCTACACTCTCGAGAATTCAATACGATTGTAACCCTTGGTAAGGAGGGTAAAAAGGTAATTAGAGTAACCCTTGTATTTGTTTGTTTGTGAAATTGTTTAAAAGCATGTTATATAACTGTATGCATTATGATTTATAAACTGATAGAGTAGAAATATTGTGAAAGGAATATGCATGCAAGTGTGTGAGTACTGTATGAGATGTATGAGATGAGATATATGCATAGATATGTGTATTACATCCACGAGTATACCCTAGATTAGGGTAAGGGGTCACAGGCCTACTCTGTGTAAAGCTAGGAAGTTCTAAAGGTCTTAAGCGTTGAGTTTGGCTTCGCCAAGAAGGACCTAAGAGATTCTGAAGGTCTTGAGCGTAGAGCTTTACTCTGCCAAGAAGGCCTTAGGAGAATGATCCATAAGTATACCTTAAACTAGGGTAGGGGCTCATGGTCCTAGTCTGCATAAGACTAGGAAGTTCTAAAAATTCAAGCATTAAGAATACTCCGCTATGTGGGACTCAAAAGACTACCTATACATGATGAGGATACTTGGTTTGAGGCAGAGATTCGATAGACCCTGTTTTGTATAAGGTTGAAAGTCCTGATTCGAGCATAAACCTTACTCTTCTAAGTAAAACTGAGAGTATATGAGCATGAGCATGATGATGGCATATAATACTATTTTTATTGAAACACATGCTACTTTATCTTTATTCATGATTTTACTTACTAACTAGTATCTAAGGTTTATCCAAGTTACTGGAATGTATGTCTCACTCTGTTACCTTTGTACACAGGTGAAAAAAGCATGAGAAGGCTAGGAAAGGAAGTAAGAAAAGAGTAGCCTCACATGGTAGTGGTATGACTACCATTATGTATAATGAATGCATAAATTTATTGTTAGAGATTTGAGTTGCAACTAAAATACATAAGTGTATGTGAATATGTATATGATTAATGGTTGAAAAGTTGCTCATGTATATAATGTTGCATCTCACTGAGGGTACTATAGTAGTGGGTATATAGGTAAGCCTTAATGCCAAACAAGAAAGTGTATGTTATTGTATAACTTGTTCCACTTGTATTGTATATATGAATTTGTTATGTGAAATCTATATGTGTAAGAAACTTGACTAAATAGTGAGGTTTGACCCTATTTGTAAGAGTCAAGTGCATTTGTGATTCCCAATCAGATGGCAAGGCTTAGCCCTATATGAGGAAGTCAGATGATTGAAGTGGAACAAGTATATATGTGTATATAATTATATGTGTTGTGCCTCATATAAGCCCACGAGTGTATAATATGGCATTGAGAGGTCAAATTGAGCATATAATGTGATATATGTGATTTGATGTGTTAATAGGTGTATATACTCTTTTTAGACTTGATTCAAGGCCCAAAGTAGTCTAATATGACAAGCAATAAGAATTAAACACTTAGGGTGCAAGTTTTGAAAAAAAAAAGTAGCTTTTTCTACTGTCCAATTTTAGATCGAACCATTGGATCACATCTAAATTTATCTCATTAGATAGAGTAGGTTATAAGCTTCATGTAGGCACTTGAATCACCCAATTGAACGTCGGATATGAAATTGACACGCGACGGACGTTCGCCCTGTGAACTATCATATGACAATAGAATTTACTATCATATGCACCATGGCGCATTGCGTGCCACATCGCATTGTATGGCATAGAGAGAAATAGGGCACATTACTTTGTACCACATTTTACAGTGCATGACACGTTTCTCAAAAAAAATAATTATATCTCTTTGAGTCTTAAGATGTACGTTTATGCTTCTATTGGCCCTCTTATTTAAACATGCTTTTAATAAAGTTGGGATCCCATATTTTGAAAATGAATTGAGGGCTATTACTTTGATATTATATTGTTGTTGACTTATGTTTATGTGTTTAGGATGGTAAAGTTCAGATGAGTCAAGGGACTTTACATCAACCAACTATCCAAGTACTCTAGTTATCTTATGAAAAATGATGATTCAAAGTGGAAGGCATAAAGGCTACTTGAGAAGATGAGGTCAAAATTTAAGCAACAGTTGGCACAGTTTGAGATCACCACGTATGGTAAAATGTGCAATAAGCTAAGAATAGTGACGAGAAGGGGTTGAGAGGAAGAGACAAAAAAGAGAAGACACAGTGAAGGCAGATTCTCACAATCTCTTGGTTGAGTAAGCAAGAGATCTAGTTTTAGCTCTGGTAGTTATGGGAGCTTTAGGAAGAAGAAGACATTTCAAAAGGGATCGCACTCTCGAGGATCATTCTAGAGGAACAATGTAACATCATGATTTTTTAATCGTGTAATTAGCTATTAATTAGGGGTGTATTAGTAATTAGTAATTAGTAAATGATTAGAAGTTTAGAGGGCTACTTGATAATTAGAGTCTTTGGGGTGTTGAATAAGCAAATACAGGTGAAAGAATCACCTCTCAGAGCAAGCATGTGCATGGTGAGAATTTTTCTTGCTGTGCCATATGCAGTGATTGATGCTACCTGCGCCGCGATGCATTATATAGAAAGTAACTTAACAAGTTGTGAATTTACATGAGAGTTTAGAAAGAAGGGAAGAAAAACATGAAAGAGAGAGGAGAGGAAGGCTTTGGCTACTAGGGCGATGGATTTCAAAGCATTGAAAGAGACGTCCAATAAATAACTTATTGGGTAAGCTTTGTATAGCCCTTTTCTTCAATTCTACTATAATTTCTCTTAGTATGAGTAGTAGAGAAATTGAATCAGGAAAATTTAAGGGGTTAGTTTCTTACCCTATAGTAAAAAAAAGTTTTTAAGAGTTAAATTAGAGCTTTGTAACTAGCTTAGAGTTTAACAATAGAGCTTTGAACCTCTAAGCTCAATTTAGCCCTAAATCAAAGATAAAATGTGGTGGAAATGGTGTAAGGGTGAAATAGAATCATTTGAAGTGATGTAAAGTAGTAATTAGGTAGTAATTAACTTAGATGGACTATGTAGAGAGTAATTGATGGCTAGTTATAGTCTTAATAGACAATTAAGTGTTTTTAGTCAATTGGATCAATTGACTAATAATGCCAATTGTGTGTAGATTAGCGCATTCTGTGAGTAAGTTGTAAAAAAAAGCTCATCAGGAGCTGTAGTGGTAATTGACAATCCACGGGTAACCTTTCTTGTAACAGAAGAGTTGAGGTAACTGAATAACTCCCTCTTTTTAACTTTTTATTATTGTAACTGTGTGTGAATATGCTATCTAGTGCATGAAATAGTTTTAAACTGAGCATGTTTTGCAATATTGTATGGTTATTGCATGACAATGAACTTTAATCAAACACATGAAATTATGTGATAAGTATTATATATGTACATAGATGTGTATGGTGGTGATTGGGAACCTATGATTGGTTCAAAAAGTATGATCATAAGGGTGAAAGTTCACTTATGTGGAATGTAGTGAAAGATCATATGGCATATTCTCCTTAATGCTCGATGAGGTGCAGTGTTGGAGAATTATATCTCCTTACTGGGAATAAAGGTGTGGTATTAGAGATGATCTCCTTAGTACCTACTAAGGTGCGGTGTTGGAGGTTCAAACTTCTTAGTATAGCTGTGATGCGGTTTTGGAGTCAACAACACCTCATTATGTGTATTAGAGGAAACTATAGTCTGAAAGTGAGATAAAATACCTTTGGTTAGGTGATTCTACCATTGAAGGTGAGCTTAGGTTTAATGAGAGTGTATATTGGTCTATGACGAGCTTATGGTTTCAAGTCAGGGTACTTTAGAAGTTTAGTCGGTAGTGATCGTGCTTTATGCTAGAGAAATGGTGAAAAGTGGTGATTTATGGTGAATGAAGTTGTAAAAGAGGCAAATTGATATATTCATGTGATTTAAAGTAAAACATATGTTATATGCTATGTTTACTTGTATATTATGTTGTACTTGTTTATGGTTGTATGTAATAGTTAATCGTAGAGAGTTATTCTATTACTGAGATTATTATCTCATGCTTATGGTTATATTTTTATAGGATAGAGTAGTAATTAAGGCAAAGGAAAAGAGTCAGGACCGGCATAATAGTGCCATCGCTGTGTAATCTTTGAGTTTTGTGTAATGAACATTACTTTTGTATATGTTATGTATATAAGTTGCCATAAGAATTGCATACATGTTTAAGTTGTGATTTATGAAAATTTATAGTGATTTTGTGAATCTTAGCCCATATGTGAAAATATGTACTGAAATGATTAACCAAGGCTAGGATTTTGTTATAAATATGTTTTGAATGGGTAAAGTTGAGATAATGTGGTGAAAAAGGCTAAGCGGGCCAATTTATGCTAATTGGTGCAAAGTTTGTGTTTGTAGAAATGGGCTGTCAAAAAAACTAAATTGTGATTTATATATATTTATTATATAATGTGGTCAATTAGGTGAAATAATCCTTTTGGACTTGGTTCAAAGCTTAGAATGGTCTAATGAGACAATAAGAGAAATTTGAATTCTTGGGTAGCACAAAATTCTTAGAGAAAGTGACTTTTTGCACCCAGGTATTCAAATTTAGATTGGACCAATAAATCGTGTCCAAACCTATCCTATTAGCTAACTTATAAGTTGAGCTTTGTGTGAGCACTTGAATCACTCCAATCAGATGTCATATGTGGAAAGGGCACAAGTTAGAAGTTCATCTTGTGTGTTGTCCAATGACAACTACAAAAAAGGGCTTGTGCACCGTGGCACGTTGCACATCATGTTATGGTGTATGGTACAGAGAAGGTCAAGGCATGTGGCTCTATGCCATATGGTACAGTACATGTGTTACACGCCGTGGTGCATAGCCCCTAATCTAACCTTATTTCTTTATTTCAAAGGCATGCAAGGATTGATACAAATGCATATAATTTGTTTTCATTGTGTATATCTCTGATATGTTAAGATTTTGATGATTTTTGTAAAACCAAGTCTTAGGCCCAAGCTTTTCAAACAAAGTATTTGATTATTATATGGTTTTGTGAATGTGGTAATGAAGTTAACCTTTTCCTATATTTGGAGGATATAGGGGAGTGTTACAGATTGATAGTAGTTTCTCAAGTCTTGAGACTTGATTGTTGTGATTTCTTATTGCATTCATCCTTACATATGGTAACTTATTCTTGTTCATTATGCAACACTTTCCCTTATGCTTACTTTCCTTCTTTTCATCCTTAGGAGGGGAGAAAATAGTATACAAGATGAGGAGAGGTACTCGTGTTAGAAGTACTATTTCTAGATGAGTAAATAAGGAAGAGGCGTCAGAAGTTCAACCGATTTAGCCAAAAAGAGATAGAAGGGATGACTTGCTAGAAGAATTGAGAGATATGATAATGGATATAAGGTAGACAATCTATGATCATGACATTATCTTAAGAGGTAGAGAACAAGAGGAGAGAGTTGAAGCTCAAGACATTTCAATGCAAGAAGAAGCACATAGTTGGACTATCTTAAGGTTCAGGTAGCAGGCAAGAAGTTCCTGGCACTGATCCATTAATTAACTATGCTTTGAAAACTTTCATTCGATTCAACCTACCGACTTCTGGCAAAAGTATGAGAGAGGGTAAAGCTGAGTTATGGATAGAGTAACTGGAGACAATCTTTAAAGTTACAGTCTATACCCTTGAGTAGAAAGTTATACTAGCTATAGCGTACTTAGTGGGAGCTGCAAAGAGGTGGTAGGAGTCTATGAGACTGACCAATGGTACTCAACTAAGTTGGGAAGAGTTCAAGAAGGTGTTATTTGATCAGTACTTCCAGTCTCATTCAGAACCAAAAAGGAAGAAGAGTTTCATGCATTCAAGTAAGGAGACTTGTATAAGGAAGAGTTTATTAAAAGATTCAACAACTTTTCAGTCTACTCCACATACCTCCAACATAATAATGACACTAAATGGAAGGCTAAAAAACTGTTAGAGAAGATAAGATTGGAGTATTGCTAATAGATTGCCCTGTTTGATGTGATGACATATGAAGACATATGTCACAAGTTGAGAGTAGTAGCTAGACAGGGCAAAGAGGTAGAGGTAGAGAGGAGGCGAGACAGTATGGGAAGGTTTTCATTCACTTTGCATCTGATAGGTGGAGTTTCAAAGAGGCCTAGATATAGTATTGGTAGTTCCAGTTTTTTTAGAAGGTAAGATTTTAGTAAAGGATCCCAGTCTCAATTAATACAAAGGGATTAGTTTAGAGGAGTGGGGTGTGAGAAGTGGGCCTCTATAGTCCTTGAGGCAAGCATTTAATGTTCTAACGCTAACACTGAGTACTGGAAGAACACCCTAATGCAACATTTGTGGCCAATCTCATCCAGAAAGATGTTAGGCTTGGTTTAAATATGGCAAGTCATGACATTTAGTAAGGCATTGCCCGAAGGACAAAATTGAGGGCATTGAGTAGCGATCTACCATTTTTGGCTGAGTATTTGAAGTTACACAAGAAGAGGTTAGAGCATCTCTAAATTTAATTCGAGGTATGATTTCTATATGTAGTCATCAAGTAGAGGCATTATTTGATTTTTGTTACACACATTCCTTCATGTCTAAGGAGTGTGTGGATAGATTAAATCTATCTTTGCAAGAGTTACATATGCTTATTAAAGTGACTACACCTTCAAGATCATCTAGTATTACTAATAGAGCTTGTCATGAGGTGGAAATTCGATTTGAGGGAAGAATTTCCAAGATTGATCTAATTTGTATTCCTATGAAGGGAATAGATGTAATTATTGGCATGAATTGGCTAACAACAAATAATGATATGCTTGATTATGCTAGAAAGATGGCTTCATTATCGATATTGTTTACAATTGTGGATTCTTTTAAGCAGTTCAAGTTCTTATCGGTAGTTAGTATTAAGAAGCTAATCCGATAGGGTTGCAAAGCATACGTGATGTTCTTTGCTTCTAGTACAGTGTATGATGGTGGAATTGAGAAGATTGAGGTAGTAAGTGAGTTTCTAAGGGTATTTTTAGAAGAAATGATTAGACTACCTATTGAAAAAGAAGTAGAGTTCTCAATTGATTTGGTTCCTAGAACTGAACTAATATCAAAGGCCTTGAATGAAATGTCACCATTAGAGTTGGCAAAACTAAAGTAGATTGAAGATCTACTGGTCAAAGGATTTGTCAAATTGAGTATATCACCCTAAAAATCACCAATGCTATTTGTAAGGAAGAAGGATGGCAGTCTGTGTCTTTATATTGATTACAGATAGTTGAATAAGGTGACTATGAAGAACAAGTACCCTTTCTCGAGAATTGATGATCTCTTAAATCAGTTGGCTACTGCCTCAGCCTTTTCTAAGATAGACTTGAGGTCAGCATGTCATCAATTAAGGGTTAGTGTATAAAATGGGTTTAAGATAGCATTTAAGACTTGATATAGCCACTATGAGTTCTTAGTTATGCCGTTTGGTTTGACCAATGTGCCTACTATGTTCATGGACTATATAAACCTTATATTCAACCTGTACTTAGATCAGTTTGTGGTGGTCTTTATAGATGACATCCTGATTTACTTTGAGGATGAGGATCATCATGCGAAGCATTTGAGGATGGTGCTTCAGATTTTGAAGGATAAGAAATTATATGCCAAGCTTAGTTAGTGAGTTTTGGTTGAGAGGTGTCTGATTTTTGGGACACATGGTGTTTACAGAGGGGATTTCTATGGATCTGCATAAGGTTAATGTAGTGTTGAAATGGAAGCGTCCTAGTTCAGTCATGGAGATACACAATTTTCTGGGATTACCTGGGTATTATTGACGATTTATCCAAGGGTTTCCTTTAACTAAGTTGACATGAAAAGATTAACATTATATTTAGGACAACCAGTGCAAAGTAGCATTTCACAAGCTAAAAGAAAAGATAACTAAAGCACTAGTGTTGATTATCCTTAATCTGAGGTTGCCTTATGAGGTATACACAGTTCTCGATAAGTTACCGTAGCGAAAGATTAAAATTTTAAAGTCCCTATCCTGATATGGACCGAACGAACTCGTTTAAATCAAGGTAAATAGAAAAGTTATCTTTTAATTCTTTGAACTTGGCATGTGTTCTCCTCAAGAGTTTGGATTTCAAGAGCTGACAATGTAGATTTGCTCCCTCTATCGGTATCCATATGAATAACTCTATAACTCGAACAGTGTGCTAGTACTCCTAACGTTCTTTAAACATTAGTTTTTTTTTCTATAGGATGTTTCGTGGCTCTCAAAATGTTTTTGCCATCAAAACTTTTTTAACTCCCTCTTCATAAAGCACGCCCCTATCTATATATAGTATATGGATCAAGGTTTTCGTCTTCCACTTAAAGAGCCCATGAAAATTTAATTAAATTTATCTCATAAATTTAATATATGATATCATATCTAATTCAAATTTGTCTTATAAATTCAAATTATAAATATGACATGACATTCTCTCATATCATGTTACTTATTAAATTTAACCTATCATATAAAATTAAATTTAAAACTAACATAACATAATATAATATAATATATATCACATATATATATTATATTATATATCTATACATATATATATTTCAAATATATATATATATATTTAATTTTATATATCATATACATATGCATATATATCAGATATATACACACACAGTTATGAATATATATATTGAAAATATATAGAATTATATTTTATATTTTATATTTCATATAAATATATATAAGTATATATATATATATCTATCAAATAAATATTCAAATATATATATATATAAAATTTATTCACCTTATATTACATTCATTGAATCTAGACATATTTCAGATTCATTGAACTTGGACATTATAGCTTGAGTTGGGCTATTCTTGTGTGTAACCCTATTAGGCTCATATGAAGTTGTTAGTAGGCTAATTACACTATTAGCCCATAAGTCACAAGTAGCATCTAGTAAGACATTGCAACTACCCAACTCACATAGGAATCGATGATCTGATATAATCTATCATACATCTGTATCACATACCTTTTATCAGTGAAATTTCGATCAAGTGTGAGATATGAAATTGTCATTCTCATTTACCTGACCATTACTTTCTCGATCTTTGAGTGGACTGACTATAGCAATGGAAAAACCCTTTCCATTGTAATATAGCCATACATTTTCTCAATCTTACTCATCGAGGGACCCAATAATATCTCTCACTTAATGCGAGGGATAAATTCCATCTTGACCACTCATATTTCTTTGCATGAATATCACTAAACTCAATCATAGCCCTTATGATCACCCAGTCAAAGGTAACTTTTAACTAGGTCAAAGTTTAGTAGTCATCATGTAGAAATCCATGATGATCTCAGGTCAAAGAGTTTAGTGATATAGTTACATATGAGATAAGCTAGTAACTTGTCCCATGTAACTTTCTCATAGTCGGTTAATCCAGCACCTTGTACTCTTTCAAGTGCCTATGACTTTGATTTATATCTCAATAATTAATTAAAGTTATACTAGTCTTATTTCATCTATGATCCCTCATAAATGACCAACTAGGAACATTTAGAATAATCACTATAGTTTATCCAATGATACAGTTATCATAGTGAATATGAATTGATATGATAATAAAAGAGAAATTTATTAAACAACGATGTGCATGGTATAATAATTGGCCCTAGGGCACAATTTCTAACATCCTCCCACTTATACTAGGTACAATCATTAATTTGTCTAATTCCTATTGTCCTAGCATGACACTCATGCTTCACCTGTGCAAGAAGCTTTGTAAGAGGATTAACAACATTGTCTTCTCCTACTACTTTGCATATTTTATATCACCTCTATCATTGATCTCTCTAATAATTTAGAAATGCCTGAGTATATGCTTAGTCTTTTAGTGTGACCTTGGCTTCTTACTCTATGCAATTACACCGCTATTGTCACATAATAAGTTTATTGGATTTGAGATGCTAGGTACCACTCCTAATTCAGTAGTGAACTTCCTGATCTAAACAGCTTTCTTAGTTGCATTTGATGCTGTTATATACTCAGCTTCTGTTGTAGAATTAATTGTTGTGCTTTAATTTAAGCTCTTTCAGCTCACTGCCTCACCATTTGAGGTGAACACATATCTTGATTGCGATTTAAGGTCATCTGGTCAATTTAGAAGCTTGCATCTATGTAACTTGTTACAACTAGCTCATCATCCAATCTGTCATATACTAAGAATAAATCCCTAGTCCTTCTTAAGTACTTTAGGATATTCTTGACAGTAGTCTAATGATCCTCTCCTAGATCTACTTGGTATCTGCCGGTCATACTCAAGGAAAATGAAACATTCGATCGAATGCACAGTATAGCATACATGATAGATCTAATTGATAAGGCATATGGAACCTTACTCATGCAATCTCATTAATTTTGTGTACTAAGACATTGGTCTTTACTGAGATGAATGCCATGAGACATGGGAATGAAACCTCTCTTTGAATCCTACATATTGAACCTATGTAGTATCTTGTCTATATATATACTCTGACTTGGGCCTATCAGCTTTTTAGATCTATCTCTATAAATCTTAATCTTAAGGATGCAAGTAGCTTCACCTAAGTCTTCCATAGAGAAAGATTTTCCTAACCAAGTCTTGATATTTTGTAAGGTAGGACTGTCATTCCTAATGAGTAGGATGTCATCTACATATAGCACTAGAAATGTAACTGTGCTACCATTAACCTTTTTGTAAACACAAGGTTCATCAATGTTTTGAATGAATCAAAACTATTTGATTACTTCATTAAAATGTTGATTCTAACTCTAAGATGCTTGCTTCAATCTATAAATGGACCTTTAAAGCTTGCACACCTTTCTAGAGTCTTCTGGACGGATAATGTCTTCAGGTTGTGTTAGGTACACTTCCTCAAGTAGACATCCATTAAGGAATGTTGTTTTAACATCCACCTATCATATTTAATGGTCATAATATGCTACAATGGCAAGGAGAATTCTGATTGATTTTGCCATTACGACTAGTGAAAAGGATTCATCATAGTCTACACCATAAATTTAGGTGAATCCTTTTGCAACCACTCGTGCCTTGAAGACATTTACTTTGTCATCCATGTCAGTTTTCTCCTTAAAAATCCACTTGCACCTGCTGGTTTTTATACCTTCAAGTAGATCAACTAAGGTTCATACCTTATTATCGTACATGGATTGCATTTCAGACTTTTTAGCATTTAGCCATTTCTTAGAATTTGGTCCTATTATGACTTCTTAGTAGGTGGTTGGTTCATTGTGTTCAATGAGCAACACATCACGACATTCATTAATCAGAAATCCATATCTCTAGGATGATGCCGTGTTCTATCAGACCTTTATAGGCTTTGTGTTAATTGAGTAGGTTCATTTACTTCTTATGAGTCTTCTCGGTTCTCCATCTGTGAATCTATGCTATTTTATGGTTCTCAAATTTCTTTATGATGTATCTTACTCCTACTGGTTCTTTTAGAGATAAATTTTCTTTCTAGAAAGATACCATTTTAAATTATAAACACTTTGTTATTGATGGGATTGTAGACAAGTATCCCTTTTTTTCTTTAAGATACCTCACAAAAAGGCACTTTGTAAATTTAGGTGCTAACTTGTCTGAGACTTGTTTCTTAATATAAACCTCACTTTCCTAAACCTTGAGAAAAGATAAACTAAGTTTCTTCCTAGTCCATATCTTATATGGTGTCTTCTTAATTGCTTTAGATGGAACACAATTCAGTATGAACATAACTGTTTCTAGTGCATGGCCCTAAAAGGATAGTGGAAGATCTACTTGACTCTTCATAAATCGAACCATATCTAATAGTATTTGATTTCTCTACTTAGAAACACCATTCCATTGTGGTGTTGATGGAGGAGTTAATTATTAGACTATCCCACAACTCCTGAGATAATCAATAAATTCTTAGCTTAAATATTTACCTCCTCAATCATATCGAAGAGTTTTAATAGTCTTGCTAAGTTGGTTTTGTACTTCATTTTAGAATATTTAAACATTCCAAAATATTTGGATTTGTTTTCCATTAGGTAGATATATCCATATCTACTATAGTCATCAATAAAAGTAATGAAGTACAAATAACCCCCCTCTAACAGTTGTATTCATTGGTCCACATACATTTGTATGTATGAGTCCCAGTAAGTCATTAGCCCTCTCACCATGAGCAGTAAAAGGTGCTTTTGTCATCTTTCCTAATAAATAAGATTTGCAAGTGTCATAAGATTTAAAATTAAAGGAGTTGAGAAGTCCATCTTGATGGAGCTTAGAAATGCATTTCGCATTTATATGGTCGAGATGATAATGCCATAGGTAAGTTAGATTTAAATCGTTCAACTTGATCTATTTGGTAGTCATATTATAAATGTTTTCATTACTAGAATGTTTCAGATTTAAAAGATAATGACTAAATTATAAATCACCAATAGCATAAAAAATGTCATTTTGATAAATAGAACATTTATCATTCCCAATAATGGAAGTAAAATCTTCCTTATCCAAATAAGAAAGAGAAAAAATGTTACTACTTAAAGCAAAAACATAATAGAAATTGTTTAAAACTAATAAAAGCCCACTGGGCAAAACTAATTCATAAGTGCCTATGGTTAAAGTAGCAACTCTTACTCTATTTACAACTCGCAGGTCCACTTCGCCCTTCATCAACTTTCTACTATTTTTGAGACCCTATAGATTTATACAAATGTGAGAACCGCATGTAGTATCTAATACCCATGCAAAAGAAGTAGAAAGGTGAATTTCTATAACATGAATACTTAAAGGAGTAGCTCTGCTATCCTTCTTCTTTTTTAAATCTTCCAAGTAGAGTTTATAGTTTCTCTTCTAATGACCCGATTCATTACAAAATAAGAAAACTCCTTCCTTTGGAAGCTTTGCCTTCTTGGCTGGAGGCTTTATTTCGGGCTTGTTTGACTCTTTGGTCTTACCATCTGAGCCATTACCCTTTCCCTTGCTGTTGCCTTTACCTTTCTTTTTCATACCCTTTCCTTTTTGAACCATCAAAATAGTGCTAGACTTTTTCTTAATGTTCTGCTCAGCAATTTTAAGCATCCCATACAATTCAGAAATGAATTTCTCCATGTCATTCATGTTATAGTTCATAACAAACTAGTCATAACTTTTTAGAAGTGAGTTCAAGATCAAATCTATAGCTAACTCCTAGCTTAGGGGAAATCTGAGCCTTTCAAGGAGATCAATATAGCTCTTCATCTTTAAAACATGAGTGCTAACTAATGCACCCTTAGCCATGTTACAGGAGTGTAAGGCCTTTATGGTCTCATACCTCTCTTGCCTTGCTTGTTGCTAGAACATTTTCTTGAGATGTACAATCATCTCATAAGCCTCCATGTGTAACATCCTAAAACTTTAAATCTGGAAAAAAATGAATTAATTAAGGGATAAATTAGTTAAAAATATGATTAATTTATTTAAGTATGTTTTTGGGTAGCTAATTGGATTTTTGGGTCATATTTGGCTACAAATTAAGATAGGATGAAAGTCAGATCAAGTCGGGAGCCATCGGGGGGGACCAAAATCAAGTTATTGCTCGCTGTACCGTGAGCCATGGCTTGTGCAACTTATATTTTCAAGAATCAGCAGAAAAACTCAGATTTTGGGGTCGAAAACCTAGAGCACGAAGGAGGTAACTTTGGGCACTGCTAGGGCATCAATTTGGAAGGATTTTGAAGATCATTTAAGCCTTCAAACTCTTGGGTGAGATTCCTACCCTTCTCCTCTACCTTTTCATCTCATTTTTCATGGGAATTGGAAGAGTGAGATTTTGATCTGATGGGATTAAGCCATAGGTCAATGTTTTGAAGTTTTCTATTGACTCTAAAGGTTTAATTTAGATTTATTTATCTTGGATATATAGTAATATAAAGCTACTTTGTTGTTTAGTGGAAGTTGGATCAAGCTTTATCTTGATCATAGGGTGTTGAAGTGTGACAAGTTGAGATATTGAGTTTTTTGTGGTGATAGAGTTAGAAAGAGACTTGAAGGGATGAAGTGAATAAATTCTAATCTTGACAAGTTTATTTATTGAGAATTTGAGTGAGAAGTGGAGAATTGGGAGGTTATTGATAGTTAATGGTGCTTGTGTTAATTAAAAATTAATATATAGTACTTGTTGATGTAGATTGTGGTGTGGGAAGACTTATATTGACACAAGAAGAGAATTAGTACTACAGGTAACCCTTTTAGTAACAAAAGGGTTGAGGTAACTAGATAATTTGCATTATTTATTACCTTGTATAAGTTATTCTCAAGTTGCTTTTCTATGATTTGTTGAGTATACATGCATAAATTCTTTAAAGGTTATCTATTTTAGAAAAAGTGGATTATTGGTTTTGTAAAATTCTATATTTTCAAAGTTAATAGAATGATTTTATTATACTTGCTTGAAAAGTTGTTTATGCATGGTGAAGTGAAGATATATAGTGAAATGTGGTATATTAGAGGGTGGGAGGTCACCCTAGTGAAGATAGTAAACATTAAGTCCATATGGCATTGCTAGCACCTCGGGATGCTAGGTGTAGCATTTACTCTCCTTAGTGCCCGAAAATGGGTGTGATATTGGAGACTTACTCTCCTTAGTACCTAACAGGGTGCGGAGTTGGAGATTATACTCCTTAGCATTCGTAGGATGTGGTGTTGGAGTAACGACACCCCAATTACTTGTAATAGGTGAAAACAGTAGTCCAGAAGTGGTTTAGGACATCTTGGTCGGGTAGTCCTACCATGGATGGTGAGCTTGGGGACCATACATGTGGTTTGGTTCTGTAAAATAGCCTACTGGTTCGATCGAGAGTATTGGAGGATCAGATGGTGAGGGATTATGCATGTAAATTTATGGTGATATTATACAATGTGATTAAGTTACTCATTTTAATACTTGTTTATAACTTAGCTTGTTAATCAATAATGTAGATTATCTTAGTTACTGAGATTTTTATCTCACCCCGTGGATTATCATTTTACAGGTGCTACCAGTGAGACTGAGCTAGGGAAAGAATCAGGCAGGGGCTAGCATATCTGCTACACTCTTTGTAAAGCCCAATTTTGGTTTGAGTAGTGTACATAAACTTGTTATATAATATTATATATTGCCAACTAGGAATGCATATCATTTTGTTTGGTTGCACTTGTTTCATACTATATTATTTTATATTTTAGCCCAATATGATATGTGAGGTGAATATGTTGTAATTTTTATGGTGATGGGCTAAAATACTAATACAAGTGCAAGAAATATTTTATCTAAGTGGTGATAATGTATTGGTAATATATTATGTGGCAATAGAGGCCAAATAGTGCTAGTAGTGCTAATTGTGCATTTTGGCCATATTAGGCAAAATGGCCATTGAGTGGCCAAATTTTGTGTTTGTTATGTTTTTATGTGTTTGATTGGTCACTCAAGTGTATTTTGGTCCATTGGACTTAGTTCAAGCCTCACAATGGGTTAATGGTATAAGTTATGAGTTTTGGATACTTGGATGGTTGAAAATTTCTTTGAAAAATTGACTTTTGCATCTGAGTGTCCAAAATTCTCATATGATGTTGGATCATAATGAGACTTGTACCATTAGTTAGCTTATTGAATAAGTTTCGCGTGGGCACTTGAATCACTCTAATCGGACATCGGATGTGAAAATGGCGTGCGTTTGAAGTTCATCCAGAAAAGCTGTCATGACAGCATTGCTGTCATGGACATATGCGCCGCGGTGCATTTCGCACAAGCCGCGGTGCATGGTACAGCGAGGAAACTTGGCATTCTATGCCATAAGCTGCAGCGCACGGACCACGAGCCGCGGCACATGGATCAAAACACTCAAAAATGACATTTTTGGCCCTGTTTTGAAGTGGTTTGCTTCCCAAAACTTTTCCATGCTTTCAATACCTTTATAAATCCTTAAGTTTGAGCTCAAACTATCAATTTAAAGGATTTTCATGGGATACTAATTATTTCACAATTATTTTTAAAAGATTATTAATTTAAACCCTTATATGAATAATGTGTGATTAGGAGCAAATCCTTGCTCCTAATTATGATTGTTTGTTGTGATTGTGTGGTGAATTTTGGTAATGTCAAGGTGGACATTACACCATGTGTTCTAAATCTCTTTGAATTTCTGGAACCATAGTAGTTAGCATTAGGCATCCTACATCCACGAGTCATTAGTGTGCTTTGTGTAAGCATCCCTTTGAGCTCTTAGAGCGTTGGCCACATGCTCCTTAGAAATGGGCCCATCCAAGACATAAGCCTTTCTTTCCTACTTGAAAAAAATTCTCAAGTTCCTAAAATAGTTAAGAAAGTTTGTCCCATTGATTTTATCCTTCTCAAGGACTGATCACAACGATAGTGTAACAGTATTACTAGTCGACATGATTCTACAATAAAATATACAAAGTTAATTTTATATCTCCTACTAGAACTAACAACCTTTAAATTTGACTAGTGGACTAAGACTTATATTTTACTTAAACTTAAGTCTACTTTGGCAGGACACTTAAAATCAAGTTAGTTAGGTAGGTAACTCATTTACCAATTACATCACATGTAACTCTTAGCTCTTTATAGGATTCAATCATTATATGATCTAGCATGTTCAATTCTAGCTAATGCCTTGAGATCCAAAATTATTTTGATAATCTCAATTAAGTCAAGCAATAATGAATCTTTATGAGTAGCACCATTAATCATGCTTGTCTCACTAAGATAACCTAAATGTATCTACTTTAGTGGATCCTACATTTGAGTGATCTAGGCTTTGACAAGTATTCACTAATTGATGGCATTATGTCTTAAGATTTTTATTAAAGGGTTTGATTTATTAATTTAATAATCATGTAAAGTGAATGCAATTGTATTTCATACAAAATCATGCATATTATGATCTAATTAAAAGCATAATTAAATGTGACACAATATGGCCTAACTAACCTATGCCTATCCCAAGCTAATGAGAGGACCTCTCTAAGAAGATAAGTTACATCAAGAAACCTCATTTATACATACGAAGGGATTGAGATGAGAAGAGAATGTACATTCAGAGTTTAGAGAGAGAGGCATAACATGCAAGCTGTGTTTAAAAATTACAACCCTTGTAAAACTAGAGCCATATGTGTCATCATACCCAAACAACTTCAAGGAAAAGAAAACACAATAAATAAACAATTCATATATAACGAAAGGCTATAAATTGTGAATTTAGTTACACTGCGCAAAGTTAGTCATGACAATCCCGCTATGAATTCAGCCTAAACCATATGAGAATGCGAACGAACAATAATGACATTGAGAATGCACATCATATAGATGAACATTAGTCATATTGAGAACGCATATCATATAGCTAAATATTAATCATATTAATTTATTTAAATTCATATAAATTTGAATATATAAAATGAGTTTATATATATATATATATATGTTTTGAAAACATCACATAAAAAACATATATGGATTTCAAAAATATCACATATAAATTTCAAACATCTCAAAGCAACATTCGTTTAAAGAAGTTCATCACATGAAGATTTAAGAACATAATCAACTAAAACCTAACTTAAACAAAAATTTGATCTAGCTCTGGTACCACTTCTAGATAGGGAAGTACAGTGAAAGATTAAAATTTTAAAGTCTCTATCCTAATATGAATCGAACAAACTCGTTTAAGTTAAAGTGGATAGAAGAGTTACCTTTTAATTCTTTGAACTTGACACATGTTCTCTTTAAGAGCTTGGATCTCAGAGCTAACAATATAGATCTACTCCCTTTATCAGTATCCACATGAACAGCTCTATAACTCAAATAGCGTACTAGTGCTCCCAGCGTCTATTCTTCTTTGAATGTTAGTTTTCCTTTCTAAGGGTGTTTCGTGGCTCTCAAAGTGTTTTCATCATCAAAACTTTTCTAACTTCCTCTTCATAAAGCACATCCCTATCTATATATAGTATATGGATCAAGGTTTTCATCTTCTACTTAAAGAGCCCACGTAAATTTAATTAAATTTATCTCATAAATTTAATCTATGATATCATATCTAATTTAAATTTATCTTATAAATTCAAAAACTAACATGATATTCTCTCATATCATGTTAGTTATAAAATTTAATCTATCATATAAAATTAAATTTAAAACTAACACAATATAATATAATATATATATCACATATATATATATATATATATATGAATATATATACACACACACATATATATTTCAATATATATATATATCAGATATATACACAAACACATATAAATATATATATTTCAAATATATATATAAAATTATATTTTGAATTTTATATTTCATATAAATATATATATAAATATTTATCAAATAAATATTCAAATATATATATAATTCATTCTCTTTATATTACATTCACTGAATCTAGACATATTCCAGATTCAATAAACTTGAACATTATAGCTCGAATTAGGCTATTCTTATGTCCGACCCTATAGGCCTATATAAAGTTGGCAGTAGGCTAATTACACTATTAGCTCACAAGTCACAAGTAGCCTTTAGCAAGACATTATAACTACCCAATTCACATGGGGATCGATGATCTGATGTAACCTATCATACAATCAAATCACATCTCTTTTGTCAGTAATATTTTGGTCAAGTGTAAGATACAAAATTGTCATTCTCCTTTACCTAATCATTGCTTCATCGATCTTTGAGTGGATTGACTATAGCAATGGAAAAACCCTTTCTATTATAGTATGGCCATACATTTTTTCAGTCTTATTCATCAAGGGGCCCAGTAATATCTCTCACTTAATGTGAAAGACAAATTTCATCTTGACCACTAATATTCCTCTACATGAATATCACTAAACTCAATCATAGCCTATGATCACCCAGTCAAAGGTAACTTTTGACTAGGTCAAAGTTTATTGATCATTATATAGGAATTAATGATGATTTCAGGTCAAAGAGCTTAGTGATACAGTTACATATGAGATAAGCTAATGACTTGTCCCATGCAACTTTTTCATAGTGGGTCAGTCCAGTACCTCATACTCTTTCAAGTGCTTATGACTTTGATTTATATCTTTATAATTAATCAAAGTCATACTAGTCTTGTTTCATCTATGATCCCTCATAGATGACTGACTAAAAAAATTTAGGACAATCACTATAGTTTATCTAAGGATACAGTTATCATAGTGAACATGTAATTGATATGATAACGAAAGAGAAATTCATTGAATAACAATGTGCATAGTATAATGATTGGCCCTAGGGCACAATTTCCAACACACAGATGCATTGTTAAGAGGTTTGAGTTATTTCTCAATACAAGATGATCGAGTGGTAGCATATGCTTCTTAATAATTGAGACCACATAAAGAGAATTACCCTACTCATGACTTAGAGCTTGCAACCATGGTGTTTGCTTTGAAGATTTGGCACTATTATTTGTACGATGTAATGTTTAAGGTATTTAGCGACCATAAGTGTCTGAAATACATGGTAGATTAAAAGGAGCTAAATATGAGCTAGAGAAGATAGATAGAGCTTCTTAAGGATTATAATTTTGAGTTGAAATACCATTTGGTTAAAGCTAATGTGATGGCGAACGTATTGAGCTAGAAGATCTTGCATGTAGCAAGTATAATGGTATAAGAGCATAAGTTAATGGAGTCTTTCATAGAGTCGCAGCAAGATATGCCACTGAAGGCATTAGTTGGTTCCTTTTCCGTTGAGATTAATAGTGATTTTTGGAAGGAATTAAGAATGGAACAATTAAAAGATAAATGTCTCCTTGATGTTAAAGAAGATATTAAAGTGAATAAGGCCCAAGACTTCAATTTCAATGATAATGGGTTTGTTATCTATTAAGACAAGATTTGTGTGCTTGAAGATGCCAATTTGAGGAAAGTTATCCTGAGTAAAGCCCATTGTAGTAAATATATGATCCACCTGAGGGCTATGAAGATATACCAGGATGTAAGGCGGTATTAGTGGTGGCTAGGTATAAAGAGAGACATTACTAACTTTATGACTCAATGTTTGACCTCTCAAAAGGTTAGAATAGAGCACCAAAGGCTAGCAAGGATGTTACAATTATTAGATATCTCTAAGTGGAAATGAAATAGTATATCCATGGATTTCATATTTGGGTTACTGAGAACTCAGTCAAAGCATAATTCCATATGAGTAATTTTTGATGGACCCAAGAAATCAGCTCATTTTTTGGCAATTCGAATCAGTGATTCTTTAGAAAAGTTGGAAGAGATTTATTTAGGAGAAGTCATGAGGATGCATGGTATGCTAAAGAGTATAGTGTTTGACAGAGATCTGAGGTTTACATCTAAATTCTAAGGAGTGTTGTAGCGTGCTATGGGTACTGAGTTAAGATTCAGTACAGCTTATCATCTATAAATGGATGGACAGATGGAGCAGACTATATAGACTCTAGAAGATATATTGAGAGCCTTTGTATTAGAGTTGAAAGGTAGTTAGATAGCCATCTTCCATTAGCTGAATTTACTTATAACAATAATTATCACACCAGTGTTCAAATGGCACCCTATAAGGCATTGTATAGGAGCAAGTGTAGATTACCTCTGTGTCCAGTATTCAAATGGCACACTATGAGGCATTATACAAGAAGAAGTGTAGATCGCCTCTATGTTAACAGGATTGAGTGAGGGGAGTATGTTGGGACCAGATATTATAGACCAGATGACTCAAAAGACTTAGTTGATCAAGAAAAAGCTATTAACGGCTAAAAGTAGATAAAAGAGTTACGTGGATAACTGTAGAAGGCCATTAGAGTTTTTGGGGAGACCATGTGTTTTTTAGGGTAACCCTAGTGATAAGAATCAGGAGATCAATTAGAACTAAGAAATTAACTCCTCAATTCATTAGTCCTTTTGAGATTCTAAAGAGAATTGGACTAGTTTCCTACAGAGTAGCTTTAGCTATAGTTGTTAGATGTGTATGACGTGTTTCATGTTACATAACTTAAGAAGTACCAACCAAACACCTTTCATGTGATAGAACCAAAAGAGATTGAGCTTTAGGAGAATTTAGCCTAAAAGGCTAAGCTAGAGCGAATTATAGATGTGAAAGACAAACAATTGAGGAACAAGACAATTCATTTGGTGAAAGTATTTTAGTGAAGTATGGCTACAGATGACTGTAACATTCTCACTCCACTAAACACAATTAATAAATGAAACTCATGGTAATAAGACATTTAGCTCAAAAAGTGATTGCTAAGGTTTAATCCAAAATTAAGAGATCTCAAGTTTTCTAAGTAGAAACAAGTTAAAATCAATCAAAATCTTTCATATCAGAGTAAAAATAAGTTTCAAAAGCATGGGATATCTTAGAGGAGTGAAAGAAGTCAAAAATGATTGAAAAATAAAACACATGCTGTGATTTAGAGCCATGTGTCGTGGCTCGCGCACGTTGTGCCATGGCTTGTTGCTTTTTGTGCCATACATCATGGCTTAGGCACCTTACACCATTACATGTTGCACAAAATTTCACTGGTTCTACTATCATTTGACTGCAGAATTAAGGGAACTTCTGACTCACCTCGATTCTCCGTCCAATATCTAAATGATGTAATCTAAGTATCTACAGAAATTTCTTTACATGAACTATCTAATGGCATAGGTTTCACTTCCAAAACAAGTCACACTAGGAAGTTAGATACCCAAATACATTTTAACCACTTTTCGACAATTTTACACAAAGTGGGTGTCCAAAACCCTCAACAAGTGCCAAAAGCTTTTCTTAACATCTGGATCATGTCCAATGGATCTAAGACTGCCAATACAACACGTCACAAGTATCAAAACATCCATATAACAAAAATTCACTCCTTAACCCTATTTTACCAAAAATAAAAGGGGAGGTAATTTGCCATTACATTTAACTCAAATCATTCAAAACATGCTCAAATCTTCATTTCTACACTTGCACTAGTATTTTGACCCTATAAACATATATATGTCACCATACACAAAGGATAAGGACCCAAAATATAATTCTAACATTTTCAACAATCAAAATAGTACAAGTAAGATAATATGCATCCTAGAATTGGTAAGCCATATACTATTATACAATTAAAGCTAAACTGAAGGCATACAGTAGGAATATGCTAATTCCCTACCTCTTTAGTCTTCTCCCTCTCAACACTAGAGCCAGAGCCTGAAAAGTATTAAATAAGAGAGGTGAGTCTAGCCACTCAGTAACTAAGGTTAACCCTACCCTATACAATTATATATCAATTATAAAACAAATACATGCACAAGGAGATCAAAAATGCAAATCACACCCACATGTATCATAATTTACCATTTTTCACTATATAGCTTCTTTAACTCATGTAACTAGGTGCATTGTCACCATATTCTTAGATATGTGACATGACCCATACTCTTGTGACTTACCACCACTTAGCACGTGTGACACGTCATATATTTACTTAAGCAATGATCATCCAACCTTATATCCTCCTTATTTCCTCATATTGAAACCATGGGCTATAACACTGATCAGGGCTCCATCTGTGTGACTGGACTACCCAAGCTCACCAATTGTGAGATGTGACCTAGCCAAAGATCATAGGACTTACTCTCGAACCACGGCTTCTCCCATTCTCGAATCCCTAGAGTGTCTCATACCCTAGGCTATTCTCCTCATTAAACCGGTAGAGATAGCTAGGTTCTAGTCCCATGACAAACTATGGGATAGTCTCTCAACAAATAGTGTGATAAAGCTATATCCCTCGTGCATCGGAGGGCATCCTAATTATCATATAGATTTTCTTTACTCCCAAATCCTTAGGTGAACTCTCGCCACTAATCATGCCATAATCATTACTCACTTGAGTTTACTTTTTGCTTTCATTTACTCACTATTACCACAACCACATTAGGCTCACAATCTTGCGCTACCCAAGTGTGCATCCTCATCATTTTTTCAAATTCATTTCATGACTAACACACAAATATCTCTACTCATTATCACATTCATTTTTCAAAACATAAGCATTTTTATAGTAAAATCCTTTTGACTTTGCATTTTGTATTTCAAGCTAACATAGCATTATGCTCAATCAAATTTTCATAAACTCATTAAAAACTACTATATAATTTTACATGAAAATCAATCTCATGCATGTAACATTCACTCACATCAACAATCAATTAACATATAACTATCTAAAGTAAAGTTTTCCCCTAGTTACCTCAAACCTTTGAGAAGTCAAAGATTTACCCCTCAATCAATTAGCTTTCAAGTTTGAATTTTCACTTCAATAGGTGATCAAGAGCCAAAACTACAATCAACCAACTTGAATTCTATTAACATAACAAACTCAAACATTTGAACCCTCAATCTCTACTTTTGAATTGCCCAACCTTCACTTTACAAAAGGTGAAGCCTAACCATTAGGTTTAATAATTACCTTTAGCCCCTAATAGCATTAATGAGCTATTAAAACTGTAACATCTTAAAAATTTTAAGACTCGAATTTATGTTAAAAAATAAAATAAAATATCTATAATTAAATTAAAATTTAGAATAATTTAATAGAGGTCCAAAGTTTGAATTTTTCTTAACAAAAGTTTGGTTTTATTTGATTTTTAACTATAGAAAAAATTACCAAAGTTGACCTAGGCTTTTGTGCTATAATAAAAAATGTTTGGCCCTTTATTGTAATTTTTCCCAAAGTCTAATATCAGCAATTTAAAAGGGAAAACAGACGCAAAAATGCAGAAAAGGAAAAGGAAAAGAAGGAAATGCGCGAGAGGGAGAGAGGAAGAAGAGAAGAGAAAGAGAGGGAGTTAGACTCGGATCTAGTAGACTTTGCGACCATTGCGAGCTCGACTACACGATAGGTAAACTCCCTACTTCAATTCTCTTCCCTTCCTCTTTGTTTTTCTCAATTTTTAGAAGAGAAAATTTGTGGATTTTGATCCCAAAGGCTTTATTCTTGTAAGCTTTTGTTTCTTTAGATTCTAGGGAGGATGTTTTGAGTTTTTATATAGTGATCTAATATTTTGAGTAGATAATTGGATGAAAAGAGGTATTTTGGGCACAAATTAAACCCTGAGAGATTGGGTTTTTCTCCTCAATGGTTTAAGTTTATTGATTTAGTTATAATTTTGCTATTTAAGCTCAATAAGATTTAAATTAAGGTTTGGTTTTCATTATAAGGGCTAATAGTGAAAGTTAGTGACACTAAGTGAGGGTTTTTAATTGATTAAAAATTATATAAATTGGAAATTAGCCTAGTGATGGCTAATAAATAGTTTTGGTAGTTAAATGATACTATGTGAATGGTTGGTTTAATATATGGACTATTGGGATGGACTATGACTCGTAGATCCAAGTTGTATGGTATGAGTTATAGTCTTCATTAATGCTATTTGACATGATAAGTGATGTGGATCACTTATATGTTGTAGGAATTGTTGGTGGAATTTATTCAAAAGTTAAGGAACAAGCCGAGTCCTATTTTGTACAAGAGGAACCCTTTTAGTACCAAAGGGTTGAGGTAACAGGAGAATTTATATTTCTTATTACTTTGTTTAGCTATTTTTGAGTAGATAATATTATCTAGCATGCATTACATGTTTTAAACAATTGAATGCAAATAAAATGTGTTTTAGAAGGGTTTATGGGGTATTGCTTTAATAATAATGCATCTATGTTTCTATTTATTTAATAGTGATGTTATTTATGGAAATAAGATTATTAGCATGCATTGTGATCATAAAAAATAAAGGAGTTGCACTTAGAAAAGTGCAACTAGGTTTGGTACCTTAGATAGGCTAAGGAACCGCTTGAGGGAGATTTATAAATGTTATACTACCTTAGAGTGTTAAAGTGATCAATACTCAAGAAAGGTAGACATAAATAAAACACATGATCTTAGTGGGAGTTCACCAATAAGAAGGTGTGGACTTTTGATATTCTATGGCACACTGCCAGTACTCAGTGTTGCCTTACATATTATAGGCTTAGTGTACTAAAGTAATTAGTGTATTGAGTATTCGACACCTCTTAGTGGGAGAGGGATCCGACATATGAAGTGTGAGATTAGGTGCCTAGGCCAAGGTAGCCCTCACATGGAGAGCAAGTCGGGCTGGCTTTGGGAGGGAGTTAGCTTTGACTGCTCAGGATTCACATCAAAGGGGCATATACGATTTGGTAGATTAGATCATGCCTTAGATTATGTTTTGTGCCTGTGGAGGTACAAGTAGGCATAAGGTTTACCTGTGAGTTAAAGAGTGCCAAGGGGTATTTTGTTAGTCATGAAAGGCCATACCTGCCTGCATCATGCATTCATGCATTTTAAATGACTAAATTTTATACTATGTTGAATTTATTATTTGTTTATTCTATCATAGCTTACTTTGTAATAATCAATGTAAATTTCTCTGTTACTGAGACTGTGGTTGTCTCACCCCTTTCTTTTCAATATTCTAGGTATAGGCGAAGGAACCAGTAGAGGACGGGGAAAGGAGTAGAGCTAGGGGTTGTTTGTGAATTGTAAAGAACTACAACCCCTTTCTTTTGTGCAAATCTATTGTAATGTATTTAGGATTAGGGTGTCAGTAGGATATGATTATGTATATGTGCGTGAGTATGTGTGAATTGTATGGCTTGTGTATGAATTTTTGATTACTTGTAGACTTGTGGCTAGGAAACTTGGCTATGGTATGTGATTTTGATGGATTTATTTAGTAGACCAAGTTTCTACTACAAGAAAACATTTATTTGATATATATGTGATTCCACAAGCAAATGCAAAGTTGTTGCATTGTAAATGGTGTCTTATAGGCAAACATATACCTTAGATAGAGAGAGTGGGTGCGTGGGCCCCACAGAGTTTTCTGAGTCAAGTGAAAATATTTAGCATGTGTATTCATATGTGTATATGATATTTGGAATATTTTTTAGCCACTCTTGCATGATTTGTGCATTTTGGGGGTTCAGGGTCCATTTTGGGAAATGGCACCTGAGTGGTCAAATTTTGGTATAAAGATTTTTTCTACCATTTAAATGTTCTATCAGGTGTTTTTAGTCCTATTTGACGTGTCCAAAGTGTTTCTACAAGTTTGTGACCATTAGGATGAGATTTGGATAATTTTGAAAATGGTTTTTACCAAAAACCTGTACTTTTGCATCTGGGTGTCTAAATCTTAATCCGACCATTGGATTTCTCTAAAATATGGGTCATAAGTAAAACCTTTTATAAGCTTCGTGTGGGTTTTGAAATTATGTCGATTGGATATTGGACGAAGAAATGGCACACTTCAGAATTTGGTTTGGAGGAGCTGTCATGACAGCAAAAGTGCTGTCATGACAGCAATAATTGATAATATTGCAACATACACGAAATTTAATCTGTCTGTTAGATCTTTCCAAAATTTGGTATGCTAATAGTAATATTTAAAAGTGACATGTGAGATTTGGAATTTCTCCGATCAAAGGTCGGATGATGAAATAGTGCACCTCAAAAATTAGTCTGAAGGTGCCGTCATGACAGCTTTAGCAAAAATAATTAATCTTTTAACATGTCTAATTTTTAATCCGGCTGTTGGATTTTTTTGAAATTTGGTACACTTATAGTACTCTTTGAATGTGATGTGTGAGGTTTAAAATCACTTCGATCGGAGGTCGAATAACGAAAGAATGCCTCTCGGAAGTTAGCCTGGGAGGGCTGTTATGACAACAATTTAATGCTGTAATGACAGCATCTTTTTATTTCACTTTTGTCTAGCTTGCTTCCGTGCGCTATAGGTAGAACCTATAATTTTTTTAAGGTTTTGAATCATTTATTTCTAAAGTTGGTTAGAGGATCAACTCCTTAATCACATTTAGTTTATTTGAATTATGTGATTTTTGGATAACACTCTGGGTAAGTGTTACAAAAACCCTATTAATAGCATCACAAACTTTCAACCACCCATAATAAATGGGGTTTTTGGACATTTATGGTGCCCAACAACTCAAAACACTAAAACTCATCATACCTAGGTTTAAATATTCTAATCTACCCCCATTAACTCCATTTGAGTCAACAAATTTAGAACCATAACCTATATGGACTGAAATTCCACTTCCACTATCAAACCCTAATCATAAACTTAAAAATGTGTAAGAAAAGGGGAGATTAATGAGTATGATACTTACTATAGGTATTTGTAGCCTTCAAAATACTCTCAAAGTGGTCCCCAAGTAAACCCTAGCAAAGCTTTGGCACACCTCTTCTTTCTCTCTTTTCTCTTCTTTCTTTTTCTGTCTCATTTCCCGTCTAATAAAGTGCAAAAAATGGCCATGAGCCACGACGGACACATAATGCACCTCGACACATGGCACAAAGAGGTCCTCCCTCGCTCAGAGATGGTTGTGCACAATAGCAGAGGATTTACGTGACGTGGCGTGCAGCACAGCAATTTCAACTCTTCCTTTTCTTTTCCTTTCGATGCCTGGGTGGCTTGCCTCGACGTAAGACCCATAACTAGGGCTGAAAATAACATCAAACATAATTATTAGACCTCTATGGCCACACACCACTTCAAGTTACTTAATTACCCTAATTAGGTTTAATTAATTAGAGAAATAAAACTTGGGATGTTACAATGACACCACCTAGGAAACAGAGGATAAGATGAGACAATAATATCCCCACCCATTTCCATAGGTATGTATTTATGTATTTTATGAATTTTAGGGGAAAAATTCTTAAAAGGAGGGGAGAACTGCAATATCCTAATTTTCTAATCATACAATTAGTTATTAATCAAGGGTGAATTAGTAATTAGTAAATGATTATAAATTTGGAGCACTATTTGATAATTAGAGTCTTTAGGGTGTTGAATGAGCAAATACAAGTGAAAGAATCACATCTTGGAACAAACATATGCACGGTGAGAATTTTTCTTGTTGTACCATGTACTATGATTGATGCTACCTGCACCGTGGCATATTGTACAAAAAGTAACTTAATAAGTCATGAATTTGCATGAGAGTTCAAAAGGGAAGGGAAGAGAAACACGAAAGAGAGAGGAAAGGAAGGCTTTTCCTACTAGGGTAAGGGATCTCAAAGCATTAGAAGAGACTTCCAACCAATAACTTATCGAGTAAGATTTGTATAGCCTTACCTCTAATTCTACTAAAATTTTTCTTGGTATGAGTTGTAAAGAAATTGAATCGAAAAAATTTAAGGGTTAGTTTCTTAACCTATAGTAATAAAAAGGTTTTCAGAAGTTAAATTAGAACTTTATAATTGGTTTGAAGTTTAATAGTGGAGCTTTAAACCTCAAAGCTCAATTTAGCCCTAAATCAAAGGTAAATAGGGTGGAAATAGTATAAGGTTTAAATGGGATCATTTGAAATGAGGTAAAGTAGTATTTGGGTAGTAATTAACTTAGATGGACTAAGTGGAGAGTAATGGATAGCTAGCTATAGTCTTAATAGACAATTAAGTATTTTTGGTCAATTGGATCAATTGACTAATAATGCCTATTATGTGTAGATTGGTGTATTCTGTGAGTAAGTTGTGGGAAGAAGCTTGTAAGGAGCTTTTGTGGTAAATGAGAATCCAAAAGTAACCTTTCTTATAACAGAAGAGTTAAGGTAATGAATAACTTCCTCTTTTTGACTATTTATTATTGTAACTATTTGTGAGCATGCTATCTAGTGTATGAAATGGTTTTAAACTGAGCATGTTTTGTAGCATTGCATGGTTATTGCATGAAAATGCACTTTGAGCATGTCATAAGCATGTTTTGCAATTTTGTGTAATTAACATTACTTTTGTATATGTTATGTATATAAGTTGCCATAGGGATTGCATTCATGTTTAAGTTATGATTTGTGGAAATTTGTAGTGATTTTATGAATCTTAGCCCATATGTGAAAATATGTAATAAAATGATTAACTAAGACTAAGAATTAGTTATAAATATGTTGTGAATGGGTAAAGTTGAGATAATGTGGTGAAAAAGGCCAACCAGGCCAATTTATACTAATTTGTACAAAGTTTGTGTTAGATGAAATGGTCTGTTAAATGATCAAATTATGATTTATATATATATATATATATATTTGTGATAAAACATGGTTAGTCAAGTGAAATAGATCCTTTTAGACTTGATTCAAGGCCTAAAATAGTCTAATGAGACAATAAAAGTGATTTGAGTGCCTGGGTGTGCAAAATTCCTAAAAAATGTGACTTCTTGCACCTAAGTGTCTAATTTTAGATTGGACTATTAAATCATGTCCAAACCTTTCTCATTAGTTAGCTTATGAGTAAATCTTCGTGTGGGTGCTTGAATCACTCCGATTGAATGTCGTATGTGGAAACGGCACATGCTGGAAGTTAATCCTGTGTATTATCAAATGATAGCAACAGAAACAAGCTTATACATTGTGGTGCATTGCACATCACATCGTAGAGCTTGGTGCAGAGAAGGTCAAGGCATGTGGCTGTACACCACATGCCTTAATGCATGTGTTGCACACTGTGGCACATGGCCCTTAATTTAACCTTATTTCTTTATTTCAAAGGCATACAAGCATTGATATGAATTCATATATTATTTGTTTTCACTGTTTATAGCTCTAATATGTTAAGATTTTAATGATTTTTTGTAAAACAAGTCTTAGGTCCAAGCTTTTCAAATAAAGTATTTGATTATTGTATAGTTTTGTTAATATGGTGATTAAGTTAACCTTTTCCTATATTTGGAAGATATAAGGGAGGGTTACAAGCGATGGACCTAAAAATAGTGTTGGAGGTTCACAATCATTTGAGCAGGCTTCTAGAATGACTATATTGACTCTCAGCATAGCCAGGACCCTGTAGTACACCAAATATGGAAGATATCACATAAGCAAGTACTGGACTAGCTTTAAGTGTAGCAAGATAGGGCACACAGCCAAATATTATGAAGAGGGAAAAGTGGGTACCAGAAGGCAAAGATCTACTATTCTTGGGAGGGTGTTTACATTAGCTCTAGAGGAGGCCAGTGCATCTCAAAATCTGATCAGAGGTAAGATCTCTCTACATGGCTATGATATTGAAGCTTTGTTTAACTTGGGTGCTATGCATTCTTGCATATTTGATGATTGTGTGTTAAGATTGAAATTGTCTGCTCATGCCTTACCCTATGTGATTAAGGTGTCTACGTTGACGGGAGTTTCTATTAAGACTGAATATGCTTGTTTAAGTGTTGATCTAAAGTTTGAAAATAGATCAACTACCATTATTAGATCTATTTATCGATGGTTAGGATTAACATAGTAATGTGTATGGATTGGTTATTGGCAAATAATACAACACTAGACTGTGCAAGGAAGATGATATCTTTGCCTGTGTACACTATACTTACAGTAAAACCTTGTCAGTCAAGATTCTTGTCTGTGATGCAAGAAAAAAGTATATTCAATAGGGTTGTCAGGCTTACAAGGTGTTCTTTTTCATTCATGCTGTATATGACAAAGAAATTGAGAGAATAGGGGTGGTGAATGAATTCACCGAAGTTTTCTCCAAAGAAGTGTCTGGATTATCGCCGAAGCGAGAGGTAGAGCTTTCAATTGACCTTGTGCTTGGAATAAAACCCATATTGAAGGTTCCTTATTGGATGTCTCCATCTAAATTATCAAAACTAAAGAAGTAGCTCGAGGAACTATTAGAGAAGGGTTTCATAAGAACTAGTGTGTCTTTGTGGAGATCGCTGGTATTCTTTGTGAAGAATATGCATGGTAGTATAAGACTCTATATTGACTACAGACATCTAAATAAGGTAATTGTAAGAATAAGTATATGTTACCCAGGATTGATAATCTTCTAGATCAACTAGTTCGGATTATTGTATTTTCTAAGATCGATTTGCAATCAGGCTAGCTTCAACTACAAGTTAGAGTTAAGGATATGCTGAAGACTACTTTTCACACTAAATATAGCCACTATGAGTTTTTAGTGATTCCATTTGTCTTAACGAATACTCCAGTAGTGTTTATGGATTATATAAATAGAATATTTCGTCCCTACCTTAACAAGTTCATCACAATGTTCATCGATGACATTTTGATATAGTCAAGAGATTAGGAGAAGCACATGAAGCATCTCCATACTATCTTGCAACTTCTAAAGGAAAACAAGTTTACATCGAGCTTAGTAAATGTGAGTTTTGGCTAAAGAAAGTGAGATTTCATAGGCACGTGGTATCCAAGCCTTTCCACTTGTGAGAGGCTACACTGTCAATGTTACTACACTCATTTGTAAGTCACAATTTTCCCTAATACTAACAACCATAGGGTGTCTTGCCCCTAGTCTAGCCTCCTCATAAACTAGTGGAGATAAATTAAGCTTGAGTCCCTCAATGAATAAGTGAGATAATCCTTCAAAAAACAAGTAGGACAATAAAACATAAAAGCAAGCCATCAAGCTCTGAATGGCAGCCATACCATGTAAATTTAGAAATCTCCACTCCTTTCCCTAAGGAAAACTCCCACCCTTATGATCATGCAGTGCACAGATGCTCAACTCACAGTATGCATACACTCATACAACAACTCATAGTTTACAAGTTATCAAGTACTCAATTCATGGTATGCATTTTCAATCATCAATTTTACTTCCATAACTTTCTATCTGTAATATTTACCCTTTCTCACAATTTCTATACTCTCCTCAATCTCATTCGATTCACATTATCATTACATCATATTGTTCATACATATTATCATATTTATGCATAACCAAATCAGTTATCATCAAATCGCACATGATCATCATATTATTAAGGCTAAAATCAATGTTTTATGCCACAATTGCATCTAATACATGTTCAAAACATATATATCCCTTCCAAAATAAGTTATAATTACTTATAACAAATTAATAACAAATGCATAAACTAAATTTTCTCTAGTTACATTAGTCTTTTAAGATGTCAAAGGTTTACCACTCAATTATTAATTAGTAGATGTTAAAAATGTGAGATAAATTGCACAATTGATTATTTAATATTTATGAATATTATAGTTTATTTTAAATTTTATTTTATGATATGATATTATAAATTTTATAAATACAAGGTTTTTTATGTTTTTCTAGAATTATATTTATCTTTCAATTTGTTGGTATTTCTTAATTATATTATTCAACATAACTATTTTATGCTACCAAGTATAGTTTAGTTGGATTTTTTGAAGCTTATACCAAACAATGTTGAGCCTCACAAATCAAGTAGCACATTGGCACTTATAGAAATACATACAAATTACTAACTAATGAAATTTTCACATTAGTAGTATGAGCAAAGTTCTTATTAACTAGATTAACATTGGTGGAGTCAATAATCACTATACAAATGTTTTGAATTTAAAATTTTATTTATGTTTTTTTTTAAGTAGACAAAAATTTAGGCAAATTGGATTTTTTAAAACTTAACATAATATAGGTTTCAAAACTTAAAAAATACTTGCATACATACCTCTAAAAAATAAACAAATATGATGGCATTATTAAACCATTTTCTGATTCTGACTATTCTAATTTCTAACAATTGGGTAAAGGGAATAAAAAAAAAGTAAAACAAAAGAAGGAAACAAAGAAAATCTCAATAGAATGCTAGAAGATAGCCATCTCTAACCGAAACGTTTTTTCTCTTCTAGATTTGAAACTAATTATATGGCCAAAATAGAAATCTCATTTTAATCTTTAAACATTATATGTATATATCCTAGTTCTTATGTGTTATTTTTCTTAAATACTTTGTGAGAAAGAAAATAAAAATAGCAGTCAAATGAAAAATTTGTTTTGAAAGTTTTTTGCCAAATGCAACTACTATTCTTAAATTTTTGCTAACACAATATTATCTTGAAAGTTTCACAAATGGTGCAATTTCACCTTATAGTAATCTTGATCATTATTTGAAGATTCTAATTGGGTTAAAGAGCAATTTTCCTTGAAAGTTTTCTTGAAGAAGCAATGGTATCTTAAACTTTATATTAGCATAATATTTTTTTTGATTATCAATGTTCAAATTAGAAGAAAATTTTAACAACCCATTATTATTGTTAAAAATGGTTCTTATTTCTAGACTTTGACAAAAGGTTTTACTTGAGGTTGTTTCAATGCAAAATCAAATCTACCCCCTAGCACTTCACAAACTTCTTGAAGTCTAGACTTGCCCATTTTATGCCCATGAGTAATTCTCAGCTCACATGGGCTTAAATACAAATTTGTTCATACCTGTTTATAAGCAAAATAGACTCTCTTAAATTTTAACTTAGAGGCATTCAATGTAATTCAACCTAAAATCTTCTTCTAATTTTGGATTATAACAAGCTATGTTAGATCGTTCTTTTGATTTGAAAGTTAATAATTCAAAAACATTGTATCACTCAAAAGTTTACTATACCAATTATTCATTTTGACAAACTTTCATAGCAAAATCATTTCTAACACTTAAAACAACAGTCAATGTTGATTAAACATTACTGTAAGGCAACATTATATCATTTTTAAAACTTTTGAAATAACATTACACCAATTGAAAGTTAAAGATACATGGTGCTCCTAGTGAAAAGTTTCTAGGACAAATTTTCCCTTTAACCTAAAAAATAAAGATGAAAACAAAAAAAATATAATAAATATTAAATAGGGCACATTTAGTCGGAGGGTGAAATAGTGATATTAAAAATATAATACATATTATATAAATTTTTATTTTTTTCCATAATTTCAAAAGCATCTTGCAATAGGTGATAGGCACCAACAATCAATCTATTATAGGAAGATTGGCAATTTTCAATGCCTAATGGACATCTCTTGCATTCACAGTTTTTCTAGGAAAAGAGTGTTATTTTTTATGACATTCAACATATGCTATGTTCTTTCAGCTCAATTTTGATGGAATGATTAGTTAAGGCATGTATAGTTTCTATTTTCAAAAAAAATGATTTTTAAAACCAAAAAATTACAAAACCTATCTGGATGAGTGTCTTAAATCTAATTATTTTCAAAACTATTCTCATTTCTTGTTTCTAAAAACGAAAAATAGAAGCATCTTAAAGCTATTTTCTTTTTATTTTTCTTGTTTTCAAAATATATTACATTTAATTATTGAAATTTACAGTTATATTGACCAATAATTATCATAAGTCACCACCATTAACCGCCAATGACTATCACTATTGATCAACTTTTTAATTCTAAAATTATTTTTAAATTAACACAATCAACAAATTTTGTTGTTTTGTTTTGAAAAACAATTTTAAAATTATATTGGCAAAACAGTTTTTAAAACACAAATTGAAAATAGGAACCAAACATGTCTTAGAATCCTCTTTTTTCTGCTTCTTTGTTATTTTTTTTTAACCTTTTCTATCTTATGAGCACAAATGTTTATTGGCTTTAATTTTATCCTTTGACCTTTTATGAAAAAAAGAAAAAAGAAACAAAGTAATTCAATATCTCTTACTAACATGATATCAACCATAACCTTAAACTTTTACCAAGCAACAACAGAAAAGGGGCACATTGGAAAGAGGACTAAAAAGATTTCAAAAAAAAAAATCTTGGAAACATATAAACACTTTCAATTTTTTTAATGGAAAAAATACTCTTGAATTTAAAGAAGGAAAAATGACAATTAAGTCCTCAAGAGGCTAATTAATTCAAGCTAGGTCTCAAGTAATTCTAAAATGTCAACAAAGTGCCAAGCTTTTTTTCACAAATCTGAGTTATAATTAAAATGACAAAAATATCCCTATGATTAAATATATAATTAATATTTAGTATATTATACCAACTAAACATTTCTCTCCCAAGCAAAGCTCCTTCCTACCATTGTTGAGTCCTGTATGTAAGTGGAGGAGAGACAAGTTGAAGAAAACCTAACTAAAAATGAAGTTGCGCATGAAAGAGGTGGACTTGTCATCACTATTGACTTAGGTAAGCTCTAATTCTAGAACTGGGTTTGGCTAGGGTGTTGAGATGTGTTTTTTTTTTTTTGTAAACAAAAAATTTAAGAATGATAGTCTACATGTGGATTTTTACAATTTTATTCTTACAAAATGACACTGGTGAACAAAAACAAAAGGGTTTTTATATTTCACAATTCTAAATATTTTTTTGGCATGAAGATTTGACATTTTACAACTAAAAGTGTAAGAATTTATTATCAAATGTCCATATTTTAACATGGAACATTGTAACTGAGGCAAAAAAATAACTTATTTATGAGTCATATATTATGACATTTTATTTTGCTTGTTATAGGTTGATTTTAATAGGTACGATAGAAAATAGTTATTTAAAAGAAATTTATAGTTATTTTCATTTTGGTAGAGATATTGTAAAGGATATGCATGGGATAATACATTATGATAAGGGGAGTTGTAATGAAAGAATGATTAGAGAAGAAATGTCTCTGAAGGGACTAGTTAGATTGATTTGATCATGTTTGAATTGTGATTTAAATGGAGTAGAAATACACAATAAAGTTTTATTTTAATGCATTTTCAAACCTTAAAGATGATGGGGAGATAAATCAATTAATCAAGTTGAATGATAATTTTTCTCATGCGTCTATCATTGGGAGGAGACAAGTACAGAGGCAACAAGAGACCTAATTGATGGGTAAGTTTTTTTAATAGTTATTTAAGTTTAATTATTATGATAATATGAATATGAATGATAGTAATAAACATGATTTGAATGGAAATGTAGGGCAAGATTTTCAATGAGGAATTCATATGCTACACTGAAGCTTGAAGTTCTACCATGTTTAATATGAAGTATCCCAACACCGATGCTAAAGCTAAATGCAATAAAATGGAAGAATTTGCTAGTAGGACCTGGGCAATTTTTTTCTAGTGCTAATGATTGTAGACAAGCAATCTACAAGTATAGTGTTGCACATTGGTTTGAATATAAATTTGTGAAGAACAATATAGATAAAATAATTGTGGAATGCAAAGTAAAAGGATGTAAATGGAAGATGATAACATATTCATTAAGAAAGTCAATGCCCTTACTTCATGTAATGACTTTAAAAAATGAGCACTTACATTTTGCCCAAGAAGACCTTAAAGTTTCTTATAGCACAAGGTGCACACTAATATTATCTATAATTGATAACGTAGTAAGATCTAATGTAAAAAAGTTCCTAATGAAATCAAGCTAACATATATAGAGACTATGACATAAGTGTAACTTATCACTAAGCCTTAAGAGTGAAAGAGAAGGCATTGATGGAGATAAATGGGCTTCTTGGCCAATCATATATGTTTTTTCCTTGATTTTGCGATAGACTAATAGAGACTAATGTAGGCACTAGTAAAATAGGTGGCTTTTGAGAAAAATAGATTTGAATGATTATTTATTACATATGGTTGTTCCATCAAAGGATTCCTACTTGGGGCTAGGCCTATGTTATATGTGAATAGTATAACATCCTCTATCCTCAACTTTGAAATTCTAAGTGTTTGAAAGGGGTAAATTAGTAAAATTGAATGATTGATAAGTTAATGATGTTTTCATATCACCAATGAGATTATCGAATCTTTAGACAATCTTGAAAGAGGGCTAAATTAGAGTTTCAGTAGACTAAGGCATAGAGTGAGGCCTAAAGCATTTTTTAGCCTCATTATGCCATGCACCATAGTAGGCATATCATGTGCTATAGCGGATGTACAAAAATTTGATTTAATTAAATTGTCGCATGCATTTGAGGCAAAAGGAGAAAAAAAAAGAAAGATGAAAAGGAGCAAAGAATGTGAAGGATTTCTCTACTAGGGCTTTATCTTTGAAGCTCTTAAGAAGAAATTTGAACTAGTCATACCTTGGGGTAAGCTTCCTATTCTCTCGCTTCCTCCCATATGCGAATTTTCTTTAGATTTGGGCATTGTTGGGCTTGATTTTCGTTTTCCTTAGGTTCTAACCGAACCAATTTATTCTTTGGGACCTTAGAGAGTTAAATTAAGTTTTTAAACCTATGTTTGAGGATTTTATAGTGATTTGAGATTTTTGTTAGGGTTTAGATGAACCTTAAGTGAAAACTTAAAGATTTAGTGTAATATGGGTAAAGAATTGGTGTTATCTAAGTGTTTGGGTACTAGATATTAATAGAGTGTATTGAAAGTTTTGATTGTATTAAAGTAGAATTTTGGGTATACTAGGTACCTAAAATTAGGCTAAAAAGGATCTAATTAGAGTTATAATTGATGATTAATATTTAATCTATAAGATTAAATATTGATCGGGTTATTAAGCGATTAGACTCTTAAAGGGTGATTAATTTACTACAGTAATCCTTTTTGTGATAAAAGGGTTAAAGTAACAGGATAGTCTAGTCTTTTTACTTGCATATCTAAGTGGTTATGAGTTTGTGAAATTATATTTATGTATTCTATTATGAAAAGTTGAATTATGTACAATTTGTTGATGTTTTGGAAAAATTGTGAGAAGTACTATTGAATTAAAGTATTACTCTATATATAAAATCCTTTCTATGTGTTTTTGTACAAATTGTGAATCAGATATGATTCTAAATTGTTAGTGAACGTTGTATGATTATCCATAATGAGAAATATGTATTTGTTTGAAATGGTATAAGCATGATTATTGTGAGAGGGTGGGAGTTCACCCTAAAGTTTTTAAGGGATATTGTATGAAATTCATATAGTACACCAGCATCGTGAAAGCCCCAGTGCACAGTCCTATTCTTATCTGAAAATCTCAGTACCATTTGAGATATATTGGGCATACAACACCCTGGGTATTTGAGGAAAAGGAAAATCTGTGGTCTATAATAGGCAAAGGTACCTTTGGCTAGGGCTACCTCCTATGATTAGTGAGCTTAGCCCAATTCAATCACATGGACTTGATCTTATTGTATTAGCTCACAGATTCAATCAGAGGATATAAAGTGAAAAATGTTAATCATGTATTACGTGGATTGTTATATGATATCATGTATTGAAAATGTATCCGATAAATGTTTTTAATTGCCACTTCACACACTCATATATTATTCTTATATGTGTGTGGATAGATTAGATCATTTGTTACTAAGTCCTTGACTCACCCCCACGGTCATATTTTATAAGTGAAGGCTTCAATAAGGGCAAAAGAAAGGAAGACATTATTGAGAACTAAGGAGCTAGGATTTGTATAGGTCATTCCCTTTTGGTATATGGTGTAATGAAATATTTATAATTATGCCAATTTAAGATTATGCATTGTTTCAGGTACACTTATATGAGAATATGTTGTGTTAAGTATACTTCAGCCTAGAATGTTGTATTGTGCTGGAAATTTTTGTGAAAGGCTAAAATACTTGTACAAGTGTCTTTATTGTGGCATTTGTATGTATTCTAATGGCTATGAGATGTTTATGTTGAGCTTTGTGGACACCCCTTGATTTATTGTGAAATTAGTGTTTTAATGGCCAAAATATGTTTGAATGGTGTGTGATGATATATGACTATTCAATTAAGTATGTTGTGGTCTAATTGAGTTAGTTCAAATAGTCTTAAGGTTATTGGTACTTGGATAGTGAGTTTGGACACCCTTGTGGTTGTTTTGAAAGAAAAATAAAAAATTTTGTATCCATATGTCTAACTTTTAAATGATAATGTGTTTGGTTGTAAGGTCAATGCCAATAGCTAAGTGGCTTAGAAAGCTATGTGCGAACACTTGAATCGCTCAAATCAAATGTCAAATAGAGAAATGGCGCGCTTTGAAATTTGTTTGTGAAGTGCTATCATGACAACAATTAGCTGTCATGATAGTAAAAGTACATTACTATGCAAGGCATGTGCACCATGGCAAATGACACACGTGCCGTGGCAAATGGTGCATTTTAGGAATTGTTTAGAATGCCCTTTTTGATAATTGAAAAGGGTATTACTTGTTTTCATACTTTCGTTAGTTAAGCTTGTTTTAAACTATAGTTTGAATTCAAACATCTTTTCAAAAAAAATTTATTAGAATTCCACATATTTTAAACTTGATTTTATGCCCTTATGTTATGATAACCTAATATAAGAAATTAATTACTCATAATAGTGTCATGTGTTCATATACTATGTCATGATAATGTTATGGTAGACATTATAGATGGATGTTTCCTTAGTAGTCCTTATCAAGATACTTTACTAGCAACTTCAATATATGATCCCAAAAATGATTTGTTTCCATTAGCCTTTGCAATTATTGGCAGTGAAACTCTTGATGATTAGACCTAGTTTCTAGAAAATATTAAATACATTATTGGTTTGTTGCAAGTAACTATTGTGTCTAATATAAATAATGTTATTATATGCGCTATTAGAGCCATATTTTGTGGTGATAGACATGCATATTTCTATCAAAATGTATAGGAGAATTTTAACTTTGACTTTAACAAAGTCTGTAAGGGAATGGGAAGGAACAATAAGAAAGAGGCACTAAATTTGCTTAATCATATCGCCTATGCAACACATGAGAATGAATTTCGTATAGCCATTGGAAATTTGAAGATGTTCTCTCTACTATTGGCAAGATAGGTTGAAAATCAAGGCAGTGTTGATCTGTGGGCTTATCATTATTCCATTTCGAAGATGAGATAAGATAACAACCAACTTAACTGAATCTTTCAATATATAGATTCTTAATGAGAGGATGCATAATACATGTGCTTACAAAGTGATTGCAAAATTAGGTTACAAAGTTACAAATCCCTAGAGCTATTACACTTGATACATTTCAACATTAAAGATTAATAATATATTTCCCAATTTAAATAGGGAAAGACAGATGCAAAGTCAATACAAATTAGTTGCAAAATTAGATTACAAAGTTGCAAAACCCTAGAGTCTATTCCTGCTAGAAACAAACTAAGTTGTGCTTAAACATATAATAGATTACAAAAAAAAATCAGAAGTACAAGCCATCAAACACTGTAATTACATCATACACACAATATTAAAGTTCATTCAAACTTCTTCCTTGCCCTCTTTAATTAGTTAGCTACTAAAATAGAGGTAAAAACTTGATTTCTCTTGTGATCAATCAGCCACCATACCACATCAATCTTGAACTATCTCAATGGTCCGCATGGTGCAATATTCATATATTTGTTGTTTCTTATTAAATCTCCCTTGTATTGGCTCTTTAAGAAAAGATGACTAATCTTTCTCAATCCTTTTCTTTCAAACCTTCAAATTATTTGGGTTTCATCTGTTCTCCTCTTCTTACCATCCTGTCTTTCTTCACTTTCATTTTTAGGTATAAGTTCTTTTTCTTCCTTACCATCATCATATTGTCCAGCAATATCATCATCTTTTTCAACTCCATCTTCATCTTCTATAGCTCCATCTTTATGTTCAGCTCTATCTCTATCTCCATCTTAATCATCATCTCCATCTCCACCTTTATCTTCCTCCACTTCTTCTTCTTCATTTGGTTACAACTTATGGAAATATGTTTACCATATAAGTTATCATTGCAATGGCTAGTGAAATTTTAGTTCCATAAGTTAGACCTCCATAAAAAATGCCATGAATGCTTTCTTTCTCCAACTTCACCCACTGTTGCACTATGTCTTGGTTCCAAAAATATATCACAAGTCTTCCACCATCTACTAATGGTGTTGAACCCAATAGAAAATGGTGCATATGAAATATCTACACAAGGAAGATATTTATGATCCAACTAATAGCAAATAAATTGGAATAAAATATAAAAGTCTTAGAAATGATCTATACTAGTAAAAAAACAAACATCCTCCTACATTCTTCTTCCTCTGTCCTTTCCTTAATGCTACCTTGTAAGAAAAAATCTCTCTAACAAGCTTAGACAATACAAAAAATGACCATTCATATTCTTGAATCTTTTTCTTTCCACTCAAATTTTTAATACTTCTCATTCTAATTGTTGTACTTGTCATAGGACAAAGAAACATTCCAAAAGTGAATAACAAAAATAATATCTCAAAAAAAATATTTTGCCTTGCCTAATGTTAACATATTTTTTAACTCAATGAAAGGTTTGCCAATATAATCCTTCCTCTATACTTTAGATGCTTTGTTATCACCATCAAAAAAACATATTTCCCACCATAAGACACACTTAAGATAGTATGCACGTCCTTCCTATCAACTCTTAATTTCTTCCCTTTAGTTACAAGTGTCAAAGTTGGTACGTCAAAAGCATCCAGTACTTGTTCACATAATTCTCTTAGCAATCTACTGAATCTAAAATCTAATAGAAATTGAAACCCAATTTTCTTCACTTTTGCACGTAACTTCTTATTTTTGCCTATATGTTCTACAACTTCCTTGAACTTATGGGGAGAGCAATGCATATTAAATGGAACTTATGATGGACCCCATGGCACGGATGACATGGCATTAATGACAATGAAACTTGAAGGTAGTAATCAAGAGCATGGTGGCATGAAAGAAGCCCAAGGCAAGGAGCAAGGAGCCCAACATTTTCAACCCAATGTGCCTAAAGACCCTTTACAATATATTAGAGGTTCAATGACAAGAACTCAAACTAAAATCATGAAGCAAGTCTTATTTATTCTTGTGCAAGAAGTCTAAGAGTTTGGAGAGTATTTGGGCGCTCTTCTCAAGCCTAAAGGAGGGCCTCTAGGTGTGTATAATGTGCTTAAGATTTAAACTTAGGAAGTGTCAAGCCCAAGAATTGCAAATCCTAACCCAATACAAGGAAGATTATAAGTGGAGCCTCTTGCAAGCAAGGAGGCATGAAAACCTAGTGAAGAAGTCAAGGGTGGTGTGATTTTGAATCCTTTATGATCTCTTGATTGTCTCCTTAATTGTTCCTATTTTAGTTATCCTTTGACTTGACTCCCTTTCTTAAAGAGCAAGACTAGTTATAGTTTCATATTTTGAGTCTAGTCAAAGATTAGGATTAATTATTTTTAAGTTTTGTAATCCCATAATTTTAGGATCACATCTCCTAAATTATGAGACTAAATATTTATTTTATATTATGTTCTTCCTTCTTTTAGTATTAGAAAATTAGAGTTTTAATTTTAAAAAATAGTCTTCTTTATAAGCCTATATATATATTACGCATGCTCTCTTTTGTAAACGGAAGAAAAGTTAGATGAAATTATTCATTTTAGAGTTTATAACTCGTATGAGCCTTAGTGTTTTGTGGTAACATCCCGTGTGAGAACCACACGTGATCAAGAGCGCGATCAACTTTTGTGGTGTCTTTAAAAGTTGAGATTCATAAAGGCACCATTCTAGAGGATCTTATCCTTGATCATTATCTCATTATTTATTTCATTTCTTTTTTTATTTTCATCATAAATTTCATCCCTTTCTTTTTGTTCTTGTATTTTTGTTATGTTTCAGAATTCTATCCCTAAGCTAGCATAACTCTGCTTTCGAGTCCCCTATCAACTTGTATACCAAGAGGAAAAATATAATATAGTAAAATGTGCAACAATTATATTCAAAAGACTCATTATTTTAAATTAAATACATGTGAGTTATACCAATGAAAAAGATGATGATTTTTTCCTCCTTCATCCAATAAAGCCATCTTTGTATATATTTCTTGTTGAACATTTGATAATTTACTCCAAATTTCTTTTATTAAATCATTAGCTTCTACAACACCACAGAATTTTCCTTCATTTGTTTTGAAAAAATCTCTTGAACTTACCATACCTAGACTTTTTCTTTTTTTAATTCGATTTTCTTCTTCTCCATTATAATGCCAATTTAAATTTTTTCTTATATGCATAGCAAGTTAGACTTGACCATTGCAACACAATCCGATATGAGTTTCATCACAGTCCCGAGCAAACATATCTAATGTTCAAAAAAAAAAAATAATTGGTTGAAAGACTACATAATCACTAAGCTTAAAGGCATTCGAACTAATAGCTATAGTATCAATGCAATCCTCCTCCCTGAAATTTTTTTTTTTTGGGCCAAAATTCTCCTTCCTAACCTTCCCCAGTAATCGGTATATGTATGTACACACACATTATGTGTCCGGACCAAAATTGCATGTTCGCACTTCTAATTTGATTTCAAGGCAGAGATTTTTAGTGTAGTTAATTAAAAGAAATTTAGGACCTAAACAAAAATAGGATATTTGACAATCCACCTTTTTTGTTTTATCTGACCCCAACAAAATTTGTGGTTGGATCTCATCTCTGGGAAGCGATGCGCAGAGTGAAAAACTTGCTCCTGCACCCAAATAAGAAAAGCATACTCAACGTTGCCTAATTTTTGTACCGCATATATATTTAGTTATACAGACATCTCTACGATAAAAGATCCACCACAACCGAAAGAAAACTCACGACAACAATATTCAACTGTACACCATGACCTTTGCTTTTACCAGTTATCGTAGAAGCTGAAGCAATTTGAATGAATTTTCTAACACAAGTAGCCAAGAAGCAACACATGCAAAAAACAATCATAAATTGAATAAGTGTGTTTCATTCTTTTTTTATTATGTCAAAATACCACCTAAGAGCTTGGGGATTTCATTGGCATTTTAAAATTATTGGGAACCTATTTGAATTAATTAATTCCTTTAAAACTTAATTGTCATTTTTCCTTTAAATAATTGGAAAATTCATGTAAATTCAATTATTGATGGGATCTTTGGTGTGGATTGTTCTATATTATCTTCAATTAGTTTTGATTTCTCCAACATTTTTTAAAAATAATTCTGAGTCAAAAATCAATTTCTTTATGTAACTATATTTAATTCTGAGATAATTCATTCTTTTACATTATATCATTCTGAAGAACATTTGAACATGCCTATATTAGAACTGAATTCAGACGCATGGCATTGAAAACGAAGCAGCCTCTTTTCCATCATCCAATTCCAAGTCTGGCCCTGAATTTTAATATCAACTTATAGAGGAAAATTTGAGGCAAGATTCCCTCCAAGTGACTTCAATTTCTCATATGTATAAAAATCAGTAAAAGGATAGAATCAAATATAAAACATTATTTTGAGCTAAAAACAATAATATGCTGCTCTAGAAAGTCGATTTCTCAGAAGAAAGCCATTCTTGAGCTGCCACTAAGTCAGGAAGCACAATGGCCCCAGATTTTCTCCAATTCTCAGCATCTGGAGTCTTAAATCTGTCCAATAACAGAGCATGCATGCCTACGCTCTTTGCTGGCTCATAGTCTTTGCGCATGCTATCTCCAATGTGAAGAGCTTCTTGTGGGGCAATATTTCCAGCCCTCTCAAGGGCAATCTCATAAATTCTGGGATTTGGCTTCTCAACTCCTTCAAGACCAGAAAACACACCAAAGTCCCACTCACTTCCCTGCATTTCTCAAACATTACACAAGCTCTATCATCCAAAATTTCTAATCTAGATCCTCTGCATTCATAAAAACTAAATATCGGGGTCATGATTTGCATGTAGTCTGAAACCATCCACAACGTTTATGGATTATAAATGGCATAACTTTCTAAGGATTTTATTGTGTGTGTGTGTGTGTGTGTGTGTGTGACTATATCCAGTGCTATCAACTTTTGATCTGGATCTTTTACTATCAGAAACATGATTGCATACAGAGCATTTCCCATTGTACTAATAAAAAATTTACCCCAGAAAAAAAAAATTGTTGGACGATAGTTTTCCAGGAAGAGATGAGACTGGTTGATATCAGATCAAATGAGATGATTCAAAATAGATGTGTGAGGCCAAAGCGAGAGATAATAATGATAGGTAGATTACCTCATTTAAACCCAAGGAAGGAAGTATGACATCTTGATACCGATACTCTGCATTGCTCACAATGCCAACTTTAAGGCCCTTTGAACGGACCCATCTCAGGAATGGTTGGGAGTCTGGAAACACGCTGTAAGGAGCTGCAGAACCAAAGGAAGCATATATGCGTCTGAATATCTTCTCAAATGTCTCTTCATCGTATTCATATCCAGCCTGCCAGACAAGCCAGATTTCTCTGTCAACAACAATAACAGGTTTTATCCCACATAGTGAGACTACATAAATTGCACAATACCATTGTCCTCTATCATTTAACCAAGCTTTTATTGTAACTCTAACTCAGTTATCACAAAAGACAGGTGGGGATATACATTCTCGCATATAAGTGACAAGGATTTTCCCCCAAGTTTTACTTTTATTATTTTCAAAACCTACAGACCTCCCTTAAAAACAAAAGCTAACTTGTGCGGACTTTTTTGAGTCTTACTAAAATTATACAAATCTCACTTCTACTTTTAAAATCTACAGAAACCTTTATTAAAAACAAAAAGTAAATTACAGAAACTTCTTTAGAATTTTGTTGAAATTACACAAATCTCTTTCTATTTTCAAGGGTGTTTTTGAATATTTTGAAAATGGGGGGAAAAAAAAGCATACACAAATTCAACAAAATTTATGAAAAACCTATGTAATTTGTTCTCTGTTACAAGGGATGTGGCTCTGATTTTGACAAAACCCAATAGACATTCATATTGGTTTTAAAAATAGAAGAAAAGATAGCAATTTCAGCAAAAGTCAATAAAACATTACATAATTTACTGCAACTGCTAATATTTTTCACTGTGGAGTAATCTCAAGAGTCAAATTAGAATCTAACTAAATATGTTAGCGTCATCATGCAGACATGCACCATGTTCAAATGAACAAATTAGCTATCATGTTAAGAAATAGTACCCACAACTGCAATGGTTTTGTCAGATATCTTACCCTGAGAAAGGAATCTCGCACGCATGTTTTCCACCATACAATGTTAGCCATTTTGGCATGAAACCCAAAACACGGATACTTTTTTGCCATGTCTTTGTATGCAAGTTTAAAGCCCTCATGCACGCGTTTGTAGTCTGGGCAAGGTAAGCCAACAGATTTGGCCGCCATGCAATAATAGTCACCAAGCTCCCCTTTGTAAGCCATTAGTGTACCAGTAACATCCACAGTAATGCAGCGTAGTCTCGACAAGATTGACATGGTGGCACAAATTATGAAGTATAAGCTCTTGATATCTGAGATACTGGTTGGAAGAACTTCCACTAACCTAGCATATAATTTTGAGGCACCAACTGATGAAGTAAATTACCGAACTCCTTCAGTGTTTTAAGAAAGTCCTGCGCGCGTGATTCCAAAATCAACTTGTCAGTTTCGAGAAGGGAAAATTGGAATAAGGCTTACATGATAAATTATTTTTTGTATGCTGATAGACTATAAGCAATAGATAAGGGTATGTTTTCTTTACATTAGTGATTTACTTTTTTTAACGGCATTACTGAAGAAACAGCAAAAACTTTTGCTGCAAAAATACAAATTTGAGGCTTGACCAGCGTCTAACATTAAATATGATTGATATTTCAGACAAATACAGGAAGAAAAGTAAAAGAAAGAGATTCTATAGATCAAAGTTCAAGTGATAATCTGTGAGATGCAGTGTATATACTAGTATTTAAGTTCCACACAAAGTTTCAAACAACCATGAAGATTGATGAATTGCACTGATGTCCTCAAAGCAGCTTTACTCTACGTAAGCACAAGGAAATTAATTATATCCCCGTGAACACACTCATGAAGCCAGAATTGTAATGTAAGTTCAGAAAAAGAGAAACCAAAAAAATAAAAAGTAATGCGCGCTTGCATCCATCTTGCATGAAAAGAACATCGACCTTAAAACACTCTTGGACAGGAGCCTTGACAATGCTGTAATATAAATTAATACCATATATTTGTATTTGTCCTAACAAACATCATGGCTTAATGGATAAATTTGGATCTTCTCAAATGTTCCATACATGGTTTATTCAAGGAGTTTCTCTCTCACATGCCAGAGAGATTGGACTTGGATGCCTATGTCACAGTTTGAGCCCAAAGTATTTAGCTGTCTGGCTATCACATTATACTTTTCACATGAAGACAACCTTGGTTTGAATGACTCTCTTAGTACGTACACAGCCACAACAACAACAAGAAGAAGCTTCTCACGGGGTGGTGTCTCTTATTACATCCATTGATATTGTTTGCCTCTTAACCAAGTGATTTCTAGAATATAACTCCTTTCTACTCTCTATTACTTTCAAGAATATACACTGACCTTCATGAAAACACAATGAAGGGAAAAAAAAGGGTCACAATATCTGAACCATATTAGATGAAAATTAAGTACCTTTCACAGCATTAACATACGAAATATCAAAGGATCAATCTCCCATTCATTCTTACAATCCGTCCATTTTTTTGTTGGATTTACCTTTTAATCATCTATAAAACTAGTAACAAAAGACAAAATTCATTGTGAAGCAGAACACCTTCATAGACATGTCGCAGGGCACAAGAGCCTCTATATGCACCATCACAAAGCAGATATTACCGACGACCTATGCATCTATGCTTCTCCAGAAAATGTATTAGGCCAACAAGAAGAAGAAGAAGAAGCATTGTCCGCTAGAGGAGATCGGCTATGAAATGTAGAAGGCCAATGCAAACAAAGATGCTCTAAAAATTGTTTGGAAGAGAATAACCTGAACTAAGTCCAAGCAACCTTATAGGCTGGCTGAGATTGCAAGCAACGCCATGCTGGTTCTCAGACGAAGAAACCGGTTGCTTGTCTCTCTCAAACAATTAAAGAAAATTAAAAGAAAGAAAATGATCAGAAGGGAAATGGAGAGATACAAACCCATCCAATTCCTAATAACCAAGAAGGTGTATCTATGCAATTGACCCACCTATCCTGTAGCCTTCTGGATGGCTAATATACATCTTAGGGACGTTCCCACTTGAATCTATGGACTCACATTTGAAAATATGCATCTTTAATGGCTGTGGACCAACGGTTTTACCAGGACTAGGAACATGGAGAGAATATATACTTTGATCCCCAGGCGAGGGACCAAGCTCGATTTAAGGCCCTCAGAAAAAACAGCTACTTTGAATAACTAAAGACCTCAAAAAGAAAATTACTTTTAAATAACAAAAGGGAATTACGTTAATTTGACTTGGGCAAACAATGTAGCTAGTCATCAGCAAGCATCATGTATCATCTCCCACAAAATGCTTAAGAAATAGAACAAAAAAAGAAAAACTGAATGTCCGATTAAAGAGGAAGAAAACCACTGTTGAAGGAGCAGAAACGAAGACGAAAACGATTCGGACAAATCGAAAGAGAAAGAAATATAAACAAGCTTGTGATCAACAAAATTGTTTCGCCCCATTTCTGAAATGAGCCAAAAATCAGACGGGATAATTTTGATCATACCAATGGTTTAGCTGATGAAAAAGAAGAATCAAAGCAGGTTTGGCCGAATCCCAATTCCGAATAGCTATGGAATAACTAGTTTCAGCTACACAACAACCATGGAAGAATCCAAAAACGAGAAGCACATTTTTATACGAGAAAGAGTGTGTGTGGAAGAGAGAAGCTTTCCTACTCTTCAAATATGGAAGTGGAAAGCAGAGCAGTAGGAAATATAGAAGTTATAGGAGACAGCGTCCCTTGTATTTGCATTTACCGCTCTCCGATCTCCATTGGGGTCTTGGATTTATTTCGTTCGACCCCTCATGCTATTCATAATTTGCGTGTATGCCCCCAACGGCAACAACCACTCCTTGCCAGTATTATTATTATCGAGAATTACCGTTAGGTCTCATATAAAAAAATTAATTATTATAAAATTTATTAATAATTGAATTAAACTGTATTGACAACATAATTAGTTGTCAATCAGTTATCAATAAACCTTATAATAATTAATTTTTTTATATAAAACTTCAATATAATTGTCCCTTATTATTACTGTCATATTTACAAGCATATTCTAACATGTTTTATTGAATTAAGAAAATTAAAATTAATCATTTTTTAAATAATTAACAAATTTTAAAATTTTTTTATCAAATATACCCACTATGTCTTTCATATAAAATAAAATTAATTAACTTTATGCTTATAACTTTGAAATGGAAAAAAAAATACAACCTTCTAATTTTGCCCTTCTTTACAGTTATTTTAAAAAAAATTATTGTTTAGAAATTTAAATGAAAATATATAAAAAAGGAATAAAATTAAAAAATATTAATCACTCTAACTTTTATATTAAGAACTAAAACAAGTTTTTAAATTTTTTCTTATATTAAAAACCAAGTGAAGTAAAAAAAAGAAATAGGTGATAAAAACATAAAAACAGGACTTGTAAAAAAATAAAAAAAAATTATCACTCCCTCTGTGTAAAAATATAAGGTATTTTTAATTGAATATTATCTCTTAATAAAATAGTTATCTACTTTCAAACTAACCTTATCTTTTCATATTTATCCTTATTAAATGCTCTACAATAAATATTAAGTTACTATCAATGAGAGCACTTTTAAAAAAATATAATAATTACATCTCGAAAGAATAAAAAAGTTTTATATTTTTAAACATTCAACTCTTCAAAAAATATTTTATATTTTTTAACAAAAGGAGTATCTCTTTACCTTATTAATGGAATGGGAGGAAGATTAAAATCTATGGATTAGGAATTGGGGAATGACATTTAAAGAGCAAAATATTGAAATAATCATATATAAAAACTAAAAAATATATAATTTTATAAAAATTCATGGCATTTTTAACAAGTTAAATTTTTATTTTTTCTTTTATAAATAGATGGATATCACTTACAAATTAGTGGTTACAAATTTGTAAATCAAGAAATAATATTGAATTAATTCAACTTTTTATCCGCCATTTTCATTCCTCTCAACAATCTCGTCATCATAATAAAAACCTCGTATACGAGCAATAGTAGCAACAACAAAAATTAATCCCCTTAAACAAATTTGGTGTTGAGTTAAGATCGTGACACATATCATATCGAGGGAAAAAAATGAATATAATAATAATAATAACAATAATAATAATTAATAAATGATAGGTTGAACAATAGGTTGACTCAGGCCAAGTTGATTGAACAAATGGCCACCGAAACGTACTTTCAGTCTCAGGTCAATTTTCTATTGCAAGAATCTATTTTATTTAAGAATCAAATCAAATGCTCTTTTCCGGACCAAACGAAAAAATAATAATAATAAACAAAGCAGTTAAAAAAAAAAAAAAGCGTACATGAATAGCACTATTCTGAGTAATAAGTAATTTCAATTTGGATGTAGTTTTATTGGTTCTTAAATTAGTTTTATTTGCATTTATTTTTATAACTGTCAATATCTTTATAAAAATAATTTTAAATAATATTTTATATATGTGAATTGTTTAAAAATAAAGTTAGCTTTTGATATAATCTAATTTTTAATTTTTTTAATTTTTAAGATTTTTTTACTGTTATGTTTAAAACCGTATGTTTTTCCTAAAAGTCACTCCAATTCTTGATTCAATTCTAGTTTCCAGCTTAATAGCGACTCAACTCTGATCCAATTCGATTCAATTATGAAAATGATTTTTTGGTCTAAATTGAATCATTAACAGCTCCACTTGATGGTCTGACCAATCAAATCATCTAATTCAGTTGGGTTTTTAAAATCATTAACTATAGCATGTGCAATTAAAAAGAATAAACATTTCAACTGAATTAATCTTTATTTATATTACTTCCATTCCATACATTACATACTTACACATACTCCCTCTCTTAAAAATGTAAGACATTTTTAATCAAATTTTACCCTCAATAAAGTAGTTATTTGCATTTAAATTAACTTTATTTTCAAATTTATCATTATCTAATAAGGTAACTTATTCTAAAAAATATAAAGTGATCTATTCAGTGAAAGTACTTTTGAAACAAAATGTAATAATTATACCTTAAAAGATTAAAAATATTTTATATTTTTTAATTTTAATAGGGGTACTTTTGAAAAAAAGTAATGATTATACCTTAAAAGGCTAAAAATACTTTACATTTTGTAATATTTAACTCTTCAACAAATACTTTATATTTTTTAACAGAGAGAGTACTTTTTTTTCTTTTCCATTTTTTCCACTATATAAACTCATTTCTATTCCAAATTTTAAGTCACAAATAAAAATATCTAAAGTATTAATTAAATTTTCCTATCTTTTTCATTTATAAATTAATTTGGGAGTCAACTGGATTTGGGTCTAGCAATAGGGGTGATGTGATGAATCAATATTTAAATCTCTACTAAGAAATATGCCTATATCTAATACACGACCATACCTTAAATAGAATTGCTTTCAATTGACAGATACTTAACAATTTAAAAAAATATAATGTGAGAAAAATTAGAAAAGTAATTAATTAATAATCATTTAATTAGGGGGTTATTTTGAAAAATTATTTAAATTTATGAAAAAATGAATATTTATAATGTAAATAATGGGGACTTATATTTAAGGTGGAAGTAATAATAATTAATAGAGTTAGGAGGGTTGAATAGTAAATAAGAAAAGTGGGAGAGGTAGATGAGCAAAAGAAGAAGCGTGCGTGAGAGGAAGAGAAGAGCAGAGTCAGAAAACTGTGGACGGGCGAAGGCAAAGACTGTTTTAGGATTTTACCAAAACCATTCGCCGCCCATGAAAACCATGGATTGGATTTGCTTGGATTCCTCATTTCAAAGTGATTTCATGCTCACACGTGTCACTTACGTTTCCGTTTCTTTTGCGCCAGATCTTCGGAATTTCCGACCTTCTTTATTCAAAAAAAAAAAAAAATCGTTGATTACCTTGACGGCTTGACATTACTCCCCCGACGGCCTTCCCTTCAAAGTTCTAACTGAAAACAGCTATGACCAATAAAATATTGACACATAGGTTTTTTTTTTTTTTATGGGAGATGCTTTTGTTGAAAACATGAGGCGGTATTAAATTTAAGCACATTTTTAATAAAAATTTAAATATTTATTCATTATATTATAAGAGACTGAATTCTTTTACTAGACTCAACTTTTATTAATAATTATGTGTGTTGTTAATTCAATTTGTTGTGAGCCGCTGTTATTTTTATTTTTTTAAGAGTCACATCAAGATCCCTAGATCAAAGAAATTTACATCTAAAACTTAATATATTCTAAATTAATTCTGAAAACTCAAAAATCTTATATGCAAATATATTTTTTTAGTAAAAATACTTATTTGCTCCTTGTTCGAAATTTACATGTTTTTCACATGAATCAATAATGTAATGTCCATATATAATATGGCAAAGTTTATTAATTAACAACATAGTGTCTGTTCATTATACACAATCCACTCACGAAGTTATTTTTTTTAAATGAGGGGAAAATAAGTCTTTTTAATAGAAAACATATTTGCATGTAAGGCCTTTAAATCTACAGAATCAATTCAAAATGTATTGGATATTAGATTTGAATTTCTTTTATATGGGGCCTTAGGTGCATTTCTCCCTTTTTTTTCCTTTCTTTTTATTTTTTTTGGGTACAAGAACCCTTGTTTCTTTGCAAAAAAACAATTAAGAACCACCTAGGGACATTAATCTCAATTGGAGACCATAAAAAATAGAAATCCTAAGTAAGGATCATAATTGGGATCAAAAAATATAGCTAACTTTACATAATTGCCCATTCACTAAACGCTAAAAGATAATAGCAAAATAGCCGATCTCATGTGCTCTCGTGCACAAAAAATGTGGCCGAAAAATTAATGGAGAGGATCATCATTTGGGTTATCATTTTCTTCTCTCTTAGTAATAGGTAATTACATGCATTGTTTCTTTTACATCTTCTCCTTTATTATGCATGCAAGAAAAATCTGTAATTTTCTCTTCTCTATCTTTTACATCTCCTTTGTCATGCACGCATGAAAGAATGTTTATATCTTTGTAAATATCGTCTTACACCGTTTCTCTTTTATAGCTAGGAAAAAAGTAATCTTCTTAATGATTGATATATTTTATATATATATATATATAGACACACTCAATATATGATTCTAAGAACGATATTGCTAAAAAAATTGAGTGAAAAACAATAAAGATGTAACATGGATGTTAAATTTTTTTATTCTATGATGAAAAGTGCATTAATGTTGAAAAATGCAACATGGATGTTGAATTGTTATAGTCATGCTTGGAATTATGGGAAGGACAGTTGTAAAGTAATAAATTTATATGTTACTTCTAGTTGTTCCAAGTTTATTTTTCATATGGCAAGTACTTCAGCAAAAAATATTTTGTTATTTTTACATTGAAGGACATTTTGTAAAAAATTCAAAGGCAAAATAACCTATGAAGGTGGGCGATTAATTTTTAAATTGATCAGAGAAGGCATAAATCATGAAGAGCTGTTGAAAATAGTATCATCGGTAATAAGAGTTGAAAATATTGCAGCTAACTTGAAATTTATAATGAAGTTTAGTGAAAACACATACATAGATTTGTTAGATGATAAGGGAAGACAACATTTGATAAAATCTAATAATGAGTCAACATATGTGTATGCTGAAAGAAATGATAATGAAATACATGAAGTATGGATTATTCAATGGAGTAAGTTGTTCTTCTTAGTTATTTATGTTTTTAATTAGTTAAATCACTTTTTATATTGACCTATAAGCAATTCTGAATGTAAGATGGAGGATTTCTTACCATGGTCACTAGCAGGATCTCCCTATAGGCAAGAGCTTGAAAGTACATCACCCTCTTTGCCATATTCAACACAAAATGCTCTTGCATCAATTCTTGAGGTTAATTCAGTAAAATGGAAGGATTTATTTATAGATGTTGGCTAGACATTTGATGATACAATTGTATTCAAAAAAGCACTATATAAGTACAGCCTTGATCACAGATTTGGTTACATATTTGTGAGAAACAGTCTTAAGAAGATGATTGTCAAATATAATATTGATGATTGTAAATAGAAGATATCAAATTATGCTTTTGGAAAGACAACCTCTATATTGTGTGTAAAAAAATTCCACAACGAACATATGCATTCTACTTAAGAAAACTTTCTATTAAAGCAAAAGGCTAGCTCAAGATTGACATCATCAATCACCATTGATGATGTAAGGGGGAATGTGGAGAAAACTTCAAATGAGATTAAACAAGACCTCTACAAGGAGTATGGGTTGAACCTCACATATCAGCAAGCTTTGAGGGGAAAAAATAGAGCATTGGAAGAAATATATAGGCTTTCACAACAATCATACATGTTGGTCCTATGGCTTTGTGAGAAATTGAAGGAGACGAACCCATACACAGTTACAAAGTGGGTTGCCTCAACAAATTACAAATTTGACGGACTTTTACATATGGATGCTGCATCAAAGAATTTCACCAAGGTGCTTGTCCAATTTTGTTTATTGATGGAAGTTGTTTAAGTGGTTCATATAAGGAAACTTTACTAGCAGCTTCTGTAATTGATGCAAATAATGACTCATTTCCTTTGGCTTATATAATAGTAGGTAGTGAAAAATATGATAATTGAGCTTAATTTCTTGAAAATGTGAGAGAGATCACACACCAAGTCCAATTGACCATAGTATTAGATAAGCATAATGCTATTATTAGTGCAGAGCATGCAACATTTGATAGCAATCAATATGCTTTTTGTTATCATCATGTCAAAGAAAATTATAGTTTTGAGTTTACAAAAATTAATAGAGGCATGTGAAGGATTCATAAGAAGATCAAGGAAGATACACTTAAATTGTTGGATAACATTGGATATGCAGGGTTGGAAATAGAATTTTATATTGCTCTGGGTCATTTGATAATTTTCTCCCCATAGTTAGCAATATAGTTAGAAACAAATGAGGGTATACATCATTGGGCCTTAGCAAGAGTTTCATATAAAAGATGGGACAATATAACAATAAATCATGCTGAATATTTCAATGCTTAGCTAGTAAAAGAGAGAAAACATCATATATGTACATTAATAAATGAGCATAAAGTAAAATTAGTGAGGAAGCTATACAATAGCAAGATAAAAATGGCAAATCGATCAAATAGAGTTGAACCTCGTGTTGAAGCCAAGTTAAGGGAGAATGTATTGAGATATGAAATTATGGTGGCAAAACATTATAGTGTGAATATGATATTGGTGAAGGTAGGAAAAAATGACTTGAGAGTGAATTTAACATTACAAGAATACTCTTATTAAGAATGGCAGATGGTAGGAATTCCTTGTGCACTTGCATGTGCAGCAATAAAATTAGTTCATAGTAATGTGTATTTATATGTTGAGAATGCTACCCCATTTGTGTGCAAGAAAAAATGTTCAGCTCCACAATGATTCTAGTGGAAACCATTATCATGCCTCAGTTGACCGAGCTATATTATGAAGATTATGGAAATAATACCTTTTTGGAACCACTACTAACTGCATATCCCATAAGACGACTACCCACTAAGTGAAGAAAGTTACAATTTTAGAATAAAAAGGTGTATCATTATTCAAGATGTAATTAAGCTAGACATACTAAGAATAGATGTAGGAATCCCAATCTAATATAGGGATTGAAAGGGGATGAAAACCATATACATATTAATTATTTTAAAATTGAAATGCATATGATTTCTATTCATTTTGTGCATTTTGTTATTGAATGACCTTTTATATAAACACCCACCCTATTTTTTTTAATTGTGATGGTGACAAGTTATGTAAATAGATTTATAATCTATGTTTTTTTTGGTAAGTAGACTGCATAAGTACCATTTAGGTAAATATATTTTTTGTTAAAAAAAGATGCAAATATGGTGTACATGTATTGAAATCAGTGTAATATAATGCTGATGTCTATTTCAAGTTTAAATATGTACTAGTGTAAATACTATCATCACATAAGACTACTGAAGTGATTGACATAGACTAGGATATTGCTAATGTAACTACTAAAACCATAAAACTTCACTTGAGAATAAATTTTTCTATAGCATTTTAGACTTTTAAGAGACTTATTAGATATTGGAATCCGATAACATGAATTGGGAATTTCATAACCTAACTAGAAAAAATGCCTAATATATGTTCTGAAAACACATAACACTACTTGGGCATCATTGTTTAAGAAGAAGACACTTATTACAAATTGAAATCTAGCAACATCTGTAATGACCTAAGTTTCCAAACTAGGAATTATCACCGTTTTAAGGGCATTTTGATCAAATTAGATAAATTATTAATCAATGATGTTATTGGAAACTAATATAGTTTTAGTTTCTTGGACAACTTTAGATGAAGGCTAAGTCAAAGTACGAGCAAGCCATGGCATAGAGAAAGATTCAAAGCAATTCTAGAGATCTCTATGCCATGCATCACAGTGACAAGTGTAACATCCTCAATTTTAAACCTAGATTAATTAAGCTTAAATAGATTAGTAAAGTGAATCTTTAGATGTGTGGCCAGAGAGGCCTAACGGGCGTGTTTGATTCGATTTTAGTTCCACACATGAGTCTAAAAGAGAATCGGGTCACTCGGGGATAAAAGAGGGAGAATTTCTGAAGGGAGTGATTATGTTCAACACGCTGCGGCTTGTCACATGCGTGCCAACATGCCTAGAAGAAGCTCTCTGTGCCATGTGCTATGGCGCATTGTGCGTCTGTAGCAACATATGGCCAGAATTTTACAGTATTAAGTTGTGAATCTGAAGTGAAAATGAAGAGGAAAAAAAGAGAACGAGAGAGTAGCAAAAAAAGCTGAGCTATAGCTTGAAGAAACTGACTATTGGAAGTAATTTAGAGCTCATAAAAACCCAAGGTAAGCTTCCTTACTTAAATCTTCCTCTCTTCTTCCATTTTCTTGATGGTAGAGTTTAGGGTTTGATTGTTAATGGTGATTTTTGATCCCTAAAAGTTATGGGCTCAAACCCATTGACTTAAATAGAGTTAATGGGGATAGATTTAGCTAAGTAAACTTAATATTTATGGTTTTATGATGATTGGTGGTTGAAGAACATTAAATGTCCAAAATTCCCATAAATTTGGTGGTTAGGAATAATGTGGCTTCATTAATGCCCATTTAAGAGCTTAATGTTATAAATGAGAGTTAAAAGAAGCTAAAAAACCTTATAGGTACTTCTACGTAAGTTTAGAGTATAGCTTGAGTATTAAAAAATGATGAAATGTTAGTGAAAAATAGGTCAAAATAGATATTGATGTTTTGTATGGTAAATACTTGTAGTATAATTACCATTGGCACCATCCAAGCTTCTTGGAAGCTTCGGGAGTGAATAATTAAGGGGTAAAACCTTTGATCTCAAAAGTTTGAGGTAACCGAGGAAATTTTATCTTATGCTTATGTGTGAGACTATTGGTTTATTGATTTATGAATTATTATTTGAAGTGCATAAGATAAAAGAAATGCAAGTGTGACTTAAATTGTGAAGAAATCCACTAGATCAAATTTATGAGGTTTATGCCTTATGATGCAAAATTTTTCTTGAGAACAATAATGGTGGATTTTCATATTATTGTTCATTGGGAGTGTAATAACTTCTACAAATTGAGAAGTAAAATGAATCTTTGTTTAAAAGGAGTTCAATAATGTACAAAAATAGGGAAGTTCAATGATTTTAAAAGTGTGAGGTACAATAAAAATTAGAAAGTTTAACGATTTTGAAAGTGTGAGGTACAATAATTGTGAATTTGGAGTTCGATGACTTGTTTGTTTTTGAAGTTCCATGAAATGTGTTAAAAAGTCCAATAATTGTGTAATGTAAAATTTTATGAATTGTATGTGTAAATTATCGCATGAATATCCATGGCATGATCTAGAGAGGCAGGAGTTTGCTTAGGAAGTAGAGTAAATGATAAATCCATGTGGTAAGGCCCCATCCGTGTGATAGATAGCCTAGATTGATTCTATTCATTTTGTCCTACTTGTTCAATAAGGGACTGTCCCACTGGTTCAACGAGGGACTCAAACCTAGCTAGCTATCTACCAGTCCAATGAGAAAGTTAGTCTAGGGTGTATGACACCCCATAATGTGAAAAATAGGGGAAACTGAGATACATAAGTGAGTTGGATATGCCTTGGTCGGGTACTCCCCTCACAAGTGTTTAGGTTAGGAAAGTCAAAGAATATAGGCTATCCTATTGAGTTATAGCCCAAGGTTTCATGTCAGAGGAATAAGGAGGATATAAGGGAGGTGTGGTCATGCATATAGTAAGAAAGGGCACTTGTTATCTATATTGAGTCTATAATGTGGATATGTTGAGTAATAATTTTTGCCATTAGGCTTGTCAAAGATATGTGTGAACAATTCTATTTATATGAAATATGCTAAAGGCATTGTTTTTCCAAGTAGATGCCATTATGTGAGCTAAGTTGTGAATTCTTAATTTCAAATGTTTCTCATGGGTAAAAGTATTAATATTAATTGTCACTTGCATTTAAACTAATTGTTATGCATTAGTATGGGCTAGTCAAACCTTAGTTACTGAGTAATTGTAATCACCCCATTATCTTCAATATTTTAGGGAATAGCTCAAGAAGTGGAGATAGGGAAAAACAACCCGAGGCTTAAGATTATGATCTATTTGTAATAAGCCTCTTTATTTTGAGTAATTTATGTGTATGACAATTTTCATTACCAAGATTTTCCTTTTTGTTACTTACTTGCATTAAGTAAAATGTAAATTGAAATGGTATTTTAGGCTCTAGGGAGAAAGTTTATTATTATGTGCTATGATGATAGGGCTAAAATACTAATGTAAGTGAGGGTACTGAATATTATGTGATGATTTGGGAAATCTTGATGAAAATTGTGGCAAACTCCCCCTTTCTATTATTTTAAGTTAAGAGGTTGAGTAGTGAAAATTTGATCTATAAATATTCCTTATGTTATGGTGCATTGCATGAGTTGGTTTTGATGATATGTATGTGGTCATATGGTTGTTGGTGACTTACGGTCCTTGGTATGTGTTTTGGACATCTGAGATTGTGAAATTGGTTATAGTAGTGTAAGTTTTGAAAAATGTGTCCAATTCTTATTTTAAAAATAATTTGAGCCTAAAATCAATTCCATTAGTTAGAGCCCGAAAAGAGCTTTTTGTAGACTCCTAGTTCACGTCATTTGTCAGACAGAGATTTGAAACGTGCCAAAAGTTGGCCCTAAAGCTGTCAAATTGACAGCAGAACTCATTGTCAAAGTTCATGCATTTGCACTACAACGCGTGTCACAAAGGCAAACAGGCCGTAGTGCATGTTCAACGAGCCGCGACTCACGCCTTTTAATTTTTCAAAATTTTTCTTGTTCCAAATTTTTACACCTATGTAACCACTTATGTGATGACCTCTTGCTTCCACGTAATTGTGAACTTTAATTTGCGTCTTTGCAAGACTTAATTTGATTTTGGTTTTATAAACTTGGGGCCCCCATTTTGTTAACTAATGAGAATTTTATAGTTGATGATTACTATTGTCTCATTTTCCTAATTACTTAGGATTTAGGTTTCCTTTTGTGGGATTAAAAGGAGGAGGATATTACAATAAGCTAATGCACTACGACGCACATGCAAAATCTACACTTATTAGATTCATGAGCTAGACTAAAAATTAGAAAAGAGAAAAGGGTGAATGCAAGAGGAGCAATGGAAGGAGCTTGTAGCTACTAGGGCTCAACATTGGAAGAGATTTAGAGGCATAACCCATTGATTTATTTAAGGTCTTAGAAAATTAAGTCAAGCCTCTAATCCTAGGTTTATTAGTTTTATGGTGATTTAAAATTTTGGTCAAGGGTTTGGACAAAACCTAGGCATAATTTGAGAGTTTTCAAACAATGTAGGTAATTGAATGATGATTTTGGTATATTAAAATGTTAAATAAGATTGTTAGAGTATTTTAGAAGGGTTAATATTGTTAAGTAAGGAAATTGAGAGTTGTGGATACTTGAAACCTAGTGAATTTAGGATTTATCTAGAGTGATAATTGACAATTGTCACATGATTGTGTAGATTGAGTGTTACTTGAGCTTTATCATACATATAGAACGTGTAGAGCTAATGTTGAGCCATAATAATCCTTTTGTATAATAAAGGGCTGAGGTAATGAAATAATTTACACTATTTAATTATATTGCTTAACTGTTTGTGAGTAGATACGTATATTTATTTACATATGTTTTGAAAGCTTGGCATGTTGTGAAAGATGATTTTCCTTGTGCATTAGAAACTACTTTTAAAACGATAAAGATTTTTGAGTTCTTATATGAAAAAAATCATGAGTTTTACGAGTATGTGAAATGCATGAAAAGTATGAGCATGATCATGTTGGAGGTGGGAGTTTACCCGTAGGAAGGAGTAGTGAAAGTTCATATGGCGTGTATCTCTTTAGTGTCTAGTGAGGCATGGTGTTGGAAATTTTCTCCTTAGAATCCATATGAGCATTGAAGAGTGACGCTCCTTAGCATTAGTGATGTGGTGTTAGAGTAATGACACCCCAATCTGTGTGCGATAGGGGGAGACTATAGTCTGAAAGCAGGATAGGACACCTTTGGCCAGGTGATCCTACCATCAAAGGTGAGCTCAGACCATTGTAAATGTGCACTTGGTTCAAGAGCTTATGGTTTCAATCAGGGTGATGTGAAAATTTGAATGATAGAATGATTATGCTAGTAGTAAATGACTTGTGTTCATGAAAAAAATTTGTTGAATATGCTAAAATGAAAATAAACATTTACTATAGAAAATGTTATGTTATAATATGCTAAAAGTATGTTTTAGTGCTTAACAGCTTTACTCTCATATAGTTGTGCATGTTAATTAATAGTTGTGAACACTGTATTTTGTCTGAATTTTTTTAAATTTATTAAAAATAATAATAAATGACCAAAAAATATATAAAAATACAAAAATAAAATTTAATCCTTTTTAGGATTATATTTTCAAAAAAATAATTAATAGTGTTTAATTTTATTTTAGACAATCTTTTGTTGGTTAGGATTTTATTTTTTTTAGTTCATTAAAATAACCAAAAAAATATAAAAATACAAAAATGAAATTTATTCCTTTTTTAGGATTATATTTTCAAAAATAATAATAATCTAACAAAATAAAAAAAAGGTTAAATCTTGAAAAATCTCTCCCAAATTATCTCAACCATTCAAAAAATATTGAGAGTGAACTTTTGAGAGTTAACTTTTCTCTCCTTAAATCTTGTTTTTCATTAAAAAACATATTCTTAATCTAATTTAAAAAATAAACATTATTTAAAAAATAATAATAAAAGGCTGTGGTGAAACACATAGCATTTCACCACAGCCAAAAGACAAAATGTTTTTAGTATGCAGAGAGAGCAGAGAAACAGAGACGATGCACGGCCACACAACTAAAAAGAAAATGCAAAAGAACACCAGAATCAAATGCATAAAGAAAGCAAAGAACACCCGAACACATAGCCAGATGAGAGAAAAGCCAAAAGCAAAGAGTAGAAGGAGAACCAACCACAGCCCCAAAGCTTTAGCCACACAGGAAAAAAAGAGAGAATAGTAAAAGCAGACCACAGATAAAAATGCAGTCAGACACGTGAGCAAAAAAAGAAGAAACAAGAACATAAAAACACACAAAGAAAAATGCAGAAAAAGGAACTTTCGGCCATGCATGCACACAACAAACAAAGAATGAAGCTTTACCTTTGAAAAAGAAACGCGTGCATGTATGAAGAAGCAAAGAAAAACAGAGCTAGAGATGCACACATGAGATTACAGTAAAAAAGAAGAGGAGAAATCAAAAATGAGAGGACAAGGGGGAGATCACGAGCTTTAGCGATAGAGGGATCTCTCATCTAAAACTGAGAAGAGACAGAAAGGGATAGTAAGAGAGTGGTGATAGTGATGGAGGAGTCTGAACAAGGATTGAGAGTGAGAGATGGAAGAAGAGACCAAGAGAACGCTAGAAAGAATCAAAGAAGAGTTTGAATTTGGAGAAAACAACCACATCAGTCGAGTGAAGAGGAAGCTACAATACTGAACTTCACACTGTGGGGGAGAGAACATCGTTGACATCACAACCATTTCTTTTCTTGTGGTTTTCACTTGAAGTTATGAAGTGAGATTCTGCTATCTGTGAAAATAAAAGCAAGAAGCTCTTAATCTTGGCTTGAAATTTATCGAAATGAACATTCTAGTCGAGGGACTATCTTTGGAAACCCCTATTTATGTTGTCACCGAAGGCCTTGAGCCACCAATTTTCACTCATTTCTTTGCATAGGACTGCTCAAAGGCAAATATGCATAGAAACTCATTTGAGCGAAAGCTTGCAATTTTGATAGGAAAGCAACATATCGTAAAAGGACACAATAGAACTCCACGAAAAGCAAACTCTAGGGACTCTACCCCTGATAGTCAGAGAAGTATTTTTGTCAGTTCTAACAGGCGAGGAAGAAGTAGTTCACCTGCATCCTTTAGTATGCGCTTGGATTACAAGTCTTCAAATGTTTCTACAACAAGTTCAGTTGCAAAAAAAAAAGCTCTTCCAAGGTTCTCCTTCCTATAATAGTCTTGGTTCTCCAACAATGGAACCAAATGCATCATTTGGGACTATAGAATCCTTTCAAAGGAATGGAAACAACGATCATGAAAACTTGCCGACCCATTCGTATGATCGTCTTAGAGTCATTTCTAACAACCCAGTAGTTGGCATCAATGTGACAATAAGATAGGCATATCTATCTAATGAAGAGTTTCGTGAGAAATTTGGCTTGACAAATGCTGCCTTCTATAAGCTTCCTAAGTAGAAACAAAACAAGTTGAATGTCCCTTAATCTATTTTAAAACATGTGTACTTGTGAAAGAATAAAGGCAAAAAAAGAATTTGGTATTCAACCTCAACAATTTCTCAATTGATTGGTATACCATTTTGAAGACTACATTTGTTGAATTGGGAAGGACTCTAGGCTTGGAAGAATGTGCACTATGGATGCCATCAAGAAGTGGTATTATAAGATATCCAATGTGTCTAATTTAGATACATTTAATTTTGCATAGTTGATCCTCAAATTGCCTTTCAAGCTTTTTAATTATCATGTTTTAGAAATATGCAACGTGTAGTAGCATGGTTTGATCATCATATTAATCTTTGTTCATTTGCGGTAGTTTATTCATGCATATCAATAATTGTGGCTAATAACATACATATACCTCATGGTGCTTTATATTTCCATATGTTGTCATGATTTTCTTATAAGAGGCAAAATTATAAAAAGAAAAAGATATATATATATATATGGTTTATTTATAGTGTGAGATTTCAAGAGTCTCCGCAAGCATTTAAATTGATCTCATACTGTGTAAATCAATAAGATTTTGTAAGTACAAAGATCCAATTTGTATATATTAAATATGGGTTTCAAAGGCCCATCATTAAAATTAACTCTCCTTTTATAATCCAAATTAATAATTTATTTAAGTTTCATGTGAGATTTCAAGAATCTTCATAAAGACTTAAACTAGTCACATCGTCATGTGGGATAATAAGTCCTCACAGATGTAGTGATTCCTCGCAGATGTAGCGATTCTTAATTTCTATAATAAATAAATAATTTTTGTAAATGATGATATAACGCGCAATTTAAAAAATTAATTAACTAAATTAATGTTTTTAAATTGTAATCATATTTACTGATTATATCTTTAGTCACATGAGGTTTTTGAATCTTTATAGACTTCTAAGATCATCGTATTATCGTATGAGTCAATAAGACTCTGCAGATATGACGATTAAGTTTAAAAAAAATATATAAATTATATATTAAATTAATTTAATTAAAAATGTATTTAAATAAATTTATTTCTTTTATTGTGTGAGATTTTGGAATCTTCACAGATATTTAGAATAATTATATTACCGTATAAGTCAATAAGACTTTGTAGGTATGACAATTAAGATTCTTTAAACACACACACACACACACACACATATGCTCAAACAAATTATTACTAACACTTAAAAATATACATAAGAATATAAATAAATAAATTAAGTTGTTAAAATCTTTTATTGTGTGAGATTTTGGAATCTCAACAAATATATAGAATAATTGTATTATCGTATGAGCCAATAAGGCTCTACAGGTATTGTGATTAAATTCTTGATCATAAAATATAAAAATAATGATCTTACACTCTTTTCTTTCCTTATTCCAAAAATTCAAAAATTAAGAATAATTGAAATTAAATTACTTTTTACAATTTAAAACACACATATCAAAATTTTAGAAATTATTTTATTTGCAAAATAGTGAATTATTTCTAATTAATTTCTCTTCAAAAAATGTTTTCACCAACAAACTTTCAAGCCCGAACTATGTGAACTTTGATCCCCATGATAGGTAAGCCTTAGAGTCTGATTCTAAGTTAAGTCCTCCTTCATAAATAAATAAATATTTATCACTTAATTCTTATCATTTGTATATTAAACACATGAATATAAAAAGGATAATTAAAATAATTTTAAAATCATATTAATATAGTGTAACAAACTTCAGATAATCATTTTCACGAACGAGTGTTGTGGGGTGCCTAATACCTTTTTCACACTCGATTGATTCCCGAACCAACTTTCTAATTTCGCAGATCATCCTTACCCTTCTTTAAATGGTTTCCCAATATTTTCCTTAAAACTTTGGTGGTGACTCCCATTCCATCCAATTCTCGCCCTAAAGGTCGAGACCTCCACTTGCGCATAGTTTGCGTCGCATTTTCTGGGTGTGATAATAGTAGTAAATTATTCAGTTACTGAGATATTATCTCATCTCGTGGTCATATTTTACAGGTGAGGGCTTTGGTAGGGGCAAGGAGAATGAAGGGGCAACCGAAGAGTGAAGAGCTCATTTGTATAGCTCTTCTCCTTTTTATTTTGGTTTGTAATGAATATGCCATAAATATTATGCCAACTTAGGATCATGACATTGTTTTGGTATCGCTTGTATGAGGACTTGTGATATGTGTGCTTATCTTGGCCTAAAATTAATGTTATTGTGATTGAATGTGTGTGTTTAACCAAGATACAATTACAAGTGATATAATTGTAATGATTTATGTATGAAAATGACCAAAACAATATTTGTGTTTTTATCCACCCCTTTGTATTATTGTGAATTGGGGGTTTGATGGTTATTTTGAGTATGTTGAGTTTTTTATATGATATGAATGGCCATGTGTATTATGTGTGGTCCATTTAAGGTAGTCAAAGTGATTCCAAAACTAATGGCATTTGGTTGTGTGTTTTGGACACTTTAGAATGTGTTTTGAGGTGAAAATAAACCATTTTAAATTTAGGTGTCCATCTTTTTAACTGATGATTAATTGGAGTATGAGAATGATACCATTAGCTAGAGGGCTTAAAGATCTTCATGTGGACACTTAAACCGCTCAAATTGGATATTGAATGGCAAAACAGCACACTCCAAAAGTTCAAAGTATTGTGTGCACCGTGGTGCAAATGTTCGCTTGGGTCTTGTCCCTATACGCCACCTAACTCAACAAATAGGCCAGATTTTGAAAAAATTTTAGATTGTATTAGCTTGTTTTTAAGTACTATTTGATTTTCATGCTTTCGTTATCATATTGGATTGATTTTAAACTATAATTTGAGCTTAAATAATATTTTTAAAAGGGTTTTCTTAAGATCTCATTATTTTAAACTAATTACTTTTAAACTCTTGGGTTATGGTAACTTTTACTTGGGATTTTATTTAATTCTGATTATCACAATGACTTGTAAGTATGTTGTCTTGGTAATGTCAAGGTAGACATTACAACGTCACTTGAGAATTCCCTAACTCAACTTCAAAAAATGCCTAATGTATGTTGTGAAATTGTCTAACATGACTTAGGAATTCTTTGTTTAAGAAAGACATGTCATAAATTGGGATACAATAATGTCACTTAGAAATTCCCTAACCCAACTTGGAAAAATGCCTAATGTGACTTGAAAATTCTTTGTTCAAGGAAAAACTTATCACAAATTGGGATCTAATAAAGTTACTTGTGAATTACCTAACACAACTTAGGAAAATGCCTAATATATGTTGTGAAAACGCATAACCCACTTGGGAATTCTTTGTTTAAGGAAAGACACTTCACAATTTGGGATCCAGTAACATTACTTGAGAATTACCTAACCCATATTGGGAAAATGTCTAATGTATGTTGCGAATACGCATAACCCCACTAGGGAATTCTTTATTTAAGGAAAAGACATATCATAAATTGGGATTCACTAATGTTACTTGGGAAGTTCCTAACCTAACTTTAGAAAATGCCTAACTTATATTGTAAAATTGCCTAACGTGACTTGGAAAATTATCAAATTTCTTATATATTTAGCCAAAAATACTTTAGATTAATTGATGTACCATATACATTGAGTCATAGAAAATACTTAAGTACATAAAGTTATAATTTACATTATACATATAACTAAAACATAACTTATGCAAGTCCATATCACAATTGTCTAATCTATGATTTTAATATTTTGGGTCCTATATGCCCGACATTTGAAATAGATTTCATCACTTGAGAGGCTACTCTATTGTGTAGATGAGTCACCAGCCAATACAATAGCTCACTTCTCATTTAACCCAATTGTTCATACACAATTAGAGAAAGTCAATTAATAAGAATCAAAATTGTCATATGTAGGAATTTATATCTTAAATTTCATCAACTGATGATTGTTAATGAAGGCATGGTATGACCACCTTATTCCTCTCATGCAGTATTATTTCACTCTCTAAGGAAAATGATGACATATATTCGACAATTAGATCTACACAAAAAATTAGCAACAAAAAATTTGTCAATAATGAATAAGGAAGTATACACAAAATTTCATGTACACTCCAATTTTAACTCTTTTACTCACATCGTTGGTTGTTGTTCTATAAGCACAACCTTCAATTCTAGGTCATAATTTTCATCAATAATTTCAAGCTTCAGTTTCATTAATATTTCAACAAACTTATTTTTTTGAAAATAATAATAAAGTAAATGAGAAGCTTTTAGCAACAAATTCTTATATGACATTATATGGGAAAAGGCATATCATGAAGTAAGCCATTTTTTCCTTCTCTTTTGGTAACAGAGCTTCCTTCAATTTCTTTATATTCTTCTTTTTTTTCTTTGATTCTTTATTAGATGGTAGCGTTAAGTCTACCACATACATTGTGGCTATTTTCAGCTTCACAACATAGCAAAACTAGTGTAATGCAAATACTATAGGAAAAAAATGAAATCACAATCTCCTATATTATACTCGATGTTATTTGGCATAATGTCCTTTACATGGCTATCCAAGTCACATTATTTTTATTGGTGAATTATGGTTCCCTATAATGAAAAATTTAATACTTATAACTTGTAAACACTAATAAAGTAAAGGAATTAAACCATAAGACAAATCACAAAATCTGGATAAAAAATGTGTCGCCGCACAACTTGATCCTTTTCCTTTTGCTCATTCACCAAAAGTCTTGCAATTAATGTTACAACTTGCATAAAAAATAAAAATTACATTACAATTTTGATATAACTTGTTCTATTTTAACTAGAAAACTTTCTCACCAAACTACTGATCCATTGTCTAGAACCTAAGCAGTTGCATTCATATCTTGTCAGGTAGTATTACTCAATCTCCACAATTTTCCTGTTAAAGAAAGCAAAATTGTATTAATAAATGGCTTATGAACATATCAACTAGTAAGTTAAAGATCATACTCATGTCCTTCATTTGGTGGAATAGACTTTGTGCAGTATTGGTAAATTTCTCTCTCTATACATTTCGTCGTTTCTACACTTCCTCTTTTTGCCTTCCCTCTATCATCCAAAAAAGATGAACAAATTGTGCTAAATATTTGTCAATATGACCTTAGTATCATTTCACCCTTACAATCTTGTTTTGTAATTTCCTTTTTTGCTTCTTCTTCTTGTGCACCGGATTCTCCTTCCTCTTCATTTTGATTTTCTTCTACTTATCCTTACTCTTCTTCCTTTTCATCTTCTCCAAATCCCCCTTCCTTTTTCTTTTCATCTCCTATTGATTCTCCTTCCTCTTCCTTTTCATCTTCTCTATACTCTTGTTCCTCTTCTTTTTTGTCTTTTCTTGATTCTCCTTCCTCTTCTTTCTCCTCTCATAATTCTCCTTCCTCTTCTTTGTCATCATGTTCCAACTCTTCCTCCTCTTACTCTTCATCATCATGGTTTTGAACAACTTTCTCTCCTCTTCTTTTACCTTAGAGCTTAAGGAGTCTTTGTGCAATTTCACGTGTAAAGTTTACAACATCTCTATATAGCTCTTTTATGTTCCGTACCATAAAAAATGTCATATGTTTAAAATTACATAAAACATAACTTTGCTAGTTAACAACCATCATTTTTTCCTTACTAGATCATAAAATGAATTCAATTTTGAAAGATTTACTAAGAAGCTCTCATTTCCTCAGGAAGGATGATATAAAATGCCATGATCACTTACCTTTTCAAGTTGCACTCATGCTATCAGTCTCTCCTCTGTCCAATGTTCCAAAGTATCTTCTTGCAATGGCACTTCAATTAGCTCTATGGAAACATTTAAAAGTAGAAAATCTACATATTTACATCAATATGATATAACCTATAGAATTTTATTCAAGATAATTTAACATATAACCAATTATATCTTAATTTATTCACATATCACAAGAAGAAATAAGAATCCTCTAATAGTTTTTTTGTGCCCATCCTTCTTCTCCCATGCTTTATATTCAGCTACTTCTTTTCCAAGCTCAAAGAGTATAAAAGATGACTAATCATAACATACAATTCCCAAATTTAATCCAAACATGACCTTCAATAATTTGTCACTTATCTTGTAACTCAAACTTGGACAAATAAAATTCCCTAAGCAATATAGAATAAAGAGAAAATCAAATCTATCATTTTCTTTTCCCAAGAGTATCTTGTCCTTTATTACATTGTATGATACTCTTTTAAAGTCCTTGTTTAAGGACTTTAGCTTATTCTTATCCCCATTAAAATCAACCATCTCCCTGTCATTAGGCAACCCAAATAAGCATTAACTGCTTTGCCATTGATTACTTTCCTTTGACCTCTAATGAAAAGGGATGATGTAGGAGGATCAAATGCCTTCATCACTTCCTCACATAAATCTCGAGGCAACTCATGACATTTGATACTTAAAAGCTTGCCAAAACTTATTTTATTAACCCGATCCCTCAAGAATTTTTGTTTCTTGATATAATCAAATATTTCCTTCATCTTTATCAAAGAACACCTTGTCTCAAATGGAATATGTCTAAGAAAAACATGTCAGCACCATTACTTAAATTCATCACATTGTTCATGCTTGAGGTCAAAAACAACATACCTCATACGCTCTTACACTAGCATTTTCCTCCTTGGCTAGACGCTTATAGTGATCTTGTTCTTTCAATGACAGCTTTGTCCATGCTGTGATAACTTCTGCATTTAGTTTTTTCAGACCTTGGGTTCTATAATTGCCATGATAGACCTCTTTAAACTTGCTCAAGCCAGAACAACTTTTTTGCTTTAAAGAATTTCCTTTTGTCTTGGCCATTATCCTACACACAAAAAGAATGTATATAAAAAATAAACTACTATTGAATATATCAAACGTCACTAATAAATACATATAATAACACTATTGAATTCACCAAACATCAAGTTTGAATTTTCTTCATATAATTTCTTTGTACAAAAGATATAAATGTCTTGCCTCCTATAAAAAATATTGATTCACAATTCAATCTATTACATAGACTCCAATCAATTTATGATAAGCATGCATACATTAATCTCAATCCCTCTCAAGTTGACCAAGTGTCTTGTTCAATTATTATAGTCTTAAATAATTTACTATCTAACCAGCCTAATATATGCTCACCTCTATTAAAAATTATTATTATTCCTTTACAGGAAAATAAAACTTAACCCATTGCATAATCAAATATCCAACAATGATTCATGACCCTGAGAACACAAGCAAATTAGGATTATCGTCATTAAAAAAAACTCAAATTAAATTATAACGGAAAACTAACCTGTAATTGTAAACCTACAGGTTGTGTGAGATAGACATGGAAATGACCATTAACGTGCCACATGAAAATTATAAAATCAACAACCAACCAACTTTATCACATTTAATAAAATCAATTATATTTATATAAATTACATGACATAATTTTGCTTCATTTGCAAATAAAGTGTGTTGCTTAAGCACAATGACCAAGCATTACCAAAAGTACATAAAAGTGCATCAATTATCTATATTCATATAAAATTTGATAGTTCTACATTAACTATTATAAACCTAACACAACCATCCTCCTTTATCTAGACTTGCAACTAACCACAAAACATAGGCAAAGTTAAAAGATGAGGATGATGATGAATATACAGATTATTGTCCTCAAGTACATAGCAAAATACATCTATCCACCAAATAATAAATGATACAGGGAACAAACTAACGTGTTAGAACATGATCATGCATATGTGAGAACTAAGGAACAAAATTTGCAAGCCACTCAAGGCAGCTAAATCAGAAGAAATACAAGGGTTTCATTTATCTTCAAGAACATCTCTGAAATGAGGAATGTCCTCCAAGAGATATATATGGTAAAGCCTAACAATGCAAAATAATACAAGGAACCCAAAATTTTGAACTGGAAAAATGAGTAACTGCTATTTTCTATTACAATTTCAGCTCGACAAATTACTAATTTCTACCACAAACAAACATTATCCAAAAGCATCATATCTTGAATGGGAGGTTCCCTGACCTGCATTGATCCAACTTCACCTTTTAAAGTTGACATTTATCGATGGAAAATTTCTTCCTATACTCACCAAAATTGAAAACCACAACATATTATAAGCTTCAGACTTTATAGATAAAAATCCTAACCTTTGCAGCTGTGCAAAGTATAGGAGACCTCAAATGCGAGCAATGGCAGTTGGAGCTATGGCAGAGAATGCGACGGAGCAATGGCAAGGGGTGTAGCAAAAAAATGGGGACCAACATTGTAGTAGACCTGTCATCGGTGATTGACACAACCCTAGAGCTAATATGGACACGTCAAGGAATGACAAAGAACAAGGACAAGTGAGAATGAAAGCAACACGAAGGAGATGCCGAAACAGAGCAAATAGGGCTGCACTGCAAGGGTATATTTTTCTCTCAAGGGTATTTTCGACAATTTGCATTTTTTTAAATCCCAATTTTAATTGGGATTTCTATATTTTATGGTCCCCGACTAAGATTAATATCTTTAGGGATACTTAATTGTCATTTTCCCTTGTTTTTTTATTTAGTCATTGAGGAAGTTTTATGCCCATTGTCAGTGGATGATACTAAAATTATCATAAAATTTTTTAAATCATCTTATGTATATGAAGTATGAACACCGCACTCTCTAAAAGACTAAAAATATCTTATAGGAAGAAACAGAGCAAATATTAATTATTTCAAGTGTAGAAATTCATGCAGGCACCCCAACTGTAATGTAATACATATAACAAATAATCTTTAATATAGTAATATTGCAATGAGTAACAGAGTATGAAATATTAGCAGAATAAGAACTTTATCCCATTACTCATACCCCACTTCATCTTTTAACAATTAAAGCTAGCCCAGGTATCAAGAGTCACAATCTTTGATGATCTACCGCGAGGAAGCTTTAAAAATTCATCTTGATAATTAAGAGGGAAAATACAAGTGTTGGCTTTATCCTAAAAAAAAAGCAATGCAAGTGTTGGTCCCTATACTTTTAATGTGTTTGGATTTTAATCCTTATACTTTTCTTTCCTTAATCATAGCCCCTTAAATTTCATTTGTCTGCAATGCTAATCTCTATATTTTTAAATATGATCATAAGGAATTAATAGTGGCTAATGTGCATGTAAATCCTGTTACTTCTCATACTAACTTATTAAATTATAATTATAATAAATTATATAAAAAATAAGTAGAAGGCAAAAAGAAACAAGTAGAAAATTAAATTAAAATCCTTAAATGTGTGATGGGCAAAATTTTAGAAAAAAGAAGACATGATGACTACACAAAAAAGTTAGCAACAATTTTACTCATACAATATTTAACTGATTATAATTTTATCAATTCAATAAAATAACAGAATTAATAGAGTTATATACATAAATAAATTTAGCTCTGTCAATGAAAATAAGGATTAATATTCCAAACAAATGAAACTTTAAAAAATAGGAGCAATGAAGAAAAATATGAAAACTAATACCAAAATAAGTTAAAAGTAAAAGTATAGGGAGTAATAGTTATATTTTTCAAAATTAATCCCTAACTAAAAGAACAAAATACATTAGTATTGTTACTTTATTGTTTATCTGTGCGATCATTTTCCCTCCATATATTCTTGTTTTTCAATATTTTTTTTATTGAATCTCTGTATTATTTCCATGAGTATTTATTTAGTAGTTGGCATTTAGGCAATATTAACTAGCTTTTCAAGCAATAGTACTAATGGCGATGGTAAAAAGAGTGGATGTCATAAAAAACTTCATTTGTATTAATGGAGTAGCATGTGACGATCTAATTATATAACTTGACACGTACAATAGCTACGGGTAGTCTGGTGCCATCGAGATTAATTAAGATAATAATTAAGATACACACAACAATGTCCCCCCGTCAGCAACCAATAAACTCACGACTTGAACATAAATTCATAAAAACTTATCTTTATTAATAAATGATTATTAAAAATATATGATCAAAAAATTAAAATATAGAATATAAATTATAATTTAATTTAAATAAACTTTAAAATATTGATAAATTATCACACTTAACATAAAAATTTAAAAATAAAACAACTTATTTTTAGTATTTTTTATTTTTTACTATTAGTTTTTGTATTTTAATTTTTTTAAAACTGAATCCTACTACTAGTATGAACCAAATTCTACAAGGTTTATACTTAACTTACTCAAACTCAATAAAAAAAAAATCAATAACTGATTCTATATTTAATTTAAATTTATCAGCAAGTTGATAATATTTTATAAGTTAAAAATATAAAAATAATAAATATAAATAGTCAACTTATAAGCATAATTGAACTTGTATCTAATTTAAATTTATGAACAAGTTAACATGATTTCTAAATTGAAAATGTAAAAACAACAAAATCAGAAAATTAACTCATTTGACAACCATGAATAGTACTATATTCAATAATTTATTTACAAAAAGAAATCCAAACTCGACTTGCACAAGAATCTTCAAACCCAGCTTTCTTGGGATTCTATAGGGATGAATAATAAAATTAAACCTATCCCATTTAACACCACACGATGATTGTTTGCTGAAACAAATCAAATATCATTGTCATTGTCATTATATATAACCTAAGGCTAATATTTTAGCCTCAAATATCATTGTCATTATATTTACAGTAGAACAGTACCATTAATCTAATCATTTTGTCAATTCTTGTTGCTAGAGAAATAGTGAGTAATGACAGAACCTCTTTTCACCACATTAGGCCGCTTAATGGGCCTGAGCCAGGCCCGAACCTCCTGTTGAATTTCTGGCGGCAACTCATCAACGACAGAGGGGTCAATCTCCTCCATTCTGTAACTCCATGATTGTCCCCCCTCCACCACATGACCTGAACTGCTTCCACCATTGGTTGTTCCAGTTTCTTCGCAATGGGTCTCTTCCAATAACTCAACTTGAACTTGATTGTTATATGTTGAATCACTACTGCAATTCGACCCAGATCCTGCAGATTTATATCGCTTAATGAATAAGGAAGACAAAAGGGAGGGCGTGCATTGGAGAAATCACAGATCAATAATGCAAAATCATGAGATTTATTACACTTGTATAATGAGTTTTGGGTTACATAGCAATTTGACTCCTAAACTATAATTACCAAAAAAATATTTGGTCATTTTAAGTCATTGTCTGAAATTTTCTTGAGTATTTTCTATAATTATCTTAGTCTTTTTCTATCATTTTCTAGACAACCAACAGTCAAAATTAACTTATATTAATGGTATGAGTTACATTACATTGTTTTTAAAAGTTTAGGAGGAGATCGTGCCAAAAAAAAAAAAAAAGTTTTCATTCTCAAAACATTAATTGCCCTTTAACCCATGATTTTTCATTAATCTTGACCGTTCATTTGTAATATAACAACGATAAGTTGTTTCTCTCACATCTTACAAGACGTCCCATATCTCACTTGATACATCTCTACATGTGCGTGTAATGATAAAAGCAAATGGATTAGAAGATTACCGATTGATGATGCTTTTCCACCTTGGGCATTAGTAGCATGCTGCTTCTCCAAAGAAGTGCAATGATCATGGTAATTCTTGAAAAATTTTAAAATTGAACAATTACCCTGTAGCCATATATATAGAAAAGAAGTTCGGATGTGTTTCGATTTTAATTGGCAAAAATTAATTACAAAAAAATTTGATTAACAAAATGTGATGATGTTTGGATAATATTTTCTGAAATTGATTTTGATAATTGAAGATGTTTAACAAAATTACATTAACATTATATTGATGGTTCAAGCTCCATATTAACAATAAACATGAACTGGAACTTGAAATGATCATTCCTTCTGTTTCCCCGGAAGTAATAGTAGCAGAAACTCAGTTAGGATAAAAGAAGTGGTTTTATTTGATCCCACGATAGAGTCTCACATGATAAAGATCTTTAATATTAGGTATGGATGCATGGGGACTTATATTTGAACCAAATTCATCATCTAGATCCATCAAAATTGATGAATTTGGATTTCATCCAAATTAAAATCCATATTTTATTATAATATCTTTTTAATTTTAAATCCTTCCTAACATCCTAGTTATTTGAAATGCTAACTACTCTAACCCTTCATTCTCTTTCCATTTTCATTCACATCTTTCTTTTTCATTGTCTTTGAATTTGAAATTTTTTTTATACCATATAAATAAAGGATTTTAAATACATGAATTTTAAAGGTGAGATTCTAAGTTTAAATTCAAATCCAAATCTAACACCCAAACCCTACCTACGTTTCTTCGCAATGCATTTAAAAATAATCTCACAAAGCAAACAGAACCTTTTCTTTAGCTGTATTTTTCTTCTCAACTGCTTTCGATGTAGGCATATTGTGAATGCGCCTAGGTTCTTCCACAGGAAAACTCTGTCGCGGAGCTCCCTCTGCCGATCCATTTTCATTTCTTGAATAAAAAGCTGCCACTGGTCACAATGTCAGATGAGGAGAGGGGAAGAGGGAGATAAATGAAGAATATAGGAATTAAAGACAGTATTGTACCTTGGGTTGAAAAAAGGGAAGATTCTTCAGTCAAGCCATCTCCCTGCCTGGATAAGTTGCAAGATGAGTCCTGCAACTATATATTTTACTTTTAAAAATATGATTCCACGTGTTTTCTGCTAACACAGAATTTTCATATGGGTAATAAAAGCAATTGATTTCAATTGTAATGTAGGTAAAGAAGTAAAATTATATGCAAAATCATCATCAAATCACACAGAGGTCATGTAATTAAAGGGACTCCGACATGTATCCATAAGCAAGGACCATGGTATCAATTATTACTTCAGGATGAGATTATAACAATAAATATCAGGTAGCCCATGTGTCTAGTAGGAGGGCCTAGCAGAAGTGGAAAGTTTAGAACATAAAGCACAGAGAAAATAAGGGGCTTAGATGCAGGTGTAACTCCTGGGCAGAAATAAAACCCATTTTACCAGTTACACACTATCCTATATTTTTATAGGCTTCATTTTGGCGTTGTCCGTCTTCAACTTTGGAAATACCAGTGTGACAGGCTATCAAAAACTGGAACAAGCTACAAGAGTCCTAAAAAGATGATTAATACATACTAGAAATAACTGCAGCAAAGGCTAGTAAGCCATCTTGAAGAACATCTTTTAACCAACCAAAATTTATACAGATTTGGAATCCTAGGATTAGGAGATGACACTGAATGAAGGTAATTAAATAAGCACACAAGTTGTTCAGTTGACCAAAATAAAAGTCAGTCATTTAGTAAGCTATTATATGAAAGCAATCGAATCAAATTAGTGGGTTATTTCATGTTTCTGAAATAATATAGACAGCAATCAAACTAGTGAATCATTTCATTAAGTCCACATAAGGGCTTTGATCAACCTGTTGACCAAAACTAGCCTTTGGATACTTCATTCTTGTGTCTTCAGGATGTCCAAGCTGTGACTCGTATGAATTCAATCCCGAACAACTTTCACTGCCTGCTTAAGCATATTACCACCTTCAGATTATAATGGAAAGGAGAAAAAATTACTAAGCAAAGCAACTTGATGATATGACATAACCTGAGAGCGAAGATGGAGCAGCTTCATGGACCATATTTTCTGGTGGCTGTTTCAAAGATGAGGAGAGTGACAATTGCCCACCGAAGTATTTAGCAATTGAATGTGTTCCCTAGCACAAATGAAGTTAAAAAGACATAATTTTTAAAAATAATTAGGCAACAAAATTGTTTTGTTCCACCCAACAAACTAAATTACACTAACATATGGAATTTGGCTCAATTACACTTGATATAGGCCACACTCTTGTTTTAAATATTATACAAAATTTCATTGACATTTGATATAAACTGCAAACAGTTGACTTTCAATTTCCTTTTTGTCAAAGTTAAATTTTTAGACTATGAAGATGTAATTCTATCGTTAACAATAGAACCGTTAAATTCATATTAAGTATTTACATGAGACTTTGATTTATTCTTAACATCACAATAAAGATAATCAAGAAATTCTATTTTTCAAAGCAATGCATATTGCGCAGAAAATTTTTATTGTTATAAAAAAATATACTAGAAATGAGGTTTTTGAAATACACATCAAACGTGATGGGAGCCATGCGTAATGTAAAACAAAAGGAATATTAGATGTAATTCGGCCCAACTTAATTGAGGGTAGATTTTGTGTAATGCTCAAAAATTTCAAAGTGAAAAGGTAGACAAACATTAGTAGTTGACGTCTTGACGACCTCATATTATCATGGCAACTGATCTAGTCCAATTCAAATGCTTCTAACAAATATGTCAACATGTGAAAGCATCTAAATGAAACGAAGAACAAATTAACAGCCCAAGTTATATTGAAAACAGAGGGAACCAACAAATATCATTTTCTGAGAAGAATTGCAGACAATTTTTTTAACTTTAAAATCTAGCTCTATAGATCACTGTTTTGAGATGAGCCCTCAGATGCCACAAGTTTACACAATCAATTCAAACTTACAGATGGTATGGTGACAATTTTACTTGCACCAACAGAAAGTGATGTTATTCCCCAACTGTTGTTTTGGCTTCCTTGTGTTTTATTGCTGTAAAAGCTAATATATTCACGTAATCCAGCTTGAAATAGATTTAAAGCATCTTCTTGAATCTTTGCAGTCCCATATCTTAGAGGACAAGATTTAGAAGGGAAGTTTTTATGTGAATCTGAATCACCTGACTGCCAAAGAAAAACCTCAATAGTTTAAGATAAAATAGAATAAAATTTCATATTGTCTATGAAAAAGTGAAAATGCATCTAAATATAGAAAATGACGCACATATCGGTTATTGAAAAGCTACCTTATATGCTCTAGCATGAAGAGTCAGTGTACGCGCAATCCGTTTATTTTGATCCAAGTCAGATTGAAGACGTTCACTCAGCTCTTCACACAGTTGATTAAGCCAGTGCTGAACCTGAGGAAAGAAACAAATAATTATACAAAGCAATGTAATGAAATTGACTTTATTGCATGTGAAACCAAGAATCAAGTTCCAATTAATCTAACTAATAGAAACCCAATAACCTATTTCCGAACGAAGCCTGCCAGTACCTAAACTCATTTGAAAAAATAAAATAAAAATTGAAAAGAGCCAAAGGCATTTAGTTTACTTTGGGGCAATGAAAGGATCTGATCCAATAAGCAATAACAGATAAAATAATAGGAAACTGAACCAAGAAAAGACAGAAAGGGGGGTGTTTGAACCATCGTATGGAATTGCAGATTTGCAGTGCCTTCAAGTTTAAACTGAACTATGTTTAGCCACATGGGCATATCTTCTTTAATATCTGTCCCTCTTTTTTGTGATTACATTAAAGGAGTTCCTTATAATTATATATTTCCTTCTTCAAGAAAATAATTTGATCTCATTACATGATGTTCATGCAGCAAAATGTAGGGCATGTACTGTTCCTGTCGCAAGGCATTGGGATAGCATCAGAAAAGGGTCAATTCACTGCTTAATATAGAAAAGTATATTTCCATAGTAGTCAGTGATATGAATCTCAACCTATTTTCACCAAAAAAAAAAAAAAAAAGCACCTCAGCCTGCACACATATATTGGAGGTTCTTTAAGAGCCAACATCAATTTGACAGTTGAAACTTGCATGAAAAAGGGAAGGGAGAAGTGGCAGATCTCAGCAGCTATAGAAGAATTGGTAGAATCATGCAGACGATGCAGGAAGAAAGAGGCTCTTTAAGATTCAATACATTATTGACAGAGATAGTTGCCATACTTGCAAATCTGACAGCAGATTATCAAGGAATATCTCTATAGTAAAAGGTGTAATTAAATGATCAGAAATGTATTTGTTGAAATGACCTCAAAAGCCAAAAGACAGATACAAATTTTGGGCACACTTTATCAAATTTCAAGACCAAACGAAAATATGAAATTCAAACTCATGTGACAAGCCACGGTCCTGAAAGAATCACTAATGAAATACCACACCTAGAAGCCCATTCACTCTGGAAAAGTACTGTAACAATGTCTTCAGTGATGTTAATAGATGGTATTCAAACGTTCCCTTTTCCATTCACGTTAGCATTTCATATAGAGGCTATTCCCTTGACTTGTACTGATGAGAATTTGACTCCACGAGAAGTTGAACAAAAAGTGGCGGAATTGGCCTATTTCTTGCGTGTACCAATTGAAGTATTTTCAAAAAAAAAATGAACTGAAAAATGAATGCTTCCTTTAAAAAAAAAAAAAAGGAAAAAATTCTTGCATTGACAGTTAGACATAGACCATAAATGGAATGGCTTCTAAAACGTGGATGTTGAAGAACATCAAACCATCACAGATTTATTAGGTTGCAGTTTAGGATGGAATTTTTAACCGCTGCACATTGCAGACATACAATACCACTAACCCTCAACAGACGAGCTTTAAATATTAACACTTCCAAGGCATCATGGTTAAAGCATTTCCAACTATAACAACTTAATCTAGCTACAACTTTCCATAGTTAGGGATCTAGTGCATCAAATGACATCTTATATTGATAGAAGCTATTTCTGTTTAATAGCTATTTCGATGCCATGCTGCAGAAAGTAGTACCACTGTAAATCAAGTAGACAAGGTCAGAAGAGGATAATTACTAATGCAATTGTCTTCAAAGCCTGAGGCCCAGGAAATGTTTTGCCAGAACCATGGCTCTTGGGTAGTAGACGCCCTTCCACTTCTTCCCCACTGATTCCTCTTGCAATATACCACAGCCAAGTACTGCATTACTGTAACGGCTAGAATCAGGAATAGTGGATTACAGATTGCTATAAAGACACACAAATGGACAACTAATAGCCATGAAAAATAGTAAACCAAGGCGTTATATATGCACAAAACATAAAATGCTCACAATGCCTCGTGATTTGATTTAAAATAATCATGCCTTCTACATTGGGGTAATACATGGCATCATATTAAATAAGGAGACAAACTGGTAGTTTAAAAATACAAGATTGCATAAACAATTCAATGATATATGGCCACTTACAATCTACAAGTTCAAGAAATGCAGAACATAAAAAGCATTGCTAAAATGTAGATGCGCACCCTGTATTGATCCCATAATGCTGTTGTAGCTTCTCCTCTGAAAACTGAAGCAACTCACCAACAGTGTTGACACCAAGATCACTTTGCAAAGAACTCCCCAGCTTCCCCCCAAGCTGTTTCCTGGAAACCAAATTCAACATTACGCACTATTAAAATTTGCTTTGTTGATATCATCAAAAACATAACAAAATGTAGCACAATAGGGTATGGCATAAAAGTTAAGCCAATGTGACTTGGTAATTTGACACAATAAATTATAAAGTATAATTAATTGCATACATTTTCTTTATTGGAAAAGACTCAAGCAATCCTTTGACAGATGAATGTGGTACAATAGTTTGTTGTGCAGGTTTGTTCATAGCACTAGCAAGTTTAGCAAGCATCTGTGAACAAAATGACACAAGTCAATGGCAACAAAAAAGATCAAGGAAGTATCTTTAAGCAGAAAGTTTCTAGTTATAGACTAAAGAAAAGACATCAAAGCATGCCGAGCCTGCTTCTCACCTTGTTATGAGCAATACCAGCAGAACATGTGAATTCAGTTTCTTTCAACACTTGAATCCTGAGTTCAGCAACAATGATGGCCCCACAAGCTAATAGTTTATCATGGTAATCAGCATCACTCCTGCAAAGCCACTTCCTAACTTCTTCTTTGGCATCATTTCCATCCTAAATGCCAAAAAAAAAAATCAGTAAAGTTCGCATGGTCATGCCTCTCAGCCTGGCTGGCTATAAATTTTATTTGGAAAGAAAAATAACGTATAGTCAGACATTAAAGTTATTTACAATGTTATCATAACTAGATATGAACCCATACACCGCATGGAGTCAAGGATGTATGAATTGTACAACTTCCAATAGATTTTATATGTTAATTAATTTAAAAAGAACACCCATCAATTTAGCATTAATGCAGGAAATAGAAATAAATAAACTTATTAAGTAAAGCATACAGAAAACACAAGAAAAGCTTCCTTAAAATTAAGTAAAAGAGCAACAACAACAGCAACAACAACAAGCCTTTATCCCACTAGGTGGGGTCGGCTACATGGATTGCAAGACGTCATTGTGCTTTATCATTTATCAAGCTTTTAGGAATATTATTAATTAAGAGATCGCGTTCAACAACTTCCAAGAGTGTTCTCTTAGGCCTTCCTCTACCTCTCTTAATCGGACTCAAAGTTATATGTTCCACTCTTCTCACTGGTGCCTCCCTTGGTCTTCTTTGTACATGCCCAAACCATCTCAACCAATTTTCTACCATTTTTTCCTCAATAGGTGCCACCCTCACTTTTTCGCGTACGTGCTCATTTCGAATTTTATCTTTACGTGTATGTCCGCACATCCATCGTAACATTCTCATCTCTGCTACTCCAACTTTATGCTCTTGCTGTCCCGTTAGAGCCCAGCATTCACTACTATATAACATTGCCGGTCTGATAGCAGTGCGATAAAACTTTCCTTTAAGTTTATTAGGCACCTTACGGTCGCAAATAACTCCTTTAGCTTTTCTCCAATTAAACTACCCAGCTTGAATTCTATGTGAAATATCTCCACTGATTTCACCATCATTTTGAATAATGGCTCCCAAATATCTAAACTTTTCCACTTGAGGTATAATTTGATCTCTCAATTTCACTTCCAAATTATTGTCGAATATTCCTTTACCAAATTTACAATATAAATATTCCGTCTTACTTCAGTAAAAGAGCATGGAAAGTAAAACATCTTTAAGCATTCTCTGACCTCAACATGAAGCCCCAAAACATGTGACTTGAGAACCTCCTCATGAATATCATCCAGGTTTTCTAGAGAAGCTTCCTTTAGCATTGTTTCAGCAGCTTCAGTGAGGTCTATATACACCTCATCAATTGAAGCCCTCTCACAACGACCTTTCCTTGCAAGGACTGATACAACCTGGTCAACATGAAATTCAGTGATTTCAACCTCAGTAAAATGGTCCCGCTGAAAACACATTTTAAGGTAGTTAAACTTCTTTCTTAAATCACCTCTGAACCTGCATTACGGTATGTGTTGAGATCAGCTTTACCACGTGCTACTGGGACTTGAACCAGTTGAATTTGGGGGCACACTTCCTGTGCTTCATCACCTCTCATTGAACTGAAGAAATTCAGTGAATGGTTAAGTTCTAATTGTTAAAGATTTAAAGCACTCTCTTTATGCAGCATCCTTACCGCTTCACACCATATTTACGGGCTTCATAGCTCACAGCAATTAAGGCACCACCTTTATACGAGTTGTATTGAATGACAGCAGTAGGCAAGCCCCTTAAATTTGGCTGCTTTCGCTGTTCAACTGCAAGAAAATATAATACAACAATGAGCTGATGCAAATTGAAACAAAGAGATAAATACAACGTTGAATTTTATTGAAAATAAAATTCTGAATAGAAAAGAGATAATATTCTTCAACAACAGAGATAAATACTTGAAAAGACAATACACACGAACTATTATGCAGTCCTAAAGAATACAAGTCTTAGCCCCAACAACAGTTAGATGTATTCAACTCTCAAGATATGCATATCATACATAAGCAGAAACAAAAGCTCCATCATTTGAATTTCCAGGGCAACACCAGAATTACTAAATAAATAACACTTTCAAGTTTCGACCATCTGCTAATATGGATTAAAAGAAGTATTTCTCAGTTCATAAACGGAGGTTCCTTGATTATCTACATTGTATTAACACAAGTGAGGAAATAACCCATAGTTTAATTCAATACGACAGACAAATCTTGCCTCAGCCAAATTATCTTAATCACAGTTTACAGAATCATATGCATATCGAAATGACTATAGAAACACATCATTGTGGTCCCATCTGTCTTCCATCTTACAGTAAATGGCAAAACCTTAAGTGCAGTACTATTAGTAGCAAGCTAGTAACTGATGCAATCTAACCTTTAAGGATTGAAGGGGCACTCAATCTAAAGGCTGGAAACAAGGGGAAAAAGTTTAAAATTAAAAGAACAACTGGGTAAGGATTTCCGGGAGGCTACAATTGCGAAAGATCGGGTTTAAATATTTACGCCACAGCATGACAATCAGAGGAGGTAAGTAAACATGTTTGGTTTTGATAGAATTCGCATCTGCAACGATTTTCAACCCATTGTCGAACCCTAATTAACTTCGTAAAAGGAAAACCAAAAAAAATACAACAACCCAAAAAAAAGTAAATGATAAAAATCTGAAGAAAAAGAGAAAGAGGAATTGCTACCTTGAACGTAGAAGCAATCCATATCTACGTGAGCAATAATTCTGGCATCAGACGTCTCTCGCGTAGCAACTGGCATCGTTTTCTTCCCTTTCTCTGTGCTCCCACGAAAGTGCTCTTTTCCCTCCCTCCTGCGTTTTAATTAGGGAGAATCAAGAGTTCCCACAGAGGAATTCTAATCAATAGAAAGTCCCACAAAATCCAATAATAGCTGTCCCAGAGTATATTTACCAAAATGCCCCTAACCGGTGGCGTCAGTGACAATCAAATGGTAGCCATAAGGCCATTACAATTGACCTCCTCGCGCCACAGATCAATTTCGCCCTAATCCTTCGTTTTCATTCTCGTGCTCTTTCTGGAATTCAAATCTCGCGCCATCCTCTCACTCATTTCCTCACACTACTGCCTTCCGTCACTTCGCTGCGTCCAGCCGCAACTCCGCTTTCACGCCCTCACAAATACCATCCACCACCGCAGCCACACGAAGGCCGCCTGCGACCACCGTCATAGCCTAACACCCTGGCACAGAAGATTGGACAATCAACTTGCCGCCCAGGCGCCTCCTCTCAGGCGAGGGTTTATGCTGACGTCAATGTTATCCGTCCCGAACGTGAGGAAAAATCATAGTTCTTTCCTCCATGCCAAAAAAAAAAGAGTTGACAAAATTGATTAAAAGTGCCGAGAATGAGCCTCTCTATATCATATGTCGGGATGCATATGACGTGCTCCTTATGCGCAACCTATTTTCCGTAGAAATAAAGCACGATTAGATGAGGAGAAAAGGGAAAGAAAAGAGAGAGAACACGAGCTATTAAACCCTAAAGCCTAAAGGTAAATCTATAAACTTATTCTTCTTTCTTTCCAACTCATTTTCTTGATTAAGAGTTAATAATGAGATATTATTTTTGATCCATATAAGTAACTCAAATAGAATTAATAAAATTATTTAAGATATTAAAACTAATGATTAAGGATTTTATGTACTTTTAGTTAGTGAGGCACATTCAAAATTAGGACATTAATTATGAATGTTTGTGATTGTTGGTCGATATTAATGACCTAAAGAGAGTTTAATGATATTATTTGGGGATTGATAAAATTAATACACATAATGAGTATGCATAAATGTAAGAAATGAAGTCTTTAGATATTTTAGAAATGAAAAATGAGAGTTGAAAATATGTATATAAAAATGTTGATAAGTTTGAACTTGATTAATTATAGATTAATCGTTCTTGCACCATATTGGCTTGGAGAACAAGTTCATAAGCAAGTTATTGAGAAGTAAACCTTTGACCTCTCAAAGATTTGGAATAATCAAAAAAAAATCTCTTTTAAAATAATTAAAAATAAAATCATTGATGTGAATAATTGAATTTCTGATTAGGAATATATTATGAATCATATGAGTTTTATCAAATTTATATTGTTTATAATTGTAAAGTGAACTTTTAAGTGTTTTTACTTTATAAAGTGCATTGGAATGAGAAGTTATAAAGTGTATGCAATGATTGTGATAAGGAGAATCTATATTATAAGTGATGTGATGATTGTGTGTTGTACACATTATGTGTTGGAGTTGTTGAAAAAAAAAAAAGAGTAATCATAAAAGTATTAAAAGTGCTCATAGGGATTAGATTTGGATTGTAACCCAATAAGTCATTGATCTATGAATTTGTAAAACAAATAAACATCATACATTGTATGATTATTTGGCGAGAATTTGCTTAAAAAGAGGAGTAAATAAATCTAAGTGATAATTTATGATCGTCTTTTGTGCACAAAAGCTAGCCTTATCTCACTGTTTATCGAAGGACTGTTCCATTATTTGTTGAGAAACTTGAACTTAGCTATCTCTATCTATTTGTTGAAGAGACTAACTTAGAATTTACAACACTCCAAAGATTCAAGGATAGGAAAAGTCATGGTCCAAGAGTAAGTATAATGATCTTTGGCTTGGTCACTACTTATAATTGGCAAGTTTGGGTAGTCAAGTCACATAGACAGAACCCTAATTTAATATTATAGCTCACGGTTTCAGTTGAAAGAAATAAAAAGGATATAAAAAGGAATTGATCATACATATGTTTATCCAACATGTCAAGTCACAATAGTTGATTGTGCGGGTGTGAACTTAATGTTTTATCAATTAATATGTAACTGTATATGATGGACATACATTGGTTATTGAATAGTTATATTCACCCCTCTCTTTTAATATTTTATAATTCTAACTTAGGGTTATGTTTGTTTGTGTGTGTGAACTTAATGTTTTGTCAATTAATATGTAATTGCATAAAATAGATATAAATTGGTTAGTGAATGATTATATTCACCCTTCTTTTTCAATATTTTACATACTCTAATTTACATGTGAAAAAGGAAAAAGCTATGAAAGTTTATGAATTTCTATATTTCTATTGTAATACCTCCTAATCTTGTTTATTTTGTATAATAGATAAGATATTATCATTTAGAAGATGCATTTGTTTACACTTGCACTTTATTTCTATTTATGATTTTCGAATATATTTTGGGCCCTAAAATGTTGTATCTAAGTTTGATCAAGTGTTAATAAAGTTAAAATACTAGTGCAAGTTTAAAAATATTGATTTAATTGCAAGTGTAAGAATATTGATTTAATCATAACTTTCAAAGTAATTTGTCAAATGTAATGTTAAAAATCTCTCCGTTCTATGTATTAAAGGGTTTGAGAAGTGAAAATTGGATATAATTGAAATTATGTGTATTTGATGTGTTATATAAGTAGTCCTAAATTTATTTAGTGTATTCTGGGTATTAGTGATAGCTTTTGGCATGCATGTGAGGTTTTGGACACTCTTAAACTGTGAAAAGTGTAAAAAAATTGAGAAAATATGTTTGGGTATCTATTTTTCTTGTGTGAAATAATTTAAAAGTAAAACCTTCGTCATTAACTAGTTTATAAAAAAAAAAGCTTTTTTGTTGACATTTAAATCACCTCATTTGGACGTTAGACGGAGAAATGGGGTGCATCGAAAGTTGTCTCAAGTTGTTGTCTAATAACGTACAACACGCCACAACACATGGTATAGAGATCCTTGTTTAGTTGTTAATGAATTTTGTAGTAACTAATTTCCTTGTGATAGACTTCAATGTAATTCTTCCTTTAGCAAATGATGTTTAAGTAGCTTTGAATTACAAAAACCTGAGATTCCATTTCTACAAATTACAAACTTGGTAATCTAATTAGATTAATCTAATGATTGCATTGGTTGTTGGGAGGAAATAGTGATTTAGTAAGAGTGATATTATAGTAATTATGAAATTGTACCATTACATAACTCTATAAATTTATTAATGTTCCATATTAAAATAATTGAGGCACGCATTTTAAGCCTTATTTCATGATTCATGAGGCCTAGCAGTGCAATTGAATAAAGAAAATGTCTAAAGTGCATGTTACAAGTGAATCCATACCCTCATCATCATTCACAACACTATTAGAATTTAAGTACACAACTTTCTCACCAGGGAGCAAGGATAACATGTATCTATTTACTCTTTCAACCATAACTAAGGTAGAAGTTAATATAGTCCAATTTTTAAAATATGAAAAATTATAGATATCATTAAGAAAATTATTCTTAATTTTTTTGTTTTTTATTAATTTTTTAATTTATATTATAATCTACAACCCACTCATAATTTTTATTGTTTAATTATTCATCCTTTCTCTTCCAATTTTCCTCATTTTGTTTGAACATCTTTGTCCTTCCAACACACCACAATTGATGAAAGAATGAGTTTTAGATACCACAAGGCTATTGGTTTTTTTTTTACTATTATATACGCGTGTTTTTGTTTTTTAGAATGAAAGTACGCGTAGAGCTCTAAAAAAAGAAAACATTTATATGGTGTCATGATTAACTTTGAAATTTTCATTACTAAATTCTTTTCAACCACCACTAGCATCACACTCTAAAAATAGAGGGTGACTGACAAAGGATGTGATCCATCACACATCCCTTAAGCTTTGAATTGGGTAATCTTTTCATAACTAAAAGATAATTATGTTTTTGTTTGAATTAGAACATACATAAACATTTTTGGTAGTAATAAAAGTCTCAATATTTTTGTAGAAATTTTGACAGAATCTCCTCCGTAAATAAGATCTCCCAAAAATTCTACAAGACAATATTTCAACCAAAAATATCAAGCCAATCAGGAGTAGAGCTCCTTCCAGCTGACAGATAAAATATATAACCACATAAAAAAATGACCACAGACTATGTGGAGCACCGAATAATAAGTTTACAAAATAAAATTTCATAATTAAAACTTTACGTCAAGAGAATGTTAAATTCTTAGCTCCTCCGCTTCTAGTCAATCAAAAACTCCTCAATGTTCAGTGAGTGATTCAACGTCAATTACACTATCTGAGACCAAAAATTATTTTCCAGTGAATAATATCCCAATAATAAATAATCAAACATGAATAAAAGGAAAATTAAAACATAATGATCTCCATTAAGATTTAAATAAATTTGAAATAAAAGAATTCTATGTAACTTTAAATAAAATCATAATTCATTAAAGCATCTTATTAAATGTCATTATCATTTAACTTTAATAAAGCAAATAATTGCAATAACTAATTGTAAACATGTCATTAATCAAAACCAATGAAAATAGATCCATAAAAATTTAAAAACTCATAAGTATAGGGACTTATCAGAACAAGTAACAAACGTGAACACATAATCCACAAGGATAAATCACCAAATGTGGCTTATGCCACGAAAACAAACGTGGACACACAGTCCACAAGGTTAAGTAACCAGACGCAGCCGAAGCCACGAAACAGACGTGGACACATAGTCCACGAGGGTAACTAACCAAATGTGGTCAAAGTCACAAAATAGACGCAGATACAAGACCCACGAATAACAAACGTGAGAACAAAGCTCACGAAATCCAAACTAGCTAGTAATTGACCATGGCGCGCCAAGGGTTAACGGAACTGCCGTTAGCAACCAGCGTTCTGTATATAGTCCCCTTTTAAATTCACTTTCAGACATGCGAGGAAATCATCACTTTCAAAATATAATTTCTCTTTTTAAAATCTAACTCGCATGAAACATATAAAAGTACTAATATTTTTAAATATAAAAATTCACAATTAATATCTCATAAACTGTTCACAATTTTTTTTATAATTGGCTTTATCAAATAAAGCACTATTAGAATTTAAGAAAGCATTTTCAGCAATATAAAAAGTATAAGTCACGACTTCAAGAAACAGAGCAATTTAATTAACAAAAGTAGCTAAAGCAAGAGAAATTTATAAATATCCTTAAATTATTAAATGCAATCTTTTGATAAAGAAAATTTTTTAATATATATATTGATTGGGACGTTATCCACTTACCTGTGATGTTCCCAAATTTTCAAAGATTTTCTCCCTTTTTAGTTCCTATCAAAATCTTCTTCTTCCAAACCCCTTATAAGAATATAAGATAATGCAATTTAATTGAATTCCTATAATTATAAAAATTTCTTTCCAGTTCTAATTCGATTCCAAAATTAAATCATAAGACAACACTATACTTTATAAATTAATAACCATAAAGCTTTCAAGAATTCACTTAATCTCTCAATAATATAAATAAATTTCTTCGCAATATTTGATTCAATTTCACAAATGAGCAATACCCAAGCCAATTCATGTTTCTTGCGAGATCCAAGAGAATTATAGAAAAATACCCACTCAAATATCTCCTTTTACCATTTCCAAGTTAAATTCACAAGATCATAGCATCCTAACTAATTATGTCTTCCAAGGAATTTAATGAGATTTTTGTAAATGCAGAATCAAACAACTCTCTCTCACAAGAATTTTAACAAAAGTCTTGCAGGCACTAACCTCCAAATTTCATGTCCAAGTTTTTTTTTAACATCATTCAATTCAAACAAAATTTATTTGACTCAAAAACTCTGACCATGTTCATCATAATCATACTTTTAATACAAAAATTGTAGTTTAATTCCATTCTTCCCTTCCCTCAACAGTCACGGACAGCAGCAAGGCTTAAAAGAAAAACTTGCAATTTCCACAAGGTTACATCATACCTCACACTCACAGGTTGGCCAAGGGAAAGAACAAAAGATGAAAGCTACTCATTTCAAATAAACCCAAATATATATATATAGATATAGCATAATCTCCATTTTTTTTCCTACACAGCACGGCCAGCAGCAGATTTCTAGAAAAATATAAAAATTATAGCTTCAACCATTCATTATTCATACGCACAATTTCAAACCTCTAACACATCCATACACACATAGAAATTTAAACTCAAGAAGAGCTCAAAGCTTCACGCTACACAGCAACAACAGAGTAGATAAATAAGAGGAGAGAAATGTTTGATTCTTCTGCTCAATAACAACAGTTCCTAAATTAGAGAAGAAGACGAAACTCATGGCTGAAAAAGGAAGAGAAGAACTCACGATTTGTACCACAATACAGTGGTTTAAGGAAAACATAGAGCAGGAAAGAACGAAGAGATCTCGGCGATATCACAGTAGCGGCAAGCAGAGTTTCTACTCCTGTCAATGGCGTGTCGAACGGCGATGGTCAGAGGTGGCAGAATTGGAAGAGAAGGACGGGAAGACCCAGGGGAATAACGAAAGAACGAAGGGGAAAAACAGAGCACCTCTCTTTCTCTCTCACTCTTTCTCTCGCGTCTGGAATGATCGAAAGGGAGGAGATATTTCTTATTTTGAAAGGAGGGTAATTTGGTAAATTCATAAAGCAAAATGCAGAAAAAATAAAACTCTTTCGGCCTCATCAGAGGCGAAGTCCAGAACAAATGAAAGAAGCTATATGCACATTTCCACTGAACCAACACTCCCTCTTATCATAATTGTCTCAAAATTAATATAACTACAATTTTAAACACAATAATATATATTTTTTTATGGGTTATTACAACTAGTATTTCCCATTCTTTCACACACGATTCTATCTTTATCATATTTATTAGTTACAGTAGTGCCCTATGAAAGGATTTGAAAAGATAAAGAGTTTTTATTAATTTTTCTTCTCCTTCCTCGTCCTATTTTTATTTGTTTAACTTTTTTTCTTTTATTTCTTACTTGAAGATGATAAAATTTAATTATTATTATTATTATTATTCATGTTGAGGATAATAAAAAATTTAAAAATAATATTTTTAAGCAGGCAAAAATATAAGATTATTTTTTTAAAATATTTGGTAGGTTGACAAGCTGAGTTGAGAAAATCGTGACCCAAAAGAAAGCATGCCTTTTCAACTTATATCAACCAACCCATAATCTACAGATTGACCTCTTTTTTCAACTCTATTCTTAATCAAAAATTACACAAATCATTCTTGTGGCCCTCATCTAATTATTGTCATGTGAAAAACAATATAAATTAATTGATAAAAGATATAAATAAAATAATTAGATCTTATAATAATTTACTTCTTGAATAATTACATTTTTTTATTATCTTATATCTGATTATTTAATGATGGAACAATATGTCAAATTTTTTTTTGTTTAGATTACATACTTTAAATGCATTGATGGGATTGAAATACAGCCAAGAATTATATTTAGATATTTATTATATTCAAATTGAAATTAAATATGAAAATATTATATTTTATACTCATTTAATTTTTGAATAATTAAATTTTATATGATTATATAATGATACAATATGTTGAAAAAAGTTTATTATTTTATAAAAATTATAAATATGAATGGAATTAAATTTAAGATTTAAAATAATTAAATCTCACAATACTTCTAAGTAATTAGATTTTATATTCAATTCAAATGAGATTGGGTTATGGAGGATTGAGGAAATTTTAAAAACCATTTAAATTCTTAATTGTTATATAAATTTTTGTAATTAATTTAAAAGGTTAATTTATAATTTGAACTTTGAACTATACGTTTAAGAGCAATTTAAATTTTAAAATTTTAAAAGATACATTTTGAATTATAAATAAATAAAGTTGGGGTAATTTCACCCTCATCGTTAAGTTTAAAAAAATATTTATCAAACTAGGGCCTAATGTGTGATTTTCACCAAATGATGGTAGGAGAGAAAGGAATAGTGAAATTTGATAAAAGTTGTACATTAGGCTCTAATTTTTAAACAAACTAATTCATGTTTGTTGAAAGCTAATAGTGAGATTAAAATTGCTTTAACTTTAATTATTTAGAGTTTAAAATATATCATTTAAAAGTTTAAGATTTAAATTGTCCCTTAATTTGTAGTTTAGGGTTCAAATTATATATTAACCCTAATTTTAATAGTGTAGATTTAAAAATATTGCCTTTTAACATACTTTGAAAACAAAACGCATAGAATTAGATATAATACCATAAGGATATTTAATTTTAAATATTTTATTTATAATTATGCCTTTTATTTTAGTATTTTTATTGACTATTTAATTTGGGGTAATATATTTATAACTAATTTTATTTATTCACTATTAAATTTTTTTTATCCCATCTCTCCTCTCATAAGTCATAAACTTATGATTCTCACAATTTTATTGGAATAAAATAGCAACTAATACCACTTATTTATTATTAAGATATGATCTAGGCGGAAGAAAAATTTGAATTAAAATTGACAATTTTACCTAATTACTATATATTAATTTTTAATGGGTCAAGCTTAAAATTCAAAATTTAAACTTAAAGTCTTTTTAGTTATTAAGTGCGTTATATTGGCAATCCAAGCTTATTGAATATATTGAACTATATTATTAACATATCTTAATAAAATTACAACAGTTTCCAAATTTCAAATACTTTTAGAATATATGATTAACTTGGCAAAATCCTTTTACCAAAATCATATAATTTTGATAATTTTTTTGTATTTTTGATTACATATTTAAATTTTAAATTTGACTATTTTTAATATTAAATTCAACAAGCATAATAATTCTAATATATAATTATATTTTTGAAGATAATTAGAAAAAAAATGAATTTTTAGAATCAAAAATTAATTATATTGTAAAATAATTAGTTGTCATCGAATCCAATCAAATCCAATGAAATTAGATTACTAAACTAAAAAAATTTATCAAAACAATAATTAAATTCTAGAAAATATGTTGTTTGCTCTAAAAGTGCATAATCAAAATATAAAATTAAAAATTCATAATATTAATCGGTTATATGATATATTTAGATTTTAATTAATTTTAATCTTAATATTTATAACATTTTAATTTGTTATAAGTATGTAAAACAAATATTTAGACTGATATATTTTGACATGACTAATAATATTTTAGGTAATTACAATAAATCAAAACAAAATACTTAAAATAATTTTTTAATGAATAATATAATCTTCAAACTAATTAAAATAAATTACTAAACCCCACTTTAGAAACATATTATCAATAAGAATACTAAATCATATGTTTTTTCATAAGAAAAAATGATAATAAAATCCTTCTTAAATATATAAATGATAATTTAATCTCTTGAAATGTCATAATTTTCTTGAAGTCCTTAGAGACTTTTTTGTCATTAATTAATTTATATAAATTATCAAATTGCCTTATTGAAAATAAATGATTCATAACTTTCTTTCTTATATTTGCAAGTTTTCTTCTTAAATTCATAATAATGCAATAAAAAATCACAACTTTGCATGTTAAATTATTTGATGTTGTATTATTATAAATATAAGAAGGAAAGTTGTAAATATAAGAAAAAAAATTATGAATCATTTATTTTCAACAAAGATAATTTAATAATTTATATAAATTAATTAATGACAAAAATTTCATAGAGAATTTAGAAAATTATGACATTTTAAAAGATCAAATTATCATTAATATATTTTAAAGAGATTTTATTATCATTTTTCCTTTTTATAAAGTCTCTATAAATTGATCGTTTTATATAAAATCTCTAAACCATCTAAAACAAACTTACTCCCTCCATTAAAAAATATAAAATATTTTTTAAAGAATTAAATGTTAAAAAATGTAAGGCATTTTTAGTCTTTTAAAGTGTAATTATTGCTTTTTTTAAAAGTATCCCTATTAATAAATGACTTTATATTTATTGCAGTGTTTAATAGGGGTAAATATGAAAAGATAGAGTTAGTTTGAAAATAGGTAACTACTTTATTGAGAAGTGAGATTTAATTAAAAATTTCTTATATTTTTAAACAGAATGAATATTTTTTTAATGCCAAACACAAACTGGCCATAACATAAATAAAATTCAATTCAAGTATATTTAGCATGACTAATATCTTTGTAATTCAAAACCCAATATTTGATGACTATATAAAATAACTTAACAACGTAAAATGAATTAGTGTTTGATTATGAGTTCATAACAATATTTTCAAATAAGTAGATTTGAATTTCAAAAAGTTAAATTTAGTTCAAGGCAAACAAAAATAATATATTATTAAATTTAGAAGACACATATATTATAACTACTCCTTTAATTTTTATGCATAAATTATCAAAATATCAATTCAAATTTAATCACAAACTAAGATTCAAACCTGATTCTCAAAACAAATAATTGCAAGGAAGGCATTTTGAAGTATATAATCACTAGAAGCACACTGAAGCTAATCCTACATAGAAACACTGTATAAATAATACTGATAATGCTTGAGCTTGTATCGGAGGAAATTTTGAATTTGAAGCATTAATAAAAAAAATTCAAAACAAAAATACAAATAAAATAATCAATTAAAAACTAGAGTAAGGACAATGATTAATATTATTATATACATAAATTAAAAGTTGAGCAATAAATTTATCACCTATGAAACCAAACTTTGAAACTTTATCTCTTTAATTATTGCAACCTATTACGATAACATCTCATAAAAGGCTTTCATGCAACTATCAAAATTCAATCACCTTATAAAAGAGGAGCATAAGCATAAATTAGTAAATAATATATACAAATGAAATTGGCATTGCAAAAAAAAAAAACAAAAAGAAATTGGCATTGCTTTATATAATACCATAGTCACTAGCTTACTCGATGTGTTAAAATACCAATGCAATACCATTTGATTCGTTTAATAAGTTTTGACTAAGTATTCTCTAAAAATGAATTACTCCCAAAACGTGATTTGCTGCTTTTGACTCAATAGGTTGATAGCATGATTAATGTGAAACTCATATGAAATGTTATGGAGTAATGAAATGTTAAAGTAGATTTCTTACAAACAAATGAAAGACAAGATAAACATTAGTAATGAAATTATATGAGGGCCACGGAAAGATAATTTTTATGTACTATTTGCATAACAAACTCATGAATGATATTGGAATTAATTAAAGTGGAAACATGAAATGAAGTTATAGCCAAACACATTTATTTATAATTGACACGATATCTATGTTGAAGGAAAATTTAAATTTAAATTATAAATCTAATCTAATCACTAAATATTGAAATTAAAACTAATCTAACTTGAAATTTAGAATTTAAACATAAAGCCTTTTTATTTTAAAATGTGCAGAAATAAAGGAAGATATTATAATAGTTAAACAATCATTTTAATTATATATATATATATATATATATAAAATTTTCAAACTGGACCTATCAAAACATAAACAATGTTTAATTTTATTGTTGTATGGAAATATACAATAATTTGATTTCTCCTTTTTGAATTATTTTATTTGAATTTCAAATACACACACATAATGTGTAACAACTCCTTTATATATATATATATATATATTAATTTCCAAATTGAACCTATAAAAAATAATCAAAATTTAATTTAATTTTTATATATATATATATAAATGATAAATAATCTTGAAACTTACTTCAAACCTGAATTTTTTTATTTTATATAAATATAAAAATAATAAATTATATCAAAACTAATTTTGAAGCACAAAATATATTCATGATTTATTATGTTTAAATGTCATTTTTTTAATTATCTATGAATGCAGGTTAAGCAAATAGATAAAATGTATATAATTTTTGGCTGGAATAACTTTAGGAAAATCAAGATAGATTAAATTTTTCATTTCAAATTGTTAAAAAATTAATTTTTATATGAGTTTAAAAATGATATAAATGGATAAACATTAATTTAAAGTCAAATACAGACGTAAATATATATACTCGATTGTTTGAAACTCAATTTTTAAAATATTATCAAAATTTTTTAAAAATAACTAAGATAGATGAGATTTAAAGTTCAAATAAGTAAAAAATAAATTTTTTATACAAAAAAAATTAATTGTTCATTGAGCACCTAACTCCAAATTTGAATAATATATTTTATATACATTTAAATCCTAAACCTAACCCCAAACTTAACTTAAAAGCATAGAATCGTAAGAAAGATATCCCGAAGCACAAAATTGTAGCAAGCCTAAATGTGGACATATGACATTTTCTCGTAGTCTTAAACCTTACTTTCAAATTTTAAGTTAGATTAGTATAAATTTAAAAATCTGGCAATTAGATTAGATTGGAAATTTAAATTCAATTTTTCCTCTAACTCATATATAGTATCAATTATAAATAAATGTGCTTTGCTATAGTTTCATTCTATGCTTTCAACTTTGATAAATTTTAGTATCATTCACGAGACTCTTGTCCAAATAGTGTACGAAAATTATATTTCAATGACTGTCATATATTTTCATCACTAATATTTACTTTGTTTTTTATTTGTTTACAGCAAGTCTACTTTAACGTTTTATTTCACTATAGCACTAGTATTAGCATATGGGTTTCATACTAACCATGTTATTAACATGTCCAATCAAGAGTGGCAAATCATGGTATTTAGTCTAAACTTATCAAATAAATCAAATGTTCAAGATGTTAAGTAAGTTTTTGTGACTATGATATTAGATGGAAATAATGCCAATTTCATTTGTGTATATTATTAACTAACTTATACTTGTGCTCCCTTTTTATAAGATAATTGAATTTCCATAGTTGTTTGAAAGCTACTGAGATATTTGGTAATAAGTAGCAACAAGTAAATATATGAAGTTTCAAAGTTTGATGTCTAAAGTAATAAATTGATTGCTCAAAATTTATGTATATATTAATATTAACTATTGTCCTCGTACTCTTTTGAGAAATAACCAAGATAGATAACATTTGAAGTTCGAATAAGTGAAAAAAAAATTGTATACATATAAAAATTAATCTTTCATTCTGCACCTAATTTAAACCTGAATAATATATTTTATACACATTTAAAAATAATAAACCATCTCTAACCTAACCTTAAACCTGATTTTGAGGCACATAATTGTAAAAAAGATATCTTAAAGTACAAAATTATAACAAACTTAAAAATGAATATGTTGCATTTTATTATAGCTTTAAACCCAACTTTTATATATATAATGATGATACTATATAATTATAATTATTTGATGACAAATATCTCCTTTTCTTGCTGAAAAGAATAAAAAAAAAGAATAAAATGAATACTAAAAGGAATTAAAGTTTATGTAAAAATGATTTATCAGTAATTCATTTAAATTTTTAATTTTCACAATAATTTTAAAAATTTTATTTAAAATATTTTTCGTATTTGTTTGCAAATAATTACCCATGGATAATGTTGCATAAAAAATTGTAAACAACAAAGATAAATTTTCAAAATATTTATAGCTTATAAGGGCATATTCTTGACCCAAACTTTTCAAATTTTTAATTCATCTTTTAGCACATCTGAGCTTCTAATCTCGGCCATTAATACATTAGTTCTTAAATTTTAAACATAAATGACCCTACAAACCACACACTCCTTTGAAGCCAAATATTATGAATCATAGACCCCGTTTTTTGATAAAAGAATTTAATAATGATTAGTTATACTTTATTTCATATTTAAGTTTTCAATGATTTTCATCTAGCAATGCAACTACACTACTCAACTAACTAAGTAATAGAGTTTGATGACTTAATTATAATTAATCAAAATTAATTAAGTTTTGAGTTGGATCTAAATATTTTTCAGACATTTGATCAAAATTAACAAGCAAATTAAATAAAAATATTTCTTTAAATAAAAATTTAAATCAAAATAAATACAAATGATCCTACCTATAAATTTAATTAAGCTATACTATAAATATTTCAAATATAATAGCATCCCATATGAATAGAAATTAAAAAATGTTGCACTTTTATTGAAAACAATCTATACGTGAGTTCAATTAAAACAATCGTTGTTTAGTCCCGAAAAAAATATTAAAAGCTGTAAATATTTTATATGCGATATCAATTAAAACAATCTATTTCTTTGTCAATTTAATATCTTTCTTACAATCTCTTACTAAAATATTTTATATGTATGATCAATTTAAATAAACTAAATCACTTCAAAAATTTGAATTATATCTAGTATAAATAATTATTATGAGTACGAAATTTTAAATTTCAAAATTTGAAATAAAATCCATCTTTAAAATTCAATTCAAATTAGAAGTATCTTATACAACTGCATGCTCAAAATTTAAATTCAAGATCACTAGTTAAGCTAATACAAGCCCTTATCTGTTGTGCTATGTGCTCGTTGGTGATGCTATCGTATATCTAAAGCTATGACATATAATCAAAAGATAAAAGATAATTTGATAACATAAAATAAGATGTTAGTCTATCAAATATTTAAATACTTAAAATTATATTTTAAAGTATATATTTAGCATGTATACATTGTGCGACCGTTCTTATAATATATATATTTAAAAATTTAACTTGAACCTATCCACAAACCAACAACAAAACTTGGCTATCAAATTATAGAATCATGTGCAAAATGCGTGGATCAAAAAATAATTTTTCTTTTTATTTTTAAATTTATTCCTTTAATTTCTTAATTTATGCTATACCATTATCAACTTATTCTAGTTCATTATTCATTTCCTCTACTGACATGGTGGAAGAAGAAGAAGATTTAGTATCTAAGGAATAAATTGATTAACTTACACAGGAATGATATTGATGGCATAATAAGAATAGTAATTTTTTATCTTTTAATATTTTAGTGTCCATTATGATATTTATGGAATATTTAGAATAATTACTATTAATATTTTATGGTCTATATTATTTGAAAATTACAACAAAGTATTTTTATTCACATTAGAATTAAGTTAGAACCTGTTAGAAATAATTTATCACCAATTTGTATATTAATATGAAAATACTTTGATAGAAATATATTTTTAATTATGAACAGTGCCGGCTTCAAAGAGTTCCATGGCTGACGTGTGTGGCTCTATGCAAGCCTTTGCGAGCCATATGTACTCATGGCTGCTTGTCATTTAAATTTTTTGGCGCCAAGTAGTCACTATGCCTCTGTCTTGCCACATATAGCGTTTTCACGCGTGTTGGATAAGGCAACTATACATTTAAGAACGGATGAATTGAGTGTTAGATAAATTTTCAAGGGTAAAGGGGCAAATGTACTTATAAAGTGGTCAAATAAGGGTATTTAGTATCCTAAAGTGAGGAAAAAGATAAAAATATACATAACGTTATATGAGTGAGTATAAAAGTAACTAGATCGTTAACTCCGATCTAATGCCGTTAACTTTAATCGTTAAATGCTGACTGTGCATGCCACGTGTCAGCTTTTGCTGACGTGAATTAGCAAAGGAGAAAAAATACCTACAAAGTTGTCGATCAGGAGCAAAAATACCCATAACGTTATCAGAATTGGTGCAAAAGTGACCAATCTATCAAATTTTTTAAATGTCTAACGTTTAGCTGACATCTGAGCAGAAGTTGATTATTTTTCGCTAATGTAGACAAAAAATATTCCCAAATGAATTTTTACGAATGTTGATCGATTATCATATAAATACCCATAATTAGTGACTAATCCGTCAAAATCCATGCCACATGATTTTTTTTCATCGCCATGTATCTCGCCCCTTCTTTTCTCCCTTTCCACTTATTTTTTGTCTACAAAACCTAATATTCAACATAGTGAGATAGGTTGTACATATTTGAAAGTCGAGACTGAGCATACCTCTTACAATGTGCTACCTTAAGAACATTGTCATAACCTTAAGCAATTTTATTCATGATAAGTATAAAATTTTCAATTGGTTTTCACCACTACTACAAAGAAACAAGAGATTTAATTTGGTATTTGGTCAAAACGACATTTTCTCACATGATATTCATATAATGACCAATTAACCTCTAGAGAATTTCATTTGGAAATATTTTTTATTCATGTCAGCAAAAAATGATCAACTTTTGCTTATAATCAGCTAAAAAATCAACATTTAAGGGATTTGATGCATAAATTTTGATAACATTATAGGTATTTTTGATCCTGGCTGACAATTTTGTGAGTATTTTTGCTCTTTTATTAGTCCACATCAACAAAGGCTGACGCGTAGCATGTATAGTCAGCATTTAATGGTGTTAGGTCAGAGTTAATGATTTGATTACTTTTGTACCTATTCATGTAACGTTATGGGTATTTTTACCCTTTTTCTTATTTTAAGATACTAGGTGCCCCTGACTGACCACTTTATAGATATTTTTACCCCTTTACCCAATTTTCAAACTAACTAAAAGTTTTCACAAAGATTTACTGAATAAAGGTGCAGCAGAAAGTTTAACAAATCAATTTAGATCAAATTAAATCACAAATACTTATTTTGCAAGAGACTTGAAATCAGATTGAACATATAAGATGAAATCAATTTAACAAAACAACGTTTAAAGGATAAATAGCTGACTGTAATGTCTATCTTAACATTATCAGGACAACACTCACACATTGTTGTGATAACTAGGATTTAATAAAACCCCTTACCAAAGCTACCACAACTCAAGGGTTTAAAAATAATTAGTTAAAACATTGGGATCTCAAGAAAACCCTTTTTAAAATATTGTTTAAGCTCAAACCATGGTTAAAATATCGATTAAGAGCAAATATAGAAGCATGAAAATCAATTCATTTCAAAATAGATTAAAACAAGTCATTTTGCTCTTATCTGGTCTGTCCACCGTGGTAGATGACACAGAAAAATGAATCCCTCATAGGCCTCCTGCGTTGTGACACAACAATCATGCGCCGCGGTGCGCACCTGTTGTCATGACAGCAAATTGTTGTCATTGCTTTTCTTTGAACTTTTGGAGCGCGCTGTTTCACCTTCCAACATCTAATTTGGGCAATTTAAATGTTCACATGAAGCTCTTTGAGCCCTCTAGCTAATAACACCAGTCTCACACTCAAACAATCATCTATTTAAAAGATGGATACCCAAACCTAAAATGGTTTGTTTTCACAACAAAACACATACTATGGTGTCTGACTCACAAAACACAATGCTATTAACCTCGAAGATAGCTTGACCACCTCAAATGGACCATGTACCACGTAACAATTCAATTATAACACATAATTGAGTAATCATGCTCAAAATGACCATTAAACCCCTATTAGACAATAACACAATAGGGTGGAAAAAATTCAACACATTAATCAATTGGTCATTTTGACACTCAAAACACTTGAAATATATATATCACTTGTAAATATAACTTGGCCAAGCACAAGCTTAATCCAATACATCAAATTTAGACAAGATATACACACTTATCACAAGATTTACACAAGTAATATTCAAATAATGTCATGTTCTTAAGTTGGCAATATATAGTGACAATATCCGTTACAAAACCAAAAAAGAGAAAGGGAAGAGCTATACTACAATGCTCTTTACTCTTTAGACGCTCCTTCCTTCTCCTTGCCCCTACCGGAGTCCTCGCCTATAAAATATAACTACGGGGTGAGATAAACATCTCAGTAACCAGTATAGTTCATCAAATGTTTATTACCACAAATAACCATGAAAAAGTATCAAAACCATAGAAATAACAAGCATACCATAATTATGAGATAAATGTATCTCTTCATAACAAAACACATAGTTTCACACTAGCATAATCGTCTAACCACCGAACCTCTAATGCTCCCTGACATGAAACCATATGCTCTCCTAGTCAATCACTTGTTGACCCGAGCACACTTTCGGTGGTAAAAATACCTAGCCAAAGGTAATTTAACCCACCTATGGACTATAATTTTTCTCTTTTCACACACTTGTGATAGAGGTGTCGTTGACTCTTAACTATACCCTAATGGGTATTAGAGAGTTGCTATACTGCTCGAATGTCCTATGGTAACAGTCCCATATAATGTTGCACCAGATGTCCCATGGTGTCAGTCTAACTATATGAATTTTTCACTCATATATCTCCACACACACATATTCTCACATATCTCGGGTGAACTCCCACCCCCTATAATCATGCTCTTTTACAAATTCCATCACTTTTTGTCACATTTCCACATCACAATCTTATATACATAGTGTATATATATAAACTAAAATCAATAACCTTTTACAAATTAATTTTTCATGCTGAAATCATTTACAATGTGACATTATGCACAAAACTCTTCAAAACTATAACTTTATCATTTAAAATTACTGTTACACAATTAAAATAGTTAATAAATACAATAAACTATATGATTACCTCAATCCCTTTGTCACATAAAAAGGGTTACTGTGGCTCAACATTAGCTCTACATGTTTTATATGCACGATATGGCTCGAGTAACACTCAATCTACATAATAAGTGACAACCGTCAATTATTACTTCAGATAACTCTGAATTCTCTAAGTTTTAAGTGTTTAAAATACTCAAATTTCTTTTCTAACAATACCAACCATTTTCACACACTCTAACCATCCTATTACACATTCCAACACACCAAAATTGCTAATCAATGTCTCACATTATCTCAAAATTCTAAAATTATACTTAGGGTTCGTCCAAACCCTTATCAAAAATTCTCAATTACTACAAAACTCATAAACTTAGGATTAGGAGTTTGATTTAACTCTCCAAGATCTTAAATAAACCAATAAATTCGGTCTAAATCTAAGAGAATCGAAATCAGAGCCCCTATTATCCCAAATGTTCAGATTTTCGTATAAAAGAGGGAGAAGAGGGAATAGACAACTTACTCAATGGTGATTCAAGCTCAAAATTCCCTCAAGGTAGCTTTGGGATCATGTCCTAGCAAACCATAAGTTCTCCTCCATCGTTCTCTCCTTTTCTCTTCCGTTTTTAATCTGTTTTTTTTTTACGTTTGATAAGTGTAGATTTTGCATATATGTCATGGCGTGTCGTCACGCCCGCCGTAGTGCATGGCACAGAAAGCCCCACACAATTTTAAACTTCCTTCTGTGCCATAGCCTGCTTGAACCTCGACCTAACCCTTTTCTAAGGCTGTCCAAGAATTCGAAAACCATATTAATCCACATAAACCTCGCCAAATAACAATTTATTTAAATTGACTAAATTACCTTTGAAAACATTGATAATTACTAATAAGAAAACTTAGGATGTTACACTAACAGCTTCTAAAACTAAGAACCAAGATAGTGAGCAACAAAGTAATGAGCTATAAATATCAAGAGAACAAGGATAGAGATACTTCACATATGATTTATCTTGATTTAATCCAACCATTATATCTACATCTAATATTCACAACACTTCTGAAATTTCTCCATTATTTGATGACAAATCTCTCCTTTATTATTTTTTTATAAAATAAAAATTAAAAAAATAAAAAAATGAACAAAATAAGGAATTAGCATTTATGGAATTGATTAATTACTTTTTCTAAATAATTAAATATTTTTAAATTTATAATATTTTTCTTGATTATTTCAAAATTAATTACACATTAGTAATGTTGCATTTGAAAGTTTATAAAAGTAACTAATAGAATTAAAGTTTTAAAATATTTGCAATTTATAAAGGATGCATTTGCATCTCAGTTTTTAAAATTTTAGTTTTACTTTCGTTACTTTTGAACTTTCAATCTCTGGCTTTTAGATCTTAGTTTTTGAACTTCATACACAAGTGACCAAGAAAACCATGCATTCCTTTAGAGCTTAAAATTATAAATTTTACACTGAAAGAATTTAAAAATGATTAGTTATATTTTATTTTATACTTAAATTTTAGGAAATTTTTTGTCCACCAATATTTAAAAATGATTTGGGCTGACCCATCGAGCTTGACCCAAATTACTGACTCTACCTCAACTTGGTTTCCATTGCTCTTTGCAAAACTCTCCAAAAAAAAAATCCAAAAATACTTTTAATTTTTGCAAACCTTCATCAAATGTTTGATAAATGACTTTTAAAAAGTCATAAAAATTTGATTACATACATAATATGTGTAATTGTGTAATATAAGATAAAAAATAAGATGTTAAAATTTGGTATTACTTGAAAGAATACAATTTACACAAAAACTTACATTAACATCTTGAAAAAAAAAACTAATTCAAAACATTTTAAATTGTTTGATGAAGTTCACCTAGTCATATTTAAAAAATGAATCACTTAAACCATATATGCTAGGCATACCTTGCAGGATTGATAGCACTAACAATATCAGTGAAACGAACAATACAATCTAACAAAATGCAAAATAATTAATACTCATACAAAATGAAGGGACCAAAAAAATAATAAAGCATCCAAATATACAATAGACTCAAAATGAATGAAGTATAAGATAAAACCAAAATTGACAAATGCCAACCAACTCTATTTACAATTAATACTTGGCTAATGTTGGAAGGAATTTTGAATTTGAACTTTATAACATTCCTATTTTTACACCTAGACTTTAAGTAACTTTAGAATATACTTTATTAAGTAAATTGAGGTTTAGGGTAACTTATGGGCTATTTGAAACTGTTTTTATTTAATTATTCTGAGAACTGATGTTTTGCAGAACATGTTCTGAGAATAAAAAATAATAAAAATAGGTGTTTTTCTCATTCTTCCTTATTTTCCAGAACAATAATCCTAGAAAATGTAAAAGTTATTTTCATTTTTCTTCAAAACAATATTTTATTTTTTTTACTCTCCAAAATACTCTTTAAAAACACTTTACCAAATAAATTTTTTTTATTCTCTAGTCTTGGAGAACAAAAAACTATTTCCAAAATAAATTTCCAAATAGGCTCTTAATTTGTGTTGCCTCATATATAAAGGCACAAAGGATTATGATATAGTGAAATATAATATAAAATTGAGAAAAATGCTGATCAAGATAAATTGATTATAATTATTTCTAAAGCATCAAATTATTTTTTTATGAAAAATAAGTACAAAATTAAAGGTACAAGATATTTATTAATATTGTGGAATTTAATGTGACCTCTTCATGGTAATTAAAATTTATGAAATAATTATATGAGGAAAGAAAATTTATCCAAGAAGAGTTAAATTTTAACAATATAGTACCAAGTCATGGTAAATAGAAAAAGGAGAAAAATTAATAAAGTTAAGTGAGATTAAAATAAATCAATTTGAATCATTTCTCACTTAAAAGATTACAACTATTTAGATATTATGAAAATTTTATTTGAGTAAAATAGCTCAACTTAACTCAATTCTTTAAATTTTTGAAGAGCCTAGTAAATTATATATATTGGATGGAATTTTTGGGGAAGGAGAAGATAAAAAAAATAATGAAAGGGTTTTTAGGAAATAGAGAGAGAAATTAAAGAAAAATGAAATGGATCATAATTGTATAATGGGGCCCACCCAATATCATAGGTGGCAAGCCTTCCCTTCCCTTCGTTCCTTTCATTCATTGCAAGATGAGGAAAAGCAATAGAGGTGAGTCACGGTGTCATAGAGGGAGGAGATTTTTGAAGAGTGGGCTCCATTATATGATAGCCTAAACATGATTTGAAAATTTTTTAAGATTAATCTAAACTCTCTTGAACTCTTATTATTGTATCAATAATCCATGAGTACGCTTTTTAACTAACTCAATGGGTGGAGGTAATCAATAATCTAAATTTCCTCACATGCAACACCTCTCATGTTGCATAGCTTTCAATGTCACGGTGAGATTATTTCTCACCAAGCGTACTTGCTTCAACCCAAAACATAATCTTCTCACCCGTACTGTTCATACAACATTCCAACAAGTCAAACTATCAAATAATCATCCAAATCTTTAATTCCACACTAGTTACCACTTTATCCTAGATCAACAACTAATCATAGGATTAAGAAATTTAGGATGTTCCATCATGGCTATGCAACATTGAAAGCTACCCAGGCATTGTCCATGTCACATGGATTTACCATACAATAACCTTTCAATTAGGATGAAATTGTTACCCATTTCAACATGAGGAAATTTATTGTGGAATTAAAGCGCCATGGCTTGTGCTGCATGCGCCACGGTGTATGGACCAAAAAAATAACTTTTTAAGTCGTGAAATTTCATAACTTTTAGAAGGGAGAAATTAAGAACACATGAGAGGGAGGAGAAAAGAAGGGTTGATCAGTTAGGGCAAGCCATTTTAGGTCATTGAAAGGTGCTTCTGATCAGTAACTTAGCGGGTAAGCTACATATAACTCTTATCTTCCATTCTACACAAATTTATTTGAAAATGAGTTATAAGAAAATTGAATAGGTGAAATTTTAAGGGTTTGATTCTTGCCCAATAGTAATAAAAAAGTTCTCAAAAGTTAAATTAGAGCTTTGTGACTGGTTTAGAGCTGAATAGTAGAGCTTTAAACTCGTAGGCTCAATATGACCCTAAGTTAGAGAGAGAAAGGGTAAGAATCTGATTTGAGTAAAATAAGACCTGTTAAGATGATGTAAAGTAGTAATTGACTTAGAATGGATAAATAAAAAAGAGTTTACGGAAGAATATAGCCTTAAGTATTAAATGTGTTTTTAGTCAAAATGGATTAAATGATTAAAATGTGTTCAGATTGGCATATTGAATGTGTGAGTGAAGCTGGGGATAAGTTATAGTGGTGGTTGAAATCAACGGGTAACCTTTTTAGTGACAGAAGGATTAAGGTAATTGAATAACTTCCTTTGTTTGACTGTTTATTATAACTGTGTGTAAGTATGCTATATAACGTATAAAATTGTTTTGAATTCAGCATGTTTTGTGGCATTGAATGTTTATTGCATAAAAAGAAATTTTGGTTAAATGAATGATGAGATTTGTATAATTTGCTATAAAATGTGTATATGTACATGTATGAGAAAAGTGATGATTAGAAACTTGTAAATAGTTTGAAAAGTATGATCATAGGGGTGGGAGTTCAGTCGAGTGGAGAGGCAGTGATAAGACCATATGGCATATTCTCCTTAATGGCCTATAGGGTGTAATCTTGGAGAATTATACCTCTTTAGTGCCTTTTTATGCGCGGTATTGGAGAAGATTTCTTTAATGTTTATTGAGATATGGTGTTAGAGAATTAGGACTCTTTAGTATTTGTGTGATACGGTGTTAGAGTTAATGACATCCTATTATGTGTATTTGGAAAAACCATAGTTCAGAAGTGAGATAGAACACCTTTAACTGGGTGATTCTACCACTAAAGGTGAGTTTAGGGCCGATGAGAGTATATATTGGTCGAAGATAAGCCTATAGTTTTGTGTCGGGGTGATTTAGAGGTTTGGTCGATAGTGATTATGTTATGGAATGCTATGTGATGTTTGTGCTAGAAAAGTGGTGTAAAGAAGTGAAATGCGAAACATTAATGTGATTTAAGAGGAACTTGTGATATATGCCATGTTAATGAGGTTTAAATGGTATATTATGCTTTACTTTCATATAGTTGTATGTAATAGTCAATAGAAATGAGTTATTCTATTATCGAAATTTTTATTTCACCCCGTGGTTACATGTTTATAGGACAAAGTAGTAATTAGGGCAAGGGAAGAGAGTCTGGATCGGCTTGAGTTGTTGAAGTCGTGTAAACTCTGAGTTTGTGTAATGAACTAAGAAACTTGTATATATATGCGTAAATGAGTTTTCATAGGGTTACATGCATGTTTAAAGATAGTGATTTTGTGAAGTCTTAGCCCATTTGTATATTTTTGTAATGAAATGAATCAAGAGCTATGATTTGAGTATATTTATGTTGAAATTATAGTTAATATTGGTGAATCTCTAGACCAAGTATGAAATTAGAATGAAATGAGTAATTTGGGTTTAAGATTGCTTTATAGATATGTTATGAATGTGAATATATGTGATTATGTTGAGAAAAAGGCCAGTGGGCTATGCCATGCCAAGTAATGGCAATTTGTGCAAATTTTAGAAACGTGAAAATTAGTCGTTAAGGAGTCAAATTTCAATATATGTATATATATGTGTTATATTGTGGTCAATTAGGAGTATTAGGTTCTTTTGGACTTGATTTAAGGTCTTGCGTGGTTCGATAAGAGAAAGGGATCGATTTGAGTGCTTGGGTGTGCAAAATTTTCAAGAAAATTGAATTTTTGCACTCAGGTGTCTAAATTTTGATCGGACTACTAGTTTGTGTATAAACCTATCTTATTAGTTAGCTTGTCAGATAAGCTTCATGTGGGCGCTTGAATCACTCCGATCGGATGAAGTATGTGAGAATGGCGCATGTTGAAAGTTTATCATTTTGCTATCAAAATGACAATAAAATTTCAAACAGGCACGGCACGGTGCTCGGTGTCATATGCCGCGACACACGTCACAGAGAGTTTGAGCGTGTGGTTTTGTACCATTTGTCACGGTGCACGTACTGCATGTCGCAGCCACATACCATTTTCTAATATGATATTGTGAAATCAAATGCATGCAATGATTTTGGTGAATGTATATGAGTCTTTTCTATGGTGTATTCTTTAACGTATTATGGTTTTGATGATTTTGTGAAACAAGTCTTCGACTGAAGCTTTTTGAACTAAATTCTTTGATTACTGATTATGTATTTAAGTGGTAATTCTATTAATCTTCTCCTGTATTTGAAAGATATAGAAGGAGGTTACACAGGACACTTATGTCAACAAGAGTTAGGTGCAGTTCTGGCCTAGCTGACAATACTCACTCTGAGAGTGGGTATGTGTTGCCAACAACATATATATGACACCCTTTGAAAATTCAATTAGCAAGGGAGTTCATGGTCCAAGTTTAAAGAGCGGTGACATTTGATCGGGTTACCCCTCAAACATTAGAGAACTTGGGTTAGTCTAGTCATATGATTGGTCCTATTATGAATAGTAGCCCATGGACTCAAGAAGAAGGAATAAGGATATAGGGGAAAATTAATGATCATGCATTCCTAAATGTGTTGTTATGTTGAATAATTGTATTTACCCTCTTTACACATCCTTAAATGCTTATGTTTGTATATGGTAGAAGTTAAAATTCCTTAGTTAATCAATTGTTTATCTCAACCCATGGTTTAACATTTTATAGAAGATGCTTTGGGTAGTGGCGAGGCAAAAGGACTGGATGATAAATAGACTTTTGTTAATTGTATGCCTCTTGTTTAATTTATGTGTAGATGACTTGTATTTAATGTTATATATATATATATATTGCCAACTAAGAGACACATCATGTATTATGATTTTATTTTGGATTATGACTAAACATTAATAATTGTTTAGCCGTTTGGTGGAACCAAGCTAGTGTGGGCTTTTGTTGAAGCTTTTTCTTTAATTATGGAAAAAATATGTCGAGATATTATTGTATATTGTGGGTCTGGCTAGTTTTAACAACCCATGCCTATGGGGCTTGTGATATGGCTAGAAAATATTTATATGTAAACTTATTGATGTTGTGTTCATGCTTGAATTATGGACTATATTTGTTGTGTTGGCTCCCAATGTGGTTATGCTCAACTGATTGATTTGGGAGATTCAATTGTGGATATTACTTAGGTCATTGAAATGACCATTGTGTCCCTATATTTTTGGGAAATCCTTATTAATGGGATTTATCTTGTGCTTCTATTTGTTTGATTATTTTGATCTTGTATATTTTACACTTAATGGTTTTAGAAATTTGGCTTTATTGGGATCCCGTTTCAAAGAGTCTTTACCAAATTTGTTTCGTTTGCAACCATGGTTAAACATAACCTACCATAGTAATGGCTAATAAGGGGACGTTAGTCTTAATTACCATAGTAGTGTGGTTTAATTGGTGAGTGAATTGTGATAGTTATTACTCCTTTCATCCTAAATTATAAGGCACTTTTAGATAAATCTCATATACTAATAAAACTCATTAAATACACTTAACAACCTTACTTTTTCAAGAAAAAAATATAAACTTTTAAAAGTGCCCTTCATTTAATACTTCATTGATGAAAGAATATTGAAAAAAGAGAATATATGGAAAGGATAATATTAAAAAAGTATCATTAATGAAACCTTATTTTTATCAAAGTGTCTTATATTTTGAAACATTAACTCTTCTCTAAAAGTGTCTTATAATTTGAGATGGAGGGAGTACAAACTTTCAACCAAATGAAATCTAAACTAAAACTCAAATAAACTAACCAATTAATAAATCTTGTTATAGTATAAATTTGAATTAAGGGTCATTTTTTTTCCTCAATTGTATGCAAAAGGTCATTGAGGACCTTAAAGTAAACTATGATTAATTCTATCTCTCAACTTTAAAAATTCAATCCATTATTAACTTGTGTTAATGTTCCTTTTTAGTCTGCAGGTCCCACTACATTTTTTATATATTTTATTGTTTTTATTATAAAATATTTAAGTGGGTTCTATAATTTTTTTTAAATATTTTTACATCCTTTCTCCCCCCCGTCTCCTCTCCCCTACCCTCTCTCACCCTCCCACATTCTTAAAGGCATCAATAGTCAAATGAGCAGACATATCTAGCTATGATGGCGTCAGTGTGAAATAAGACCATAGTGTCATCCACCTTCTGAAGCACCTTGAATCTCTTGTGGACCACCATCATGTCAGTATTTCTCTTGCACACCACGAGATAGGACACCATGCATGGTTAACAAGCTTCAAGAAGATCATTGAGAGAGAGAGAGAGAGAGAGAGAGAGATCGACTACACTGTCATGACCAGGCTCTCGTGGAATTATCTCTGTTGTAGTGATTTGTGGAGTCATGAGTTAGAGCTCTTAGATGATCCGAGTGTAAGCTGAGTCATGACATTATACTAGAGACTCCTATAGAAAGAGGCAGCATAACATTATTTAAATGTTTTTAAAATACTATACTCCTATAGGTAATAAATTTAATTTTCAAACCACTCATTTGTTATAACAAAATGTTGACTTATTAATTCATGATCAACACTTATTATTTTGTTAAGTTTACTTGTTAATAAATTTTTAAACCTCAATTTGTAATTGGTGATATCAAATTAACAAGTAAAGTTAGAAAAATAATAAGTGTAATTCAAAATTAACAAGTCACTATTATGTGATCACAAATGAGTGGTCTTGATGAAACTAAATTTATTACCTACATGACCAAGTTATTTTACTAACTTTTAAATGTCAATTTATAAATGAAAACTTGTAAAATACATTAATTTTTAAGTCTTCCAATTTGTTATTGGCTATGTCAAATTAATAAGTAAAGTTAAGAAATAACAAGTGCCATTCATTTGAAAATTCCACCTTACTAAAGGCCTACTAAATATATTTTTATTGGGACTATTGTCGACAGTCATTGAAGCTTTGACATTAAATTCTCCAAGGTTGCTGGAGAGTTTGAATCCATAACCCCTTGGTTTACCAAAAATTTAATAACAATAAGGCAATGATGTGTCTTAATCATATAACAAATATATATATATATATATACATATAAATTAAAATGTCAAACCAAGTCTAAATTAACATGTTATTTCGCTAACACTTAAGGTAATGTATACTTATTAATTCACTAACAAAACGTGTTAACAATATCTTATACATATTTAATCTTGTTGACTTGTTATAATATCAAGTGAACTTATTAAAATTCTAACTTAACTTGTCATTTCACTAATGTATACTTGTTAATTGCTAGAGGAATTGTTAATAATATCTTTTACATATTCAATCTTATTGACTTGTTAAAATATAAATTGGACTTGTTAAACTTAACTTTTTAACTTGTTAAAAAGTTCCTTTAATGAATTAACAAGTATGCACTACTGAATGATAAGTTATATTAGTGGGATTTAATTGATATTAATTTTTTAATAAAGTACTTACTCATAATTATTTGTAATTTTTGAATCAATTAATGATCAAAAATTAATTTTTGTTAACATTAGAAGTAACATTGCACCACAAAAAAATTTAAGATGTCAAATGCTCCTGTGCTAATGGTTAAGGGGCAGAAATTCCATTTAGCCATATAGCTTTATAATTAGGAAAAAAATTATACACTAAACCTTATATATTTAAGATACTTATTTCCAATTAAATTAAGACATGCAGATCTTCTATAAATTATTTATTTTATAAAAAAATTTCTTTTATTAATATTGTTAATTCATTAAAATAAACTTGTCTTAATCTGATTAGATATAAGCATACTAAGTATATAAGGCTAAGTGTTACATCCCAAAGTTTAATTAAATAATTTCTTAAATTAATTGAGGGTTGAGTTAATTAATCTAAGCCCCAATTGGATTAATTATAGTAATGGGATAGCTTTGGGGTTTGTTAGACCATACTTAAGGTTTAGAAGGGGACTAGGGGAGCCATTAGGCCACCTTAGGCCTAAATTAATGGACTTAAGTTATGGTTCCTATATTGTGTCTTCTACCACAACAGACAATGCTATGCGCTACGGTTAAGGCGTTAAGTTTTTAAATCTCCATAAATGTGTTGAGCTTTAAAACATAAGAGAAAAATTAGGAGAATAGAGAGAGTGGCACCTAGTCTCTACTAGGGTTTGAGTATTCATTCACTTTAAAGCATTTTGGAGCTTGAGACACCTTGGGCAAACCTTCCTTCTCTCCTTCCTCTTCTCCTCTCATTTTTCTTTATGTTTTTAGGGCATCTAAATGTATGTCCAAACCGTAGCTTAAGTTTTGGCCAATCCTCTAACTTTAATGAAGTTTATGAGTGTTGTTATAAGTTTTTAATCATTGGTTTAAGCTAATGGTAGTTATTAGTGTTGCTAGTGATGGGCTTATAGTTAACCCTATGCTAACTAACCTATATTAAGCTAATGGAGAGGTTAAATAGTGTTATTAAGCTTAAATAAGTTAATAGAAGCTAAAAATTGAGTTGTTATGGCTAATATCACTAATTAAGGTTTTGGGCCTTAATCATGACTAAGGGTCAATTATTGACAAATATTCATTGATGATATTTAATGATTCTAATTGTAGATTGATTGCTCTTAGAGCTATTTGTGTGTTAGGAAGCTCTTGTAGAATTCAAATTGTACTTTTGGGATGGTAACCTAAGGGTTAAGATAATCAAGAGTTAAATTTTAGTATATGTTTGTGTTTGTAACTATAAACTTGATTAATCATGGTATGTGAATGAATGGCTTTATGGTATGTTACTGAAAACTTACATGTGAATAAGGCTTAAGGTTTATGATACGGGTTATGTAATGGATGGGTATTTATCACTTGATTTGATGGGTTTATTGTTGGTGTTTTAAGCATTGTTGGTTGATGAAGAGGTGATTGGATGTGATTTATTGAATACGAATGACAGTATATGATTTTTTTAGCATGAGGATGATTATGATATGGGTTGAGTATGGCTTTAGCCATAACATGTTAGCATGCATAAAATGTTTATTATGATTGAACAGTATAATATGATAATGGAAATGTGGTTAAATATAATTGACTAAATGTGGTTATGAATGTATGATCAACATTATAATGATCATCTGAGTGGATGAGCATGTTTATGATTATGAAACTTGTCATTGCATGAATTTGCATGATTACAGATGGGGTAAGAGTCTACCTGAGAGAGTAGGGTGTTAAGGAAATACACATAATACTCACTAGCACCGTGAGACTTTAGTGTTTTAGTTATTGATTATTACGCTAGACTATGTATTGCTTTAGACTAGGCAGAATGACACTCCATGAGTTTAAAATGGGACAATCTATGGTATGAGAGTGATTATTGGGCTTTGGTTGAGTCACCCCTCATAATTGGAGAGCCAGGCTAATTTGGTTACACAGGTTAGTCTTATATGATTTAATAGCTCATGAATTCAGTTCAAAGATATAAGAAGAGTAATAAGGGTGGATTATGATCATGCATAAGTATCATTATTATTATCTCACATGTTTTGTAGTCATGATTGTGTCGTTGAGATACTTGGTGGAATTTTATATATGTGAATATATGTACATTAATTGATTTTATGTGCCACACGTTTATGTGCTTGAATTTATAGGCTTGGTTACTAAGTTTGTAAAGTATCACTCCCAAGGTTTAATAATTTCTAGGTAGTGCTTAGATGTAGGACAAAAGGAAGTAGGCAAAGTTAGAGACATTTAACTAAGTGTAATGTCTTTAGTTATTATTAGTGTATAATTTGAATATTTATTAACAACATTAGGAGTCATTCACATAGTTTTAATTATCACGTATTTGTAACCCATGATGATGATTTTAGCACTTTAACGTGAACTTTACATGTCTTTAGAAATGGGTTAAGTGATGCATGTAGGTACCTATTATAGCTTGCAAATGGTGTGAGGGTTGTTAACTGCCTTTATTTTAATTATCCTTCTAGTTAATGATAAGCCCTGGGAGGTGTAATTTGTACATTTTTAGTTCTTGAATACAAGTGAAGTGTTATGCACATGCATTTTGTGTAGTAAGTATGTTTAAAGTGGTTTAATAGGTTAATAACAAATGTTGGGGGTTTTAAGGACACTTTATAGATGTTTAAAAATGTGATTCTACATGTTTAATGTTCTAGTTGTCCAAAATCCTCATATGTTTCTAGATGAGGATAAGGCTAATGCTCTTAGTTGGGTTGTTTATTTGTCTTTGTGTAGGCATTTAGATTACCTTAGTTGAAGGTTCGAGTTGAAAGTTAAGTGCCTCAAATACTATGATTTTTTCCTGCTATCTTTACTATCACTAATATCTCCTGTTGCCTACAATGGATTGTCTATTTAGTCGTGGTGCATGACATAATGGAGTATCATTTATGGTGAATAGTGAGCTTGGCTATGGTGAATGTTGGTGCTAACTATGATAGATTGCACTTGTAACATCCTAGAAAGTTCACACTTAATTAGCTAAGTTAAATGAGGATAATTAATAAAATTAATGTGTTGTGTGATTATAGAGAGTTAATGGATGCATTGAATTATGATTTCTTCCCTAAAATTGAGTTCAGAGTGAAGTTAGGTTACTTAGGCCTTAAAATGGGAGGAAAACAAGGAGAAAATGGCTCTATACCATATGTCGTGGCGTGTGCATGAGATGTCGTGTACCAGAATGTGAAGTATGTCTCTCTATGCCATATGTTGTAGAGCGTGTGTCATGCGTTATAATGCATGAGCAAAATTTTACAAAAATAAGAGTGTTCTACAGTTGAAAGATAAGAAAAAGGAAGAAGAGTTGAATAAGAAGGAGAAGAGAACAAAGAATACTTTATTAGAGCTTAGGATTTGAAGATATTGAGAGTATTTTGAAGCTTTTAAACACTAGAAGTAAATTCCCTAAGCCTAAATCCTTTCCGTTTTTCTTGAGTTTAGAAGTTAGGGTTCACTCGGGGAGTGGGTTTTTAGATTTATAAGGTTATAGGTCTGAATCTATTAACTTAATTAAAGTTAATGGGAATGATTTAGGTTATTTAAATTTAATATTTATGGTTTCATGAGTTTTGGTGATTATGGGGTAATAAATACTCAAAAATTCACAATAAATGTGGTAGTTGGAGTAGTATGATGCCATTAATGGTTAGTTAAAAGTTCAATGAGATTAATGTAAACTAATGTAAGTTAAAGAAAGCCAATAAACCTTATGGATATACTTGTATATGAGGAAAATGGGTTTTTAAGAGATTTAAATGTTAAGTTTGACATTAGAAATTATTCTAATAAAGATATAGATGATTGTCGATGTGATTAAATTTAGATTAATCACAATTTGGCACCATTCAAGCTTGTAATAGCTTTAGAAGTATGTAATTGAGGGATAAACCTTTGACCTCTTAAGGGTTTAAGGTAACCAGAAAAAATCTTTCTTGTATTCTTGCATGTTAATTAGTTACATGGTTAGATAAACCATTGTTATAAAGATGTGAAATAATTTAATGTAAGTGTGGCTTGTGTTGTAGGAAAATTATTGTGGTTCTATGAATAAATGTTGTTATGAAAAATTTGCAGGTTTTAGAATGATATGTATATATCTATGTATGTGATATGAATGATGAGAGAGTTATCAAATCAAGGAGTTTTATGATGATATGATGATGTGTGAGCATATGATAAGTGGGAATTTAATGATATATTGTGTTTTAGAGTTCAATGATTTCTTACTTTGTGAATATGTGATGATTGAACATGATATCAATATAATGATGACGTTAAGCATGCTTATATAGTAATTACCCTGCATCTTATGAATTATTGCATTGTAACATTGTATGATCATGTGATGTAGGAGTTTATCTAAGAAGAGGAGTAGTGAGTTTAAAATTCACTTGGTAAGGCTACCATTAGAGCTCAATACTTTTCTTGGATATACTTATATTCATTGTCCTACTTGTTTGATAAGGGACTGTTCTACTATGTATTAAACGACTTGAACCTAATGTAGTTTTCACTTGTTAAATGAGGAAGCTAGTTTAGGGAGAATAATTATAACATCCTCAATTTTTAACTTTGAATTTTCTATGTTTTAAAAGGGGTAAATTAGTAAAAAATTAAGTGATTAATGAATTAATGATGTTTACAGACTACTAATGAGTTTACTTGACCTTTGTATAGCTTTAGAATTGGACTAGGATGGTGTTCAGGTTAATCAGGCCTGAGTACAAGGCCTAAAGTCTTTCTAGCTTTATTGTGCCATTTGTCGTGATGAAGGCGTGATGTATTGCAGTGGATGGGCCTGAATTTTATTAAATCGAGCATATGATGACAGAACAAAAGAAGAAGGAAAGAAAGAAATCGATAAGAGCTTGACTTGCCTTAGTCTCAACGTCACATTGGAAGAATTTGAGCTTGATTCTTATAGGGTAAGCCTTCTCTATCCTCTATCTTTATGTCCCATGCATTTTTAGTGTTCAATAGAGTTGTGGGAAGTTGGTTTCGATTTCCCTTGTGTTTTGACTAAACCTATTAGCTTAGTTAAGGCTTAGTAAGTGAAATCAAACTTTTAAACCTAGGTTTGATGATTTTATAGTGATTTGGGATTTTTGGGCAGGGTTTGGACAAACTTTAAGTGAAATTTAGGAGATTGAGAGCAATGTAGGTGAAGGATTGTAGGTGAACGATTGATATTATCTATATGTTTAGGTGATAAATAGAATTAATTGAATATATTGGAAGTGTTAATTGAGTTAAAGAGAAAATTTAGGTATATTAGGTATCCAAAATTAGGTGAAAGAGGGGGTTTATTTAGAGTTATTATTGATAATTGGTGTTTAATTTTGTAAATTAAATATTGATAATGCATTGTTGAGTGAGTGGACTCTTGAGGAGTTGGTAATTGGCCACAGTTATCCTTTTTGTGACAAAAGAGTTGAGATAACTGAATAATCTAATCATTTTATTTGTGTATTTGAGTGGTAATAAGTTTGGGAAAATACACATACACGCGCATGCATGCATGCACACATAGATATATGATCTATTATGAATAATTTGATTTAACTTTAACTTGTTGAGGTTTTGAAAAATTGTGTGAAGTGGTTATGTATTTAAATATTATTTTATGTTCAAAATCCTTTTTACAAATGTTTGTAAACAATTGCAGAATCAGATACAAATATGAAATGTTAGTATGTGTTGAATGGTTATATCTTGTGAATGATATGCATCAATGATGTTGCTTAAGTATGATCATTGTAAGAGGGTGGGAGTTCACCCTAGAATTGTTAGAGAATATTTGTATTAAATCCATATGGTATATTGACACCATGGAGGCCCTGACACACATTCTATGTCTTGTTTGGAAGTCCTAGTACTATTTGAGATAGATTGGGCATACAACAGCCTGGATATTTAAGAAAAGGAGAAATTTGTTATCCATAATGGGTGAAGGCGCCTTTGGCTAAGGTTGCCTACCAGTTTAATCACATGGACTTTGCCCTATTATGTTGATAGCCTCTAGATTCAACAGAGGAAATAAGGAGGATGTAATGTGAAGAATGTTGATAATGTATTATATGGATTAGAATATGATAATCATGTGTTGGTGTGTATCCAATAAATGCTTTACTTGCCACTTCACACACTCACATGATATTCTTGTATACTTGTGAATAGAATAGATGATTTGGTTACTAAGTCCTTAACTCATCCCAGTGGTTATATTTTATAGGTGAAGGCTCCGATAAAGGCAAAGGGAAGGAAGACTTTTCTAGGGTTTGAAGAGCTTTAGTTTGTATAATTCTCCCCTTTCTTTTAGTATTTTTAGCAAATAGTTTGTATTAATATGCCAACTTTGGAACATATATTATTTTAATGCACTGAATTGTGTCATTTTAGTGTATTTCAACTTGGGATGTTGTATTTGATTGGAAATTGTTGTTAGAGATCAAAATATTAGTGCAAATGTAGCTATTGTGTTAATTGTGCGTGTAATTAAATGTGGTTTATTGTCACTTCCTTAAATTATTGTGAAATTTGGGTTTTAACAGCCAAGTTTTGTTTGGAAGATATTTGTTGTTGTATGATTGGTCAATTAGGTATATCGTGGTTCATTTAAGTTGGTTCAAGTAGTCGCATGGCTATTGGCACTTTGTTGGTAGGTTTGGATACCCTTGAGTTTGTTTTGAAAAAAAAATAGACAACTTTATGTCTAAGTGTCTAACTTTTAAATGGTAAAGTATTTGGTTTCAAAACCAATGCTAATAGCTAGATGGCTTAAATAGTTACGTGTGAACACTTGAATGGTTCAAATAGGATGTCAGGCGGTAAAATGGCTTGCTTTATAAGTTGGTCCTAAAGTGCTATCATGACAATAGGGATGTGCTGTAGCATAAGGAATGTGTATTGCGATGCACTGCATAGTGAGGGAATTGATCCCTCTGTGCCATCCGCCATAGTGAATGACATACACGCCACTACGAACAATGCAATTTGAAGGGTGTTCAAATTGCCCTCCTTTGTTCATTGTGTGTATTTATATATGTTTCCATGCTTCTGTTGTTTCTTTTCACTTGTTTTTAAACTATTGTTTAAGGTCAAAAATCATTTCAAAAAGGGTTTCTTAGGATATCAACTTTTAAAAAAATTTTTCTTTAACCTTTGTGTTATGATAACCTAGTATAAAGATTTAATTAATCTTAATTATCATAACAATGTTGTGTGTTGTGTTTTAGTAATGTCAAGGTGGACATTACAAAAACGCCCTATAGTGTGAGATTTGAGAGAAACTGTGACCAAAAAGTGAGTTAAGTAACTTGGTCAAATGACTTCTCACGAGTAAAAGGCTAAGGTAATCTTATCACATGGACGATCCTAATGTGAAATAGCCCATGGTTTCATGTTGGAGGCATAAGAAGGATATAAGGAAGATGTGATTATGCATATTGTACTTAAGGACATATGATTGTCTGTATTATGACCCTCATGATAAAATCATGTGATTAGCATTGTATTAATGTGAAAATGAGCTATCACGTTGATATTTCATAAAATTATATTATTGCTAATGGAAAGTGCAAATATATGTTTTGTAAATCCTAAATTGACATGAGTATTATGTTGGATTGCTACTTGCATCTAAATTAATTATCATGCATTAGTATAGGTTAGATATACTTTAGTTACTGAGTAGTTGTACCCACCCCTCTTTAATATTATAAGTGCTAGCTCATCTAGTTAGGATCGAGGAAAACAGCTTGAAGTTTAGAATATTCATTTTAATTTGTAGGCCTCGTTTATTTTGAGTATTATGTGTATAATTCATTTTGACATTGCCAACTAGTGGATTTCATATCTTACTCACCTGCATTATGTGGTTGTTAAATTAAGTTGTGTATTTTAGGCCTTAGGATGTATGTGATTTAAATTGTGAGATGTATTTGATTTAAATTGTGAAATCTAAAAAAGACCAAAATATCAGTATAAGTGAGAAGAGAGCATATATGCTATTGATGATGAATGATGTGATGATTATGAAATTGAGGCTCCCCCTTTTTTTAATTATTAAGGGGTTAAGCATTAAAAATATGATAGATGTGTTATATGTATGTTGTGATGTGTTACACAGGTGTCCTTAGGTCCATTGAGTATGATCTGGGGTCATTTAGACTTTTGGCACTTAGATTGTCAATTGAGCACCCAAGTTGTGTTTTGTTTGAAAGAAGGGTGAGTTTGAAAATGGATGTCAAACCTTTGATTGAGAAATAATTTAAATGTGAAACCAATGCCATTAGCTAGAGTTAGGAGAAAGCTTTTTGTAAAAAATTAGTGCTTGTTTGGTTAGGCAAATAATCAATTTTTTTGTTGAAAAAATTAATTAACTAAAAAAAAATCCAAACACCATCTTTTGCCATTAATCGATTATCAGTGTTAAAATCAATTTTTTTCGAAAGCTATATTGCCAAGCGTCTGGGGAAAAGTTGATCAAAGGCATTGGGAAAATTACAAATAAGGACCCAAGAAAAAATATAAAAAGGCATAAAATATAATAAAAATAAAATTCATTTTAGAAAGAAATTTAATAATATTAGATACAAATTTATTAATAATTTAATTTTTTAAAATTAATATCTTTTATGGTAATTTATACAACTAAAATTAATTCTAAATAAATTATCCAAATATCTTCAATTCTATTAAAATTAATTTTAAAAAAATAGTATCCAAACAAATTGAGTTATAACACAATCAATTATGATTAAAATCTACCATTTAATCAATTATTTTCATAATCTATTATTCCCAATTGAAATCCAAACGGGCACTTAGATCACCTTAACATAATGCTAGATGGAGAAAATGGGACACATCAAAAGTTTGCCCCTATTGTTGTAATTTGACAGCAACAGATGTTGTCATCTTGTGCAATACACTACAGCACATGGCACAAAGAAAAAAGTGCCAAAGTGCATGTAACACTTGCCACGGCCCACCTTTGCTTTCTTGTGTTTAAATGCTATTTTTCAAATCTAATTGTAAATGCTTCATTAAAAATTACTATCCCAAGCTTTCACATACAGTTTCTACTTTGATATTTGATTTATAAAAATATATGGGAGTATTTTAAAGTTTGAAAACTTGGGATCTCTCTTATGAGATTTTGCAAACTTGGTAATCCTATTGAGTTGTTCCTATAATTACCTTGGTCTTTAAGTTAGTTGTGGATTGATAAAAGAGACCTTACATCTCTGAACTTGTTAAAGTGACTCTTTTACTCCTATTTAAGTTAATTTTAGTCTACAATCATTTTTCCATGTTTCTATAACTTGGTGTACTTTGATCTTAAATGTTTTCAAGGCCTTATCTTACTATTTTCAAATTTAAATTGCCTTTACTTTAGGATCCCATTTACTCAAAAGTATTATTAAATAAACTTCAGAGTTTTAAAATTTGATCCTATCCTTCTTTTGTATCTTCCTTAATCAAATTAATTAGTTAAAGTATGGTAAAATATCAATTAAGGACTGTTGGCGAAAATTTATATCAGTTAAGGATTATTTATTGTCAAAACTTGAATTGGTACTTGTTGCTTTGAGTTAGTCTTTTTTCAATAAATATTTATTCAGGTTTTTATAACAACTTATTCTAAATTAAGAACAGTTCATTTGAGTTTTGACAAAAACTAATCCTTAACTGATATAAATTTCCTCCAACAGTCCTTAATTGCTATTTTCCTTTTAAGTATTGTGATTGGTTTATGGTTATGATAGAGGTCATTACACTAAGTACCTAAGTCTTACCCTTATAAATATATTGATGGATAAATGTACATTTTCACCCTTGAACTGTGCTATGAGAAGTAACAAGTTTCTTAAACTATTTATCATAGCATTTTCACCCTTAAATTAATTAAAATGTACTCCCTCTATCCCAAATTATAAGATAAAGTTAGAAAAATTTTGTTGTCCTAAAATATAAATTGATGCTTTTTTAATATTATCCTTCAAGTGGATAGAGAATTAAAATGATTGTAAATTTAAAATTATATTAAATGAAGGATATTTTTAAAAGTTTATATCTTTGTTTTAAAAAAGTAAGTTTGTAAAGTGTAATTATGGAGTGTTATTGGTATATGTAATCTTATATCAAATTATCTTATAATTTGAGATGGAAGGGAATAGCATTTTTTACCCTGACATTAAATACCCAACATTGATCGTTAGAAAGTGTTAACAAGGACAAAACTTTGACAAAAAATGCCACATTTGAAGCCAAATGGAACAAAGTTGAGTTCTTGATTGAAAGAAGGGTAGAAAAGGAATTGTATACAATTCTCTCTCTAATGATCTGTGCTACCTTTGATTTCTTTTTAAAGTCCAAACCTAAATTTTAATTGTTAAGGTGGGAATGTGTATGCAAGTGGAGAAGATCAACCATGCAAAGGTAATATTGAATGGTGAAGACATGTTTGACAGTGATTTCAAAATTGAACAAGGTTTGAAACATGAAATTTTTTCATGCCTCTACTATCATCCAAAGAAAAAGAAATCAAATCCTATCCCTCAAAGATGATAATGGCAACTGGATTCATGAGCAAAACTCCCTCAAGAACTTGGCTATTTCCTACTTTAAAGACATTTTCAAGGATGATAATCAGAGGAAACCTAAACTCATTACAGATTGAACTTTTCCTCCTCTATCTTATGCCCAACTACTCTCCTTCTATAGAGAAGTTACTGAAGAAGAAATCAATACGGCTGCTTTTGACATAGGAGCTTTCAAAGTGCTAGGTCTTGATGGTCTTAATGCTAATTTCATCCATACCTACTGGGAAGATCTTAAGGGTAGCATTTTTAAATTGATTAAGATGATTTTCAAGGATTCGAATAGTATTGCTAAGGTTAATGACACTTTTATTACTCTTATCCCTAAATTGGATCACCCTATTTGCATGAAAGATTTTCGTCTGATATCTCTATGTAATGTGAGCTATAAAATTATCACCAAAATCATCTCCAATCATCTCAAAGTATGCATGAATCATCTTATTGGGGACAACCAATGTAGTTTCATTCAAGGGCGATAAAGCAGTGATAATGTTATCATAGCTCAAGAAGTTATACACTCCATAAGAACTAAATCCAGAAAAAAAAAGGCTTCATGGCTCTCAAATTGGACCTTGAAAAGGCTTTTGATAGACTTTCTTGGGACTTCATTAATGATACTCTGCAAGCTATTGGAATAAATTCCCATTTCAAAAAAATCATCATGGTAGCTGTCTCTTCTGCACCTTTGAAAGTCCTTTAGAATGGAGAACCATCTTATGAATTCAAGCCTTCTTGAGGCATTAGACAGGGAGATCCCCTCTCTCCTTATCTTTTTGTACTTTGTATTGAAAGATTGAGTCACTGTATTTTTAGTAGTATAGATAAGTATGATTGAAAACCTATTAATCTAACTATTAATGGATCTCCTATTTCACATCTTTTCTTTGTTGATGGCTTATTACTCTTTGCAAATGCATCCATTCTTCAAGCTGGGATCATTCAAAATTATCTTCATGATTTTTGCAATGCCTCGGAACAAAGAATCAATAAACCTAAATCAAAACTCTATTGCTTCAATAATGTCAATATCAATAGAGCCTTGTAACTCAGCAATGAATTAGGAATCCCACTTGCTGGGAATCTTAGCAAATATCTTAGGATTTCCATTTTTCATGAGAGAGCTTTTAAACTAACTTTTGCTCCTTTTATTGAAAATACTTGTTCTCATCTTTTGTTGTGAAAGAGTTGCTATCTCAACATTGTAAGGAAATCTGTTCACATAAAGTCTGTGCTTGTTGGAAATTATGCCCTACGGCCAATCATTGTACTATGCACGTTGTTATTTTATAAATTTCTCTTTTGTTATCATATTAATTGCATGTTCATTATGATAACTGTATCTTTGGACAAACTATAGTGATTATCTTAAATGTCCCTAGTCGGTAATCTATAAGGGATCATAAATAAAACAAGACTATTATGACTTTGATTAATTATAGAGATGCAAATCAAAGTCATAGGCACTTGAAAGAGTACAAAGTATTGGACCGACCTACTATAAGAAAGCTGTATGGTGCAAGTCATAAATTTATTTAATATGTAACCATATTATTAAGCCCTTTTACCTGAGATCATTATAGATTCCTACATAATGACCACTGAACTTTGACTTAGTCAAAAGTCACCTTTGACTGGGTGATTGTAAAGGCTATAATAGAGTTTAGTGATATTCATGTAGAGGAATATGAATGCTCAAGATGGAATTTGTCTCTCACATTAAGTGAGAGATATCACTAAGCCCCCTCGATAAGTAAGACTGAGGAAATGTATGGCCATACTATAGTCAGTCCACTCAAAGATTGAGAAAATAATGGTCAGATAAAAGAAAATGATAATTTCATGTCTCACACTTGACCGAAATATCGCGTGACAAAGGAAATGTGATACGGTTGCATGATAAGTTACATTGGACTATCGATCTCTATATGAATTAGGTAGTTACAATGTCTTGCTAGAGGCCACTTGTGACTTGTGGGCTAGTAGCGTAATTAGCCTACTATCAACTTCATATGAGCCTATAGGGTTACACACAAAAACTGCCTAACTTAAGTTATAATATCCAAGTTCATTAAATCTAGAATATGTCTAAGTTCAATAAATATAATATAAGGTGAACGAATTATATATATATATATATATATATGTATTTGAATATTTATTTAATATATATATATATTTATATGAAATATAAAATTTAAAATATAATTTTATGTATATATATTTTTGAAATATATATATATTCATGTGTGTGTGTGTGTATGATATATAAAATTAAATATATATAATATATATATATATATTTCAAAATATATATGTGTATATATATATTCGTATATATAGTATAATATAATATAATATATCACATATATTATATTATATTATACTGTGTTAGTTTTAAATTTAATTTTATATAATAGATTAAATTTAATAACTACCATGATATGAAAGAATATCATATCAATTTTATAGTTTGAATTTATAAGATAAATTTAAATTAGATATGATATTATAGATTTTATTTATGAGATAAATATAATTTAAATTTCGATTGGCTCTTCAAAAGGAAGGCAAAAACCCTAATTTATATATAATAGATACAAGGGGACGTGTAGAGTGAAAGTTAGAAAAGTTCTAATTGCTAAATACTTGGAGAGCCACAAAGCACCCTAGAGAAAGGAAATCCAATGTTTAAAAAAGAACAGATGCTGGAAGTGCTAGCACACTATTTGAGTTAGAAAGTTGTTTGTGTGAATATCGATAGAGGGAGCAAATCTACATTGTCAGCTCTTGAGATCCAAACTCTTGAAGAGAACACGCGTCAAGTTCAAAGAATTAAAAAGTAATTCTTATATCCATCTTGATTTAAATGAGTTCGTTTGGTTCATATCACAATAGGAATTTTAAAAATTTAATTTTTTGCTACACGTTCCTATCTGACAGTGCTATCTACCATCCTTAGCTTTGTTATGCAAACTATGCTCCTTCTTGAAAATGTTCTCTTATAACTTGATAAGAGCTCTCGTAACTTCCTTTAGGACTCCTCTGATAGCTTTAAAAAACTTATCTTCTCTCTTGGGATAATATTACTAAAGGAAAAGAAAACGGCAGTCTGGGGTTCAAGAGAATCAAGAAACAAAATATTGCTTTTGTTATGAAACTTTAATGGGGCATTATTACCAAACCTCATTGTCTTTAGGTTTAGGTCCTTTACGATAAATATAAATGCAAGAAACCTGCTATCCTTATGATCTGCAAACCAAACTCCTCCTTTTACTCTTGGAACAATATTTGTAAAGTTTAGGATGCCTTTATACGCCATGTTGGTTGGAAAGTTGATAAGGGTGGTCAAATATCTTTTTGGTATGATAGATGGTCTCCTTTGCTTGAGCCTTTTATCACTTATGCTTCTCTTAAAGTTGAGGCTATTCTTCATGCTAGCATTTTTGATTTTTGCTTTTCATGGGTAGATGGAATATTGTTAAAATTAACCGTTACCTTTACCTAAAAGTGGTTAATTCCATCCTTTTGGTTCAACCTCCCAACCTCATAGAAAAAAATGATACTCTTGTTTGGAGATCTTTTTTGAATGGCAACTTCTCTGTCAAGTCTGCTTATAAATCAATTGAGAATTGTGGAGGAGACACCAATAACAAAATTTGGTCTACTATAAGAGATGGCCTACTCATGAAAAGATCAAGTTTTTTCTTTGGAAAGCTACTTGGAATTGTCTCCATACTAAATTTATCAACTCTAATAATGCCAATGCTTCCATGAGAGTTTGCCCCTTTAGTTGCAACTCTCCTGACTCCTCCATTCACATTTTACGTGATTGCACTAAATCAAGGCAAGTATGGAGAAAAGTAGTAAAAAATTCAAAACTTAACACTTTTTTCTCCCTTTCCTTGTAGGATTGGTTCTCTGGAATGCAAGAATAATGTTGGAGGCACAAACACCAGAAGAACCCTACGGAATCAACATTTTGCTTATATATGTTAGAACATTTGGAAAGACCGCTGCTCATATAAATACTTTGAAGACCACATTCCTGACAAGGATATCATCTTCTCTTGAACCTAAGACATCATCAATGACAATTGTCTCTAAAATCAACTTAGGAATGTACATTCTAATCATGATAGATCTCTTGATAAATGGATTCCACCTAAACCTGGTTGGGTTAGGTTGGATGTTGACGGCTCAGTTTTCACCAATAGAGCAGCTACATGTGGCAGTCTTATCCATGATGAATAAGGTAATTGGATGAAAGGCTTTACCAAATACCTTAGCTGTTATCCCAATACTGCTGCTGAAATTTTGGCCATTCTTGAGGGTCTTTCTCTTTATTGAAACTGCAAATTTACCTACATTAATGTCTACTATGATTCTACTAAATCCTTATCGCTTATTCAACATCACTATAATCCCAACTACCCCTTCAATGAAGCTATAAGAAAAATCAGAGCCCTCACCATAAGGGATTGGTCATCAACTTCAACCATATATTTAGAGAATCCAATAATTGTATAGATTGGATGGCTTGTCAAGCTTTGAACGACAATATCAACATCTCGATCTTTAAAGATTCTTCGCTTGAATGTCGCACTCTTATGTGTCTTAATCTAACCTAACCTTGCACGATTATTTATTGTAACCTTCTCCCATAACCACCCAGTATAAGAGAAGATTATGGTGTTACCACTATCTCTTATCATTCACAATAACAAAATTTCATTTTCAAAAGCTTCGGTCAAAGACTTACTTAATAAAACTAATTAAATCACAATACACTCAGAGAAAACACAGTGAAAGAAATTTATGCACTCCTCAAATACATAGTGGACATAACCTACCAGTATTTTTATCTCAATTGCATGCAATTCAGCACACAAATAGAACTGAATTTTGGTCTGTGCATTGCGGCAGACTGTCGGTGCACTGTGGCATGTGACACAGAGCCACATGCTCTCTTTGTCTATGTCGTGTATCATGGCTTGCATCTCTATGCGCCTTGGCGTGCTTGTCAAGATTTTTGCTGTAATTTTGACAGCAAAAATAATGAACTTCCGGCATGCACCATTTTTGCATACAACATCTAATTGAAGTGATTCAAGCACCCACACGAAGCTTAGCTCGTATACTAATTAATAAGATAGGTTTGGATATGATCTAATGATCTGATCAAAATTTGGACACTTGGATGCAAAAAGTCACTTTTTAAAAAAAAAATTTGCGCACCCAAGCGCTCAAATCAATCCCTTACTCTCATTAAACCACACTAGGCCTTGAACTAAGTCTAAAAGGACCTAATAAACTTGATTGACCATAATTAATCACAATCATAATCAATATCAAAATTTAACCCTTCTAAAGCCAATTTCTATAATTTACTAACTTAACATAATATGCCATTTCTTGGCATAACTTAGCCCACTTGGCTATTTCTTAACTCATACATATGCAATCATATTTACAATACAATCTTAACCCCCAAATTACTCATTTCATCATCATTTATCTTTTGGCTTAAGATTCACCAATCATGATCATTATACAATCTTAGCCCTTAAAGTACTCATTTCATCATAATATGTCCTTTGGCTTAAGATTCATCAACACAAACAACCATTTCACATATATACTCCAAGTTATAGCCCCTTTGTGTCATTTTAACACATATACAACTAATTGGGCTAGACTTCACAAAAACTTAATTCAATAAACGCATGCAACCCTCTGGCAACTCATAGATACTTATATATACAATCTTTCAATTCAGTTCATTACACAACCTTAGAGTACACGGCTTCTCAACTCAAGTCGGTCCAAACTGTCTTCCCTTAGCCTGATCACTTCCTAATCCTGTAAACATGTAACTATGAGGGTGAGATAAAAATCTCAATAATAGAATAACTCACTCCTATTGACTATCGCATGCAACAATATGAAAGTAAACATAATATATCATTAAAACCTCATAAAGTAGTATTTACATTGTATATCTCATTTCATTTTCAACTTCTCATCAATTCCAAAGGATTCCGTATCATCTCAAGATATTCCATCATATCACATAAAATACTAACATGATCTCTACCAACCAAACCTCTAAATCACCTTGACATGAAACCATAGGCTCATCTCAAACCAATGTATACTCTCATTAGTCTTAAGATCACCTACAGTGGTAAAATCACCCAGCCAAAGATGTTTTAATGCACAATACGGACTATGGTTTTCCCCCAATACACACAATGGGACATCGTTGACTCCAACCTGTATCACAAAGATATTAAGGAATCTCTCATCTCCAATATAGTACCTTAATGGGCACTTAAGAGATATTCTCTAACGTAGCACCTTTTAAGGTACTAAGGATAATTGTTTCCAACACTGCACCCTAACAAAGTATTAAGAAAACCTTACCATATGATCTTTATCATTTCCTATACTCTCGAGTGAACTCCCACCACTCAGATCATGCTTTCTTGAACTATTTAAGGTTTCATTTTTACAATTTACTTTTTCTTATACATAACATATATATATACCACTTTATATTACAAAACACAATTTCAATGCTCATTTCGACCAAAAGTCATTTTACACACACAATCACTCAATGTCACAAAATATGCTCAATTCAAAACTAGTTTATGCATTACATAGCATACTAACATACAGTTACAATAAAACAAAGGAAGATATTCAGTTATCTCAACCCTTTTGTCATTAGAAAGGTTACTCGTGAATTTCCACTATTGCACAAGCTTATCTTAAGCTTTCTTTCTCTACTCATGCATCTAATATGCCAATCTGAACACATTTGGCACATTTTAGTCATTTGGTCCATTTTGACCAAAAACTCATTTTTACTATTTAGGACTATATTCATCTGTAAAATTTTTTCCATTTATCCATTTTAGGTCCATAACTACCCAATTACCACTTTATATTTCCTCAACCAGTCTTATTTCACTCAAATCATATTTTTCCATAACTTTCTCTCTCTAAAGGCTAAAATTGAGCCTACCGGTTCAAAACTCTACCATTTAGCTCTAAACCAGTCACAAAGCTCTAATTTAACATTCAAAAACCTTTTTATTACTATTGAACAAGAATAAAACCCCTCAAATTCCATCGATTCAATTTTCTTATAACTCATTTTCAGAGAAATTTGTGTAGAATGGAAGGTAAGAGTTATGCGTAACTTACCTGGCAAGTTACCAATCTGAATCACCTTCTACCGCTCCAAAATGACTTAACCTAGCTCCTCAGCCCTTCTCCTCTCTCTGTTTCATGTGTTTCACAAATTCTCTTCTTTGAAAGTTTTTGAAATTCATGACTTATGAAGGCAAATTCTGGTCCATGCACCACGGCGCACGTCGCACAAGCCGTGGCGCGTGGCACAGTGAGATTTATTCTCACCACGTGCACTTGCTTCGACCTAAAACGTAGTCCTATCACCCATATTTGTTCATATAGCACACAAACAAGTCAAAATACCAATTAACCATCCGAATCTCTAATCCTACTTAAATTTTCATTTCACCCTTGATTAAGAAATATAAGATGTTACATTCGTGGCCTTGTATTAAAAAAAAATCAAACAAGGTGATTGGGGTGGCAATTTTGAAGTGTTAAACAAGGGTGATCACAAGCCCTAACACAAACAAGCAAAAATGAGCAAGACACAAGTCTTGTTGGCAATTTCAAAGCATTGTTCTATGTTCCTTCAAAATTCAAGTGTTCGAATCTTCTTCCTCCATGCCAAGTTTGCTTTTTTCTTGTGAAAATTTTTAGGGATTCTGCTTTTGTGTTTTCTTAGTTTGCAAAAATTTTCTAAAAATTTCAAGCTTATTTTTCAGCAAGTTTGAGAATTGTCAGAAGTTTGTTTTCATCTTAGCTTCAACCTTGAACCCAAGATTACTTCAATCATCGATGCTTTTAGTTGTGGGACAGAGATTGCAAAAAGGGAAAATATTAGAAGTGACTCATTTGATGCAGTGATCTTGATTCGTGATGGTTGCAATAATACCCACAAGAGCATGTATATTGTTAAGGAGATTAGAAATTTGTTGAATAGAAATTATTAATTTTCTGATGTTAGATTTTTTGATGAATTTTTTTATGTTCAATTTTTATTAATTGAGTTTATGATTGGGTTAAAGGTAAAAAAATATATCAAAACTTTTTCGGACTGGTATTGTAAACTTTTTTTTTTTTTTCGTGATGTAATGTCGCCTCAATTTTTAAAAGAAGTGGAATAATATCCTACGTACCATTAACCCAAAGAAACATTTGACTGTTAAATCTCTTGGTTTGATTAGAATTTTAACCGCGTAGCTGTTCTCTTCCTCCTCCTCATTCTTCTCTTCTTTGCTTGGTCTTCTCAGAAAGAGGGAAGAAAGTGGCTAACGAAGGCACCACTGTGCCTCTACTCTAGGGACGTCCTCTGTTCAACGTCTTTATGGTGGCATCTCTGGTGGCGTTGTGCTCGTCTTTGATGTCCCTGATGATGTTCCTGTCGATCCTGACATCACAATTCCTAGAGAAGGACTTCGCTGAGGGACTTCACAAAAAGATTTTGGTCTCTTCATCTTCTTGCTCACAAAACTTCCTTTTCTCTTATGTCCTCCGTCTCCTTCTTTCTTCTTGGTCTGTTCTTTTACCTTGGCATTGGAGTTATTCTAAGAGCTTGTTGTTGCATTTTGATCTTCAATCCTAAATTTATTCGGCAATGACCATCTAGATGAGGGAAGCTCAGCTCTCAATGTCAGATGAGCAGGCGATGTTGGCGACAAGTCCTTCGACTTCTCTTATTCTCCTCTCTGCTGGATTGATTCAAGCATTTCTTCTAGCGAGCTCCTGGCTATCACCGAAGGCGTAGATGATAACATTTTTTGGTTCCCAAAACCCCAAAAATTCACAGAAAGAAGTTCCCAAATTTTTGTCCCAAACCCTCACACCGAACTCAATATTCATCTCTGTCTGGGAATCCCACCAGTGCATTGCCGATGACACCAAAATTGAACAAACCTCTTTTGAGAATTAACGTTGAAATGCTAGCTAGTCCCCTTCTTTTACTTGTAATTCCAGACACGGTATAGAAATAATAAAATCAATAAACTCTAAGGCCTCGTTTGGTATGATAAAAGAATTTTTGATGGAATCAGAATCGGAATTGGAATTGGAATCAGAATTAGAATTAGAATAGAATTGAGTTATAAATGTATGTTTGGTATGAAGATAGAATCTGAATATAATATTAATAAATATATGTATTTAAAATAGATAAAGACCAAAATGCCCTTATAAAAAAAATAAAAAACTCAACCACCATGATGGAGTGTGTATGTAAGGTACTTATGACAATTCCATGGAATTGTGGCAATTCCATCATGATGAAGATGGAATTGTGGCAATTCCATCTTCTAGGTATTTTGATAGAATTGGAATCCATAAGGAATTGGATTCATGCATACCAAACAAGTGAAAACATGATTTCAATTTTAATTTCATTTTTTTTAGACCCAATTCTAATTTACCAAACATGACCTAATGATGAGAAGGGATAGTGAGAATTGGTTTACGATCTCCCCGATTCTGCCATCTTTGTCAGCCACTTTCTTTCCTCTTTCCAAGAAGACCATGACGTAGAAGAAGAATAAGGAGAAAGAAAAGAAAAGTGACATGTGTAAACTTCTCATCAAACCAAAAGAGTTAAAAGTCAAACATTACTTTTTTTTTCTTTTTTGAATTACAAAGGCAAGTCAAAGCTTGAATTACAGAAGCAAAGAGAAACTAAGCATTCCTCTTATCTGATAACAAGATGTCTAAGCAACCTAAGGGACAGTTCCAAAGTAAAACAATGTTCACTCTAGTAGTGTAAGTAGTCTTAGCTAAGTAATCAGCACAACTCAAATTCTATCTGAACATTTGTTTTATGACAAGGTCCCAATTGCAATAAATAAGATCATGAATTGCCGTTACTTCGTTAAATGAAGAATCAAAACGACAATCCCTAAAAAGCATGTTGATGGCTTCCAACGAATCTAAGAACAGTTTGATTTTCTAAAATTTATGTTGGTGACAAATTTCCAATCTTGTTCTTATAGCGAGAAGTTCAGCAACTAAGATGGTTGCTCCTCCTAATTCATGTTTGAAGCCGAGAATCCAATCTCCCTGTTCGTTCCTGAACACTCCCCCACAAGTGGCATGTCCTTGTTGGTTAATGGAAGCATCCACATCCACACGAACATAACCTTTAGGTGGAGGGGTCCATCTATCTGCATCATCTGAAAAAACCTTAGAATATTGCATGTTTAAATTTGTTGGTACTCGAATCCTCCATCACAAGTAGAGACCCTGATGCATAATCTCATTAGACTTGAATTGGGTTTCTTCAAAGAATCTTTTGCATCGAGTCTTCCATAAGAGCCAGCACATATTACAAAAAACCTTAATCCAAGGCCATCTTCCAAATTTTCTATTTCTTGAGTTGTGAGTAGTATTCCATTTGAGCCAATCCTGCAAATTAATAGAGAAAAAAGTAGTAAAATCATTAGGATTAATAATTCTTTCCCACACTCTTTTAGAAATCTCACAATCTCGAAGGATGTGTATGATGGATTCTTCTCTATGGCACTCAAATGGACACTCATTGTTTGTGGTTAGACCACGTAAAGCTCTGAGTGAATTTATAAGTAATTTCTCATGAGTAACTTGCCAGAAGAAAAACTTGATTCTTTTAAAAATAGGCCATTTCCATATCTTCTTCTATAAAGATTCTAGAGACCCTCGAACATTTCTTCAGGTCAGGCCATGGAGTATTATTGTACTTTTTAAAAAAATTTGAGAGAATAATAAAGAGGTTTCAAAAAGCTAAATTAATTTAAATTAAATTTTAAGTGTTAAATTTTAAAAATTTGTAACTCAATCTTTAACTTTTGCAATTGTATTGTAAAGAATTTATAACTTATTTTTTAAATTTTAAGAGGGTTGAAAAATAATAAAAATTATTTTTTCTATTAAAATTTGAAAGTAAATTTATTACTACGCAGTTGCTAAATTAAGAGATTGAATTATAAATTTTTAAAATTTAATACTTAAAACTTAAGTTGAATTAATTAGTTTTTTTAGGACTTTCTATCGTTCTTCTTAAAAATTTTAAGATAACATTGCTCCAAAAAAAAAATTTACAATTTGCAGTTGAATTGTTCAATTTTACACGTTGAATATGATCGATCATGTATGGGAATGAATTTGGTTCCATGGAGGAGATAGAGAATCAGGTAGAGTGAGGAAAAACACGTCAGAAGGGCAAGAAAAAAAAAAATTAAAGGACACATATCCAAGCGTGTGGCCCTCGGTTTATTAATAATTTAACAACGTTAGAAGCCTTTTAATTGTGAGACTAAAATTGCTACATTTTGACAAGTCTGAAGACAATTACTTCACATAATAGTTTAGTATACTTAATGCTCTTGAATAAATAATTTAAAAGTAAAAATGTACTTTAATCCTCTATAATATTGATTGATATAAAGGTGGATGATGAAAATAATTTGTTGAACTAATTATTTTATGATTTAGGAAAACCGTTTGGGTAAACGAGTACGAATAACCCTACAATATTTTTGTGAGATTCGTGTGGTTATAAGGAGTGCATGAAATTAAACACCAGAAATACTAAAGTACATTACTATTGAATATTCAGGTGACACACCACAAGCCTGGCAAGAGAAACCTAAGAATTAAGAAGCACACATAGATAATAACCGCAAACAAAATAGGGATCAAGGGACACTGTTACGTACATAGTCAACATTTGAAAGTGTGTGACTAACATTCATGAGTACGGACAGCTACATTCCCAGCCATTTATACTGTTCCTGACTTTGGTTGAGAATTCGAAGATACATTAATGCAACCAAAATGACGAGATTACGATGAAGAGAGACGAAGAATCACGTTTTCCAAAATATCTATTGCCTTGTTAAAAAATATAAAACATTTTCAATCAAATCTCATCCTTCAATAAAATAATTATTTATTTTTAAATTAACCTTATTTTTTTATATTTATTTTTATTAAACACCCTACAATAAATATAAAATCATTATTAAAAAAAACTTAAAGAAAGGTAATGATTACACTTTAAAAAACTAAAAATATCCTATATTTTTAAACATCTAACCTTTTAAAAAATATTTTATATTTTTAAACAGAGCGAGTTTGAATTTTACCCATATGTCATTTTTATAAGGTTATACTGTCAATAACTTTTATACTATTAATTGAATAAATTAAATAAAATTAGTTCAATGTTAAAAAGTTTCACAACGTAACTTTCTAAAATTACTCTTTAATTTGATTGGTATGATTTATTGCGGGGAGAGTAAGTGATGTAAAAGCCTTTATTTAAGTAGGGGTACTGATCAAAAGGGGCAAATGCACTTTTTTTTTTTTGGCGAATGGGCCAAAAAAATGTTATTAATTTTTATAAAATATTTTTTTAATTCAAAATATAAGATATTTTTAATTATAATTTGAATATCAATAAAATTTAGTTATATCCTTATTTTTACTTATAAATATCATAAGTTTTTTTTTACCCTTTTATCCAATTATTAATAATAAATTAAATGAGAGGGATGATATTTTTTTAATGAAGTACTATAACATGAGAAAGCGTGAGTCTCCTTACAAACCAATAAAGTTTTAGCTATCATAAAGGGTGAAAAAAACGTAATAAACATCAACAAGGTTACATAACAAACCAAGTTAATAAATACAAAGGTGAAATAGGAAAAATATTTTAAAACCTATCAAGTGTCTTATATTTTGAACCAAGATAAGTTGAAAGAAATGTCTTATAATTTAAATCAGAAGGAGTAATTATATTAAAAAGTAATAGCCCATTTAAAAACATGGAAGTGTTTTTAACGAAAGAGAGTGGACGAGGAGGTAAGATTTAAAACATATTCCCTCCGTTTAAAAGCATAAGGCATTTTTTAAAGAGTTAGATTTTTAAAAATGTAAGGCATTTTTAACCTCTTAAATTGTAATAATTGTCATTTTTTTCAAAAATGTCTCTATTGATAGTGACTTTATATTTATTATAGAGTATTTAATAGGGGTAAATATGTAAAGATAAAGTTAGTTTAAAAGTAGGTAACTACTTTATTGGAGGTGAGATTCGGTTAAAAATACTTTACATTTTTTAATGGATGGAGTATTTGATATGTGTGAAAGTAAGGTGTAATTTTTAATTAAACTATATATTTATAATATGAAAATACTGAAATGCCCTCTAAATTAAAAAAAAAAAAATCTCTTCATCCATTAGAACCATTCACCACCCCCGTAAACAACCGTCAAGAACAAGACTAACTATATCAAACCCAAAAACTGAAAAGAATAAAAAATCAGCCAGCATAGCATTCAGCAACATCCAATGCAAAAATCAAAAACAAAAAACGAATCGCTCATTGCTACAGTCACCACAAATCGATCCAATTCTCTTAAAAAAAAATCATATTGATGATCAATATCTCAATAATCGCGCAAATATGGAGATGCAACAGATGCAAAAATCAAAGAGAAAATGGATTTAATATTCGACCTAGAGATTGAAAATGAAATCAAAGACATAAATCGTTATGCGGATCGAACTCGGGGAGGAGATAATGGAGGCCTTGAACAAGAGAAGCTACATCTAAGTTCGTTGAGATCTTTCTATTCATGTTCATTAAGATCACACTCGGGAAAGAGAAATCATCGCCCACCTTCATTTAATGTTTGTTGCTGACTTCAACCTTTGCCGTGGAGCTCCATTTTTGTCGCCAATGGGAGCCATCAAGGAGGGTGGGGGATCAATATATCATGGAGAAAGGGAGAAGGTAGAGCTTGAAGAGTAAAGATGGAAATGGGTCCCATGGAACCTTTCGGAGGGTTTGATGGAACTGAGCTCTATCAAATTTGATGGAAGCGGTTCCATCAAGAACTGAGTTCACGCACACCGAACTATTTTTCAGAATTTTCACTTTCACTTTCGCTTTCGCTTCTCCAACCCCAATTTCAACATACCAGCCAAGCCAGAATGATTATAATCTCATAAATAAAAGGGATTGGAAAATATAGTTCAGGCTCGAGCATGCAATATATTTTTTTAAAACTGTTATTTGCCGTAATTTGATGCTTTGTGTTGGTGTCACGTGATAAACAGTGATATTTGGCACTACTGTCAAGTTGACCAAAACCAATAGTCCAATAAGGCAATCAGAGTAGTTTTTTTTTTTTAAATAAAAATAAAACCAGCGAACATCATCGGAGTTTCTTACGAGAGTGAATGACTACTCTAATTTAATACCATCATACAGGAAAGCAGCCAGCTGACGCGATAAAATATTATACTTTTATTATTAATATCAATTAATTATTATCTAATAGTTAGGAATAGCCATTCTCTATTATTTTATACTTAATTTGGGCCAAAAAATTGTTTTTATTTAATCAGATAATTAATTTTCCTTTTGAATTTTCATTCCATCATGTCCATTTTCTTTTTTTAACTATATTACTTAATTTGTTAACCATTTTAATTTAATCTCTTGATTTTTTTTTAAAATGTCGTTTCAACCCTTTAATTCTAACATAATTAATTTTACTAACAAAAAGCACACAAATGATTATTTTTGCATTCATAATTTTTATTTTTAAAAAATTAAAATTTATGTCTCAACATTTAATAATGTTTTTTTAGCATTTGAAATTGCAATATAAAGTGGAATTTTCCGTTAATTTATAAAATTTATGGCAGGGTTAGAAGATTGAACACATTTTATAAAACACACAAAAGATTATTTTTGTATTCATAATTTTTATTTTTAAAAATTAAAATTTATGTCTCAACATTTAATAATGGTTTTTTAGCATTTGAAATTGCAATATAAAGTGGAATTTTCCGTTAATTTATAAAATTTATGGCAGGGTTAGAAGATTGAACACATATTTTATAAAATTAAATAATTAAAAAGGCCACTTTTTCTTCATCATCATCATCTCGCTTCGAGCTAAGCCAAGTCATCAGATTTAGAAGAACCAAGTTTATCATGTCACTAGTTCACTGAATAAGCTTACCAAAAGGAATGTTAACGACATATAGAATATGGGGAAGTTTGAAGAGTATGAAAGACTTGATGAATATAAAAATAGGCAACCGACAAGTTAGAACATTTTGTTCACATAATATAAATATTAAATCCTATATCGCTTACCCAAAAAAACCATAGGTCAACAACAAGGCAACCTTTTTACTTCAACTTCAACAATATGAAAGACGACGTTAACTAACTTCGAACTAAACCTAGAACCAGTGAACTCCTTCAACAATACGACACACATCCCATGAAAGCTATAACTAAAACTTGCTACCCTAGCCATATAGGTACATCAGGGTATAACTCATAATCCTACTACCATTTTTCATACTCCTAATACAGTGGCTAGAAATTATTTAATTAACTAACTACCTAGAGTTTCATCTCCATTACATGCACATAATGAAAAACAAAAAAATTGCTGATCAGACACGCTTTTCAACTGTAAAACATGGAAGATTACAATCCTTCTGTTTCAGCATATGTAACCTTTTCTGTTCATCCTTCTTCCTGAAAACAAATATATGCCTCTTGAATACTTTCTTACCAATATTAGAAGCTCCTACATGACAGGAAAAACACTGCACATGTAAACAGAAAACTCCAGGCTGGCCAAAAAAATAAATAAAAATAAAAATAGAAAACTCGAGGGAAATTAAGACACACGCATATAGAAATATGGTTTTTCAAAATATGAATATACACACTGCACATGTAAATAGAAAACTCGAGGGAATTAATACACACACACACACACACATATAGATATATGGTTTTTCAAAATATGTATATACTAACCTTTATAATTAAGACTCTAAAACGGAAGTGCTAATTGATCCAGTAGGCCAGTGACCGGGGCGGCAAGTCTAGGCTCATAAGCAAAGCCATGCAGAGCAGAAGCTCCACTGCTTGAAGCTACGAAAGGACATGGAGGAATCCATTGCCATCTCTTCCTGCAGATATCAAACAGCAAAACCTTATCTGTTCCTCTGATCATTATCACAATGAACTCACCATGCCCTACACAGTCAAACCCATTGCCTCCTTCCATTTCTGCGAACTGCACATAAAGTTGCTGAGGCATCCTCTCTGTCTCCACCCATGTCGTCCCACAAGCCTGAAGAACCCATACCCTTAAGCTCCTAGGAATGTTAAGCTTGCTCTTCTCAACTGCTGCCACTAACAGTAACTTTCCTTTGCTTTCAATCAAACTCGGAGACCTCAGAAACCTCCTCATTGGGGCCTGGATTTTGGACCAAGTATTTGAGGAAATATCGTGGCATAAAACACTAAAAGGGCTGTAATTCATGCAGTAGAATCTCCCTCCAGCGTGAACCATCTTGCCAGATTCCAGACTACACAGTCTAGGAAGAGATGATGTGGTTCCCCAGATGGAATAAAACCCGCTCGAGTCAATATGGAAGCTTTCAGATGTTAGGTTTTTCACAGCATAAGGGGAAATCATGTCGTCACCTGCAACAGTGAGATCTATGGAGGAATGGGAAATGGCTAGGCCAATGGAAGGAAAGAGTCTTGACCTTATTGTGGGAGGTAATTGAGTTACTGTACCAAGTATTGGATTGGAGAGAATAAGAGTCTTGGGACCAGCCTCGTCTGATACAAAGCAGACTAAGCCCGAAGAAGAAGACGAAGGAGAGAAACCAGAAGGTACAAGAGGAAAGAGAATGCGGTACCAAGCGATTTCATACGGATCGAACAGGTACGCTTCACAACAGTGTGTGGTCGTAGTAGCAATGCCACTACTGCTTCTACTTCCACCACCACTGGTACTAGGGTTCTTAGTGTAGATATAGCTGCTCTTGAGGTTTTTGTTGTGGCTGAAGAATATGAACCAATGGTGGGGTTGTGAGATTTGGAGGTGAAGTTGAAGGAAAGTGTTGGAGAACAAGAGGCCATAGAATCTCTTGCAGACACAACGTGCTCGGAAGAAAGCAGGTGGTGGAAGGAAGGCCAAGACTCTGTCAAGCAATCTCTGTGGAAGCTTACTCCATATTCTAAAGTCCATCCATTGAGTGGTGTACGTGCTTGATGAAGAAGACGAAACTGGACCAGAACCAGAACTGAGATTGAAAGTGTAAGCAAACGGCGATGACGGACTCATAAGCGGGTGAAATCCCTCCATGTAGATTAAAATAGTTTGCAAGTAGAGCTAGGCCTTTCTGCTTTGGGTTTAGGTTGATATATTATAGGGAAAGCACCTAATAAGAGAAAAAGTACGGATAGGTTGCCTTTTGGAGGAATGCTAACAGCAGGAGGAGGAGGAGGAGGAGGAGGAGGAGGAGGAGATCAGGTAAAAAGGAGTTTCCAAACTAGTGAACACATATGGGATGAAGTGGGACTAGATGTGAGTCATTAGGAGCTAGCTCGTCCACATATGCAAATAGTAATTAAGTATGTTATCTTGTTTTGAGGGTTAAAGCATGTGCGGAGATTGGGATGGACGCGTCTATCATTTCAGTGTTGTTTTGTCAAGGCCGAGGATTGGAAGGACGAAGTTGCAGAAACACTCAAAAGAGTGAGAGAGAATGAAAGATGATCCTTGGTGACTGATGAGAGCCGAACTCCTTGCAAGTACAAATACATCCTGCAACACATAGCTAATAATAAGAGCAATAAGAAAAACAACAACATTAACTCATAAATACATGCTATCTTAAATTTTTATATGATGTAATTTTTTTTTAACTTTTAAAAATGTGGGTTTGTTGCTAAAAATTTAACTATGATTGTTGACGTTAAAGTTACAGAAAAAATTTCAAAAATTACAAAAAAACTCATAAATTACAAATAAATACTTTATAAGAAAATTAATATTAAGTCTCTGGGATTACATATGAATTATAGAATATAATTGATATTAATTTTTTTATAAAGTATTTGTTTGCAATTTTACGAGTCTTTTTTTATAATTTTTAATCAATTAACATTTAAAGTTAGTTTTGCTAATGGTAGAGAATGAGAAAAAGGCGTTACATGAAAATTTAAGATAATATATATTCCTAAATGAATAGTTAAAAGATAAAAAATGTTCAATAATCATCCTCATTATTATTATAATATTCAATTCATTTAACTTCAAATAAATAAATAAAAAATCTGATTTTCTTATTCATTTGTTTGACTCTTGTTGTATGAATTCATGATTCACACAAAGGGACAAAGAAAGACCCATGTGGATGCATGTAGCTGAAAACTCTTCAAGATAAGGCCATGCTTGTGTACGAGAAAATCTTGGAAGATATGCCTCTGTGAAAGCGAACAGCTGAACCATCTCATGAAACCATGGCCACCCAGCCCCATGCATATATGTGTGTGCGCGTGTGTTTATATATATAATCAAAAGGGAAAATTTATACTTCATGACTCTAAACTCTAAATGGAATATATTAAAATAAGATTTATGTTTTCAATTATTTTCATTGCAATATTTTTAGTCTCTAGTAACACTCCATAGTTATACAATAATTTAAAAAAAAATGCCAAAAAGTCAAAGATAATATTTTTATATATATATAGTGATAACAATATTTCGTTTTCCATTCTTCTTTATAAAATAATTTTAGAAATGATTCAATATCTCAATATATATATAAAAGATAATTTACGAAAAAGGTCCAATTAAATATGATTTTTTAATATTATCCCTCACTTCTTGTTATACTTTATATCTCTTTATTTTAATGTTTCATAAATAAGATTATATTAAATAAAATATATTTTTTAAAAATTATTAATTTTTTAAAAAAAAAGTTATAAAATGTATTTAACAAGCTTCATTAATATACATAATTTTATTTAAAAGGGAATATTTTTCAATTGTCGTTACAAAATAAAGATGTTGTAGTGCTTTTTGTTAAAATAAAAATACTTTATTACATATATTTTTATTTGAAATATCAAATTTTAATTAATTTTTCATCTATTAAACGTAATACATGCGCGTTCAAGACCCTTTTTAAAGTCGTCATACAATATGAAGTGGTCACGGATCACAAACACTAGTCCTTACACAAGCACATCACGTTGAACATGATGACTCATTAATTGACGAAAATTAATTAAAGTATACCAAGGAAACAAGTTTGCAAATTAAGTGGGATTAGTGTCTTGAAAACTCATCATCTGATTGAAGTCATCTCAGGATTAATACTCTCTCTCTCTCTGTTTTTTTTTTTTTGGAACTTCCTTTATTTTTTAACCTTGTTGGGAGCTAGCAGCAGTGAAAGCGACAATTACAGTACAAGCATGCATGTCGAGGCTAATAAGTTGTTGTTGAATAATATATACATATAAGCACAGTCATCAGTATCATACGTCTAATCCATCATCTCTCACTGATCATGAGTTGTGCTTCACGCAGCAGAGTGGCGTGAACTACCAAAAGCTCTTGCGAGCTCGAGACTAATATTATAGACATAGATTTATAGGTATATTATATATTATTAGTAGGTCATAGATGATTGAGAGTGTGTGTAAACTGTAAAGAGGCTGTGAGTGAGTGAGCTGTGAGCAGCATGTAATTCTGACTTGTTTCTTGTTCTTATGAGTCACAATATTCTCTTTCTTCTGAGCTATTGGCTTTTGTTTGGTTTTGTTAAGGGGAAGCAAATCTGAGTCAGGCGAAAACTGTGTTGTTCGTGTCAAATGTCAATGAGAGACAGAGAGATTCAAAATCAAATACTGCATCAAAATCAAAAGAAAGAAAAAATGGAAAAAGCAGCAACGCTTAGATTTGGAAATGAATGTGTTGCTTCAAGAAACCTCCGTTTTTGGGAAAAGCTTAACTAAACAAACTTGGTCATTTGCGTTCACTCCCAAGCAAATCCCCAGTTCCCAACTTCTCGTGTTTAACCCACTTTCTATTTATATTACGTTGGCCCCACAAAGGTCAAACCAACTACGCTTTCTATTTTTATTTTATTTTATTTTTGGTATTTTTTTTTTGTTGCACCAGTTAATCAGTCTTACTTTATTTCTTCCGTCTCATTTCATAGTACTTCATTTGTTAAAAAAAAATAAAATATTTTTTAAGAGATTGAATGTTAAAAGATATAAGATATTTTTAATATTTTAAGTTATAATTAATATATTTTTTAAAGTATTTATAATAAATAAATTATTTTATATTTATTTTAAAGTGAAACACTTTATTAAATAAAGGTACATATGCAAATGTTGTGTTAATTTGAAAACATTTAAATATGTTATTAGAAAATGAGATACGATTAAAAATATCTTAGAGTATTTTTTAATGAAGAGAGTATATTTTCTTTGAGTGATTTGATATTCAGTATAAGATATTTTGAGAAAATTAATACTCCCGTGCAATCAAAATATAAGGTATCAGTAAGTAATTCATAGTTTAAAAAAATGTAGGTTGAAAGCCTAATTTCTTAAAAAATTTGCATTTTTTTAATTTTACTCTCATTAAATACCTATGTAAGTGCTTTGATAATAATAATTAAAATTTTAATGCATCATTTTTCATAAAGAATAATAAATTAAGTAGGGGTATGGTTGAAAAAGTAATTACAAAAGTTACCCAATGTGCTATATTTTGAACTAAATAAGACTTCTAAAAGATACCCTATATTAGATTCAGGAGGCAATAATACATTAATAAAGTTTACCATAAAATTACTCCTCATTAATTCACAATTTAAATATATTTCTTTCTTTCTCTTATTAGATAAAGGGTATTTTCAAAATTTTATATAAAAATTAAGATTTTAAACTATATTTAATTGACTTCATTAGTATTTCACAATTTTACCCAAAAAAATCTTATATATGGTCCGATTAACAAAGTTTAAATTAATATTTTTTAATAATAAATTATATTACTTTCTTTAGATAATATACTAAAGTTACACTTGCTTTTTTTTTTCTAGAAAATAAATTTTAATTTAATTTTAAGATCTTCTTTCACTGATTTTAAGATCTTTCATTGCAACTAGGAACAAGAACTAAGGCTTCATTTGGTATATTAAAATTTTTATAGATAATGAATACATTAAATGAGAAAGAAAAGGAACTAGATCATCAAATAATTAAGAGTATGAAAGAGAGAAGCTTGCATGAGTGTTTTTCCTAATTTAATTCCAACCATTTGAATCTACACTTGAGATTTTTCATCACTTACGTACTCTACCAAAATTAATCCAGGCTTTTAATTGTTGCTACAATTTTAGACTAAAAATCTATATCACTTATCCTTAGAAATGTAATTATATAACCTATTTAAGCTCCATGAACTTAAATTCTTTGTTTCAAGAACGAAAAACATAAATGAATAGAGTGTGTTCACCAAGTGAACAACAACAGCAAATACTCTCTTTAATATTTGATTTATAATCAATAAAGTGCAAATATAATAAATTTAATCAGAGAAGGAAGGTAGTGAATTGAATGCTTAATTTCATCCAATTACTCTCACTACTGCAAAATACCCCCTTATTTGACGGTTATTTTAGAAATTATTTAACGGTTTTTAACCGTCAAGTAATGAGGCGCCATATATTTATTTGACGGTTAAAAACTGTCAAATATTTTAGAGATTACTTGACAGTTATTTTGAAATAACCGTCAAATAATCACTTAAACATTTGCATATATTGCAGCAATATACTTGACGGTTATTTTAAATAATCGTCAAATATTTAGTAATATTTAACGGTTATTTTATAACAAGTGTCAAGTATACTTTTGCAAATTTTGTGTGCCAAATACTTGACGGTTATTTCATAATAACTGTCAAGTATTCGTACATACTTGACGGTTATTTTGAAATAACCGTTAAGTAAACTTATACTTGACATTTCTTTCTAAATAACCGTCAAGTATTTATGATGTATTTTTTTAAAAGTTTAAGCAGCCCCCTACAAATACAAAGCAATCAAATATATATACTAGCCAGCCAACAATAAAAAAATAATTGAATCATTATTTATATTAAAATTATAATCTAAATATCTTTAATTTATCTTATATCTACCTATACTCTAAACCCGATGCCATAAAAAAATCTATAACTTTACCTATTTTACAAGTTTAAATTTCAAAATTAATTGGCCTCAGACATAAAATTGACCAAAAAAATAAATGTGTACACCAAAACTAATTGGGCCTAACCACTGCTGCTATCCACATGTTAAACACAGCCTGAGCTACCTCTTCAAGGGTTTCCTCTATATGTGCAGCTGCATACTGAATACAGTAGGCATCCTTGAAGTACTGTATGCAAAGAGTTACAACAAATTTAAGTTAATAGCTATCTAATAAAAGTTGTTAAAATTTATAATTTAAGTATCATTAAATTTAATATATACCTTGTTAGGTAATGTGGTAGGGGCATTGGTGATAATGTCCTTCAAGAATCTCATCAAGCAATAGCCACAGTCATTGCTCTGATCTGGCTGGAGTGGACACTATGCAAAAAAAAATCACATATCAATAAAATAATAGTTAAAAAGCCACGGTTTGTTAATTAAAAACTCAGTCCATTAGGTTTACCTTAACTGTGACCCATGTCTCACAAGAGTCTAATACCCTTAAGCTAGGGGACAAGGTCTTGTTGGTCGCAGTTTGATATAAGACCATAGCTCTAAGAAGGAAATAAAGAATAAATGTTAGAAATTCAATATATATGGATATTAAAATAACAATTAATAAAAATTCAACTTACTTGTTAAAAAGTTCTACCATATCTGGCCTATTGCTTGGTTCTCCGTTAAGAGGATCAACATACCAAATGTTTTGAAGCAACAGGGTTAACCACAATAAGCATCCAGTGTCCCCTAATAAGAAATAATAAGTGTTATCAAATAAGTAAATATAAAAAATATTTACTTGTACCAAAAGTAGCTAGAAAGTGGCTTACCCTTGACAGTGAGGAGCAAGAAATAAAGTATCATTGCTTGCTCCCCTATCCTTAAATTGATTTGAAAGCTGCCTTGCTTGATCTTCAAGAGCTTCCTTTATAATTCCATTATAAGTAGAGACATCGTGGGGATTAATCAGCTTGAATCTCGACTCAAGGCCGCTAGGAACCACAAATGAAGTATAAAGGTGGCTTAGGTAAAAAAATAACCAGGTTAATATATATGCGTGCACACATACATATATATAATTTAAGTAATTAGTTGAGCATTATCAAAGAAATACCTCATGTAGAAGCTCATTAGACTAGTACTGGCCATTTCGTGCTTGAGAATTTCATTCAAAATTTCATCCCGAACAACTTCAAACAAGCCCAGTCTTCCATACAGCCCATCATCAAAACTAATGATATCCCCAATCGCAACTTGACGAGCCATCCTCGTAGCCATCGCATATGTCTCAAGAGAGGCACGGTATTTGTATTCTACAGCTGGCACCGGTGCTGCTGGATATTGTGAAACTGTGGCTGACTCTTTGGTATGGCCCGACTTACCTTTTAGCTTGCTCTTCCCTTTCAGCTGCACAACAAAAAAGTTAGATATTTATAATTATATTATAAAATTATAAATAACTATTTAAACCGTACCTTTTTCTTTGGAGGCAATGGGTCCTTTGCCGGCTTTGGTGTTACCACTATTATTAGGTGGCTAGGCCATGCAACGAAGCTCCCTACTACTTCCCCTACCGTCTGTGCCTCATCAGTAGGAACAGGCAATGGATAGTTGGGGTTAATGGCAACAAGTAGAGAAACTCTAACATAGTCGGGAGGGAGGGGATGATTATGGATTGTGTCCTCGAGAATGTTGTACACACGCCCTGTTGCAACCACTCTACATTCAGGAGTGTCTGTCAAACAATTGCAATCGTTCTCGCCCTAATTAAACAAACAATGACAATCAATTTGTAAAATAAAAATAATTAGACAAATTCATAAGGTAAAACATATTACCTCAGGTAGTTTTTTTGAGGGGACTGTGCAGCTATCTTTCTGACTAGGGTTAATCTCACCCAAAGTCCTCCCAAGGACTTGCCCTTTCAACAACATGTCAATTAATGCTGCCTGGGCTAGTAGTTACTGCTTCATAATGGCTTGCTCTTCTCTCAGCTCTTGGACCTCAGATGAAGAAGCTGATGTTCGCTTTTTTATCTTACCAAAATATTGCTTCTTCGTGACTCCGAAGCCAACACCCCTGACACGACCAGGGTGGTCAGCAATTCCCAATGCCCTAGCCAAGATATCCTCATCCTCAGGAAGGTTGCCCTGTGAGACTTCCTGAGAGATGGAATCTTGTGTAGAGTAAATATGTTTAGTTTGAATATTCATAATTAATTATTAAGTAGTAGATAAATATAATACTTACAATCTTTTCAATAACCTCCTTCACGCGGGGGTTGTCAATAATTCCTTCTTTATTAGTGCGTGCCAATGCCCAGAGCTTATGGCGGGAAATGGTAACCTCTGATCCCTCCTCCTCTAATTGTTTCTACTCAATGCCTGCATACCCCAACCTCCCTGCTCTATAAGGATATTTGTTCTTCGCTACTCTCCTTATTCTGTGTACTTAATTCCTTGATGAGTTAATAACAAAAATTTTTGTTAGTACATACACATATAATCAATAAATAACACCAAACTTGAAATTTAAGAAACATTAATACCTTGAATTCCTTCTCACGCCGTGAGGCAACAAAAGCATCCCAATCCTCTTGTTTTACCAAAGGTTGTAATAAGGGAGAAACTCGAGCTACAAATTCAACATCAGGATCTCTCAAATATTTCTGTGTGATAAAATATCTGAAAGACCGTAGTGCCCTTCTAGCCTTTTGTAGAACAAAATCTTGCCTACTCTCATCAATGTCAAATCCTGACTGCAAAATAAAATAAACAACATATCAGATGCATTAATTTTAAAAATAGTTTATACTAAAATATACTTAGTAAAATGTAACTTATTGCTACAGTATCCCAAATAAGAGCCTTCGTGGCCTCATCTACTTTGCGCCATGATTTTACTGTGATAGGCACAGTAGTCTTTGCCACCACCCTAATATAACTTATGAATTTTGAGGATTTAATTGCTTGCCCTTTCTTGTTCCATTGCACATCAATTTTTTTTCCTACAGCTCTTGTTTTTGTCACCTCTTCCATTATCGTTAGGCCTCGTTGAATGTTATTGTACTCCTGCTCTAGCTTTTTCTGTGTACTCGAAACCTCAGTCGAATTTGTAGCTAGAATTGATGGAGGGGTATTAACAGACTCACTATCAGAAGCCATTTATCTGTAAAGGAAGACAATTAAATCAAACATTAAATAACTTAAACAAAATTCACATAATTAATTCAAACATTAATCAACTTAAATAAAAAGAACACAATTAATCAACTTAAACAAAATGCACACAATTAATTCAAACATTAATTAACTTAAATAAAAAGAACACAATTAATCAACTTAAACAAAAAGTTTTATCATTCAAGTTCTCATATAACTTAATTATACTCAATCAAGTTACCCAACAATAATTGATATAAAAATTTTATCCCAACAATCTATTTTATCCTATAAATTCAATATAACTCAATCATATCTAATCAAGTTATCCAACAACAAAATTGATCACCATCATCACAACAAGGGAAGCAAATTTTCAAAAAATTCATAAAATGCCCAACAGTAAATTAATTTTTATATAATCTTAAATTTAATTTCAGAACGAACAAAGAATTGAAAACAAAAGCCTATATACATTCAATCACAAATCGTAGTTCTAATGAACAAAAGATTCATATTCCAATTTCTAATTCCAATCAACTCCCTAATTACAATTAATTGACAACAATATCACAAGGAAGAAGGATAGGCCAACTTACATAAGAGAGGCAGAGCACGAGGACGAAGAAGAAGAGTAGGGGAAGGAGGAAAGAAGACAACTCGCGTTTTACACTGTTGAGAAGCAAGTAGGGGAATTTGAAGTCAGATTTACCCTAAACACTAAACCCAAAAATGAATTAAACAGATGAAGAAGAAATTAAACTTACATATGGAAGATAGAGAACGAACCCAAAACGCCCGAAATGAAGACTTGGATAAACGAACAACCCACAAACCCCCAAAAAATGGAACCCACGAGCAAAACCCAAGAAGAATCGAGTCTAAATCTGTGTTTTTGGGCAGTTTTAGTGACGGAAAATGATTTTCGAGCACTCTGGGTGTATTTCGAAAACGTTCGAGTTGCAGAAATGTGAAAATGAAAGGTTTTGGAGCGTAAATTTAAAAGGCAATACTTGACGGTTATTTCATAATAATCGTCAAATATTCATTACTTGATGCTTGTTATTAAATAACCGTCAAATAAAACTCAGACATACTTGACGGTTATCAATAAACAAGGGTCAAGTAATTAATTTTTTTTTATTTTTCCTTTTAAACCATATATTTGACACTTTTTTACAAATAACCGTAAAAAAGACAATACTTGACAGTTATTTCATAATAACCGTCAAGTATATATTAATTGACGCTTGTTATTAAACAACCGTCAAATAAAATGCAGACATACTTGATGGTTATTAGTAAACAAGCGTCAAGTAATTAACTTTTTTTATTTTTCCTTTTGAACCATATATTTGACGCTTTTTTTACAAATAACCGTCAAGTCCTCCGAAATATACTTGACGGTTATTGTAAAACAAGCGTCAAATATATTTATAAAAAAATCAAATTTGGGATGCATATATATTTGACAGTTATGCCAATGTAACCATCAAATATATACTAAATACTTGACGGTTGTTTTGAAACAACCGTCAAGTATTTAGCGCCTTTTTATTTGTCATTTTTCACTTATAACTGTTAAATATAAGCCGTCATATTTAGCTTATTCTATTGTAGTGTCTTCTGTGTTTGACTTTTATAAATGTACTTATTTATAGTTAAAGTCAATAATTAATTCACTAGACATATTAAATTAGCCGTTAGACTATTTTTCTTCTTTAGTCTAAGCTTCTTCGAAAAGTATGTTACCGCATACTACTTTTTGACAAAGTTATGCGTTCACAACAAGTCAAAATATGCATCTAATGCTTTGATAAAAGGTAGGTAAAAGAATACTAGTAAAGCAAAATGCACTATGAGTAGTAAAGAAAGAGTAAGATTTAATAATTATTTGAATCTTTTCAAAGTTGTATTTAAAAAGCTTCTAAATAAATGAAAATGATAACATAACTTACTAAAATGGAAAGAAATAAATATAACCTTGAATCAAAGCTTTTAGAGGTGACTACAAAAAAAAAACCTTATAATTGATATTAGTATAAGAAGTAATGGTGTTAATACTAATAGTGACACAAACAAATATGAGAATAAGATGCGAGGACGATACAAGTAGAGCTAATAAACTACTGATAGTGTTGACTATCAAAAGAGTTCATAAAAGATGTTAGCTCGTAAGTCGCACAATATCAAAAGTATTTGATGAATACCAGCATTGAGGATATACTACTAGTAGAGTGACAAGAATACCGATAGAGATACAAAGAGTGAAACATGTGAAATAACACTAGTAGAAAGCAAATATTATGGGTAGAGACACAGTAGTACTAGTAGTGACATACCAATATCAATAGTGTCAAGAATTAAGAAAAAATTTCTCACTAAGTATTCAATACATGTAGAAAGGATCTAGTACCCAAAGTAATATGAATTCACTGTGAAGATCAATACCAGCAAAAGTATTTTATACCCGAAGAGTTCAGGAATGAAATGAAACAAGGCTTTAAAGGAATATGAGTATTGTCTAATACATTACTCGTTGAGGAACTAGGAATTAGAGGTTTAAGATTGGAAAAAGCTCATGTTAGTACCTGGAGTATCATATAAACATTGGTAATGATACTTCAGAAAAATGAAAATCAGAGTTTGATGAATTTAAGCTCATTTATACCTTAACTTTCCTTTCCTTGAACATAATTTAATTTGTTAAACGAAATTTTTTCTAATTTGATATTATCAAAACTAGGATTAAACATACGTTACTCACACAAAAAGTTAAAAAAGGCTAAAACCACATAAAAAAAAGTTAAAGAACATATATATTTATAGGCAGATCTAACTAAACAAATAATGGTATTTGTTTTGCATCAAGGTGGTGTAATTTTCCTATAGTGGAATCATTCTCCATTTGAGCGTCAAAGTGGTGTGTAAAGAGAGAGTGTGTGCCAGCATCGGAGGTGAGGGCATAATAGGAATATTATAAGCTTGGTAAAGAAAACTAAAACAGAAAAATAAAAGAGCAGAAATGGAAGTCACATAATGGAGCACAATAAACTCTTTGTAACCTCCCCTTAATTCCTATAACCTCCCTTTTAATTTGTAAGCTTCAATTTCACGATCCCAGAACTATAAATAAGGCCCTTGTGGCTGTGTAAGCACCTCAGACTTGAAAAGAATAAGAATTGCTTGTTTTCATTCGGTTTCTGTGCCATTTTGGTATCAGAGCAAGGTCCAGAGAGCGAAAGAGTGAGTTATAGTTGAGAAAGTATGTCGGAGAAGAGAGAGATTCAGTGGAGGAGTCCCTGACATCTTCGCGTTTTGAAATCCAGGCATTTTCTCAGAAAACTAACATTACCATCGTGCTCAGGAGGTCTGAAAATGTGAAACAGGAGGTTCCCCGTCACCTAAAAACAACACATGCACAGTTACGCACCGACGCTGGAAGTCCACGCGCCTCGCCGCTATTCCACACGCCGTCACGCGCCAGCTAAAGGTTGAAGACGATGACATCATCTTCCACGTCATCACTCGACCGGTCAATGACAGGTCAGCCCAATAGTTCTCTACCATGTGTTATTGTTGCCACGTCACTAACCCAGTCAGCCATATTTTTAGAAATTACATTTTTCCCCCAAATCTTTCAGTAATTCCATTTTGATCCCTAAGCTTTCCTAAAATTACACGTTTGCCCCTTTATTTTACCTGAATTCCATTTTGACCCCAATATTTTCCATAAATTGCAGTTTGACCCCCTCATTTTTCAGAATCTCCATTTTACCCTTAGACTGTCCCAAATTCCCATTTTGCCCCTAGCCTTTCTAAAAATCCCATTCTATCCTTATATCCTTTCAATGTTTCCATCTGTACTCCAATCTTTCCCATATCCCTAGTTTTGACACCTATCCAAAATGCCTCCAAGATGTAGACATGTGCACGAGGTTGAGATGGAAGAGATGAAATGTAAGATACGAGAGTTGGAAGCCACTGTGGAATTATAGCGAACTCTATTAAACAACAACAGAGAAAACTTAGAGGGAGATTCGGGAAGCAGTAGTTCGTCATCCACCGACAACCGCTGTTGTCCACGACAACAACAATTCCGCCCTAATGACATCAAGGTTGACATTCCTGAATTTGAGAGAAGACTCCAGCCAGACGAGTTTGTAGATTGGCTGCAAACTGTTGAACAAGTATTTGAATATAAGGAGATTCCAGATGCACAAAAAGTCAAAATTGTCACCCTCAAACTTAAGAAACATGCTTCTATTTGGTGGAAAAACCTCAAACGGAAGTGGGAACGTGAGGGAAAGTGTATAATTAAGACTTGGGAGAAAATGAAACGCCAGCTCACTAAGAAATTTCTGCCAGATCATTACCACCAGGATAATTTTATCCAGTTGTAAAATCTTCAACAGAGATCTTTATCTGTAGAAGAATATACTAGAGAATTTGAGCAGCTCATGATGAAAGTGTGACATTCAGGAGAAGGAGGAGCAAATAATAGCTCGATACCTTGCAGGCTCAGTCGTCCAGTCCAACTTTAGCAATATTGGACTTTAGACGATGTCATACGTCTAGCCATGCATGTTGAGAAGCAGACACCCAAGAGATCTACTTTCCAGCCTTTATCCTCTAGGGGTTATCCAGAAGGCCGTAAGGTGGAATTTCAGCAAACCAATTCCTCAAGCAAGCCACAATCTACTGTTATGCATAAACCACCTTCCAATGCTGCCAAGGAATCTAGTTCTAAGGTAGTCAAATACTTTAAATTCCAAGGATTTGGTCACATTGCTGCAAACTATCCTACTCAAAAGGTTATCACCATTCGGGAAGGATCAAAGTATGAAGCACTTGAAGAAGATGAGAAGGATGCTGAGTTCTACGGCATTGATCTCGTATATGATGAGGAGGTCACACCTGTTGATCAAGGAGAAGCATTGGTGCTTAGATAAAGTCTGAATACAATAATAGTTAAAGAAGAACCTTAGTTACGACGTAACATTTTTCATACTCATTGCATGGCCCAAGGAAAAATTTGTAATGTCATTATTGACAGTGAAAGCTGTGAAAATGTAGTATCTGACTACATGGTTGAGAAGTTGAAGTTGCCAACACAAGATCATCCATAACCTTACAAGCTTCACTGGCTCAATAAAGGGAATGAGGTAAAAGTTTCTAAACAATGCCTTGTGAACTTTTCTATTAGGAATCAATATTGTGATGAAGTTTTATGTGATGTTGTTCCCATGGATGCATGCCAGCTTCTCTTGGGGAGGCCATGGTAATATGACCAACATGCTATGCACAACGGGCAAGCAAACACCTATTCTTTTATGAAAGATAGTGTCAAGTTCACACTAGTGCCTCTACCACCCAGTGAGATTAGCCAATCTTCAAGGGAATCTAGTGTCTCTAAGCTGTTTGTGTCTTTGATGACTAAGGAGGAATTCAAGGTATTGAAATTCGAAGCCTAAATAATGAGCTTTATTCTGGTGCTTGATGTGAATGATGAGACAGCCAATCTACTTAGAGTCATTTCGCTATTATTAGAATTTCCAGATGTAATATCTGATGAGATACTACCTGGGTTACCTCCCATACGAGACATATAGCACGCTATTGACTTCGTTCCAGGAGTAGTCATTCCTAACAAGCCTGCTTACAGGATGAGTCCTCAAGAACATGCTGAAGTCCAACGGCAAGTTGAAGAGTTGTTGAAGAAAGGGTTGGTTCGAGAAAGTATTTGCCCTTGTGCTGTATCTGTTCTTTTAGTACCTAAGAAGGATGGAAGTTAGAGAATGTGCATTGACTGTCGAGCCGTCAACAAGATTACTATTGAGTATCGGTTTTTGATACCTCAGCTTGATGATATGCTAGACTAGTTGCATGGTGCCACTACTTTCTCCAAAATTGACCTTCATAGTAGGAACCATTAAATCAGAATTTATCTAGGAGATGAGTGGAAGACCGCTTTCAAGACCAGAGATAGCTTATATGAGTAGAATGTGATGCCTTTTGGGTTAACAAATGCCCCTAACACATGTATGTGCCTAATGAATCAGCTATTGAGACCCTTCATTGGTAAATTTATTGTTGTGTACTTTGATGATATTCTTATTTACAGTAAGAATCAAGATGAGCATTTAGATCACTTGCGGCAAGTTTTGTAAGCCTTGCGTAAACAGAAGCTTTATGCAAATCTCAAGAAGTACACCTTCCTTACTAGCGAAGTTGTGTTCTTGGGTTACATCATTACCGCAGAGGGTGTTCGCATTGATCCAAGCAAAGTTACAACCATTGACAACTGGCCAATTCCAAAATCTATCCAGGAGGTTTGAAGCTTTCACGGATTAGCTTCTTTCTACAGGAGGTTCATCCATAATTTTAGCTCAATTACTGCACTAATTACAGATTGTACCAAAGGAGAGAAGTTTTAGTGGACAGAGCAAGCTCAGAAAAGCTTTGAGGAGCTTAAGAAGAAGTTGATTGAAGCTCTAGTCCTAGCTCTTCCTAACTTTGACCAAGTATTTGAAGTTAGTTGTGATGCTTTTGACACTAGCATTGGTGCTGTCTTAAGCAAGGAGGGCTATCCCATTGCCTTTTTTTAGTGAGAAGCTTAATGATGCAAAGCTTAGATATTCTACCTATAACAAGGAATTCTATGCCATTGTTCGAGCTCTCCAACATTAGAGTTATTATCTCCTGAATAAAGAGTTCATACTTTTTTTTGATCATGAGGCTCTCAAGTATTTGAATTCCCAGCAAAAGATCAGTCGCAAACATGCTTGTTGGAGTGAACTCTTACAGTCTTATCCATTCCTTATCAAACATAAGGCTGGAACTCTAAACTCTGTAGCTGATGCCCTTAGTCATCGCCATATGCTACTTACAACACTACATACCAAGGTTGTTGGATTTGACCTTGTCAAAGAGTTGTATCAGGATGATCCTAATTTTTGAGTAATGTGGGAATCAACTATAAATCAACCTTTCCACCAGTTCTATAGACATGACGGGTTTTTATTTTGAGGTAAAACCCTCTGTATTCCACAGGGTTCCTAAAGAGAAGCCATTATTTGGGAAGCACATGACAATGGATTAGCTGGACATTTTAGACGAGATAAAACATGTGACCTGGTGAAGGAGAACTTTTACTGGCCTCGACTTAAATGGGATGTCAATAGGCATATATAAAGATGCAGAATGTGTTACTTGGCCAAATCTAAGGGTCAAAATACGAGATTATACATGCCTTTGCCAATTCCAAAAGCACCTTGGGAATATATAACTATAGATTTTGTTCTGGGTTTACCACGAACTCAGAGGCAAAAAGATTCTGTCATAGTGGTTATGGATTGTTTCTCAAAAATGGCCCATTTCATTCCATGCCAGAAGACTAATGATGCTGTTCAAGTAGCAGACTTTAAGGAGATTGTACGGCTTCATAGCATTCCCAAGACTATCACTTCTGACCATGATGTGAAGTTTCTTAGCCACTTTTGGCAGATACTATAGAAGAAGATGGGAACTAAGCTCCAGTTTAGCAGTGCTAGTCATCCCTAGATAGACGGCCAAACTGAAGCTATAAACAGGATTCTTGGTAATCTACTTCATAGTTTCGTGGGAAAGAATTTGAAGCAGTGGGATCTCATTCTTGCTCAAGTTGAGTTTGCTTATAATAACTTTGTCAACCAAGCAACTGGGAAGTGTTCGTTTAAAGTTGTTTATGGTACTCGTCCCCTTAGTTCACTAGACTTAACCCCTTCACTTGATAAGCAGCAATATAGTTCTGATGCTGACCAAAGGGCTAAGGAAATCAAGAAGTTACATGAACAAGTTCGTGCACAAATACAGAAGTAGAACTTAAGATACAAGACTCAACGTGACAAGCATCGAAAGTATCAAACTTTTAACGTGGGCGATTTGGTTTGGATACATTTATGAAAGGAACGATTTTCTAAACAATCAAATGCTAAGCTGTCCCTGAGAGCTGATGGTCCGTTCAAGATAGTGCAAAAGATCAACAACATGCTTACAAGGTAGAATTACTTGATTCTTATGGTGTATTTGCCACCTTCAATGTCGTTGATCTATCTCCGTACGTTGATGAAGATGATGAATTTGACTTGAGGGCAAGTTCTGCCCAACCTGAGGAGGATGAAATGAAAAAATAAAAGAGCAAAAATGGAAGTCACATAATGGAGCATAATAAACTCTTTGTAACCTTCCCTTATTTCCTGTAACCTTCCTTTTAATTTGTAAGCTTCAGTTTCACGATCTTAGAACTATAAACAGGGCCCTTGTGGCTGTGTAAGCATCTCATACTTGAAAAGAATAATAATTGCTTGTTTTCATTTGGTTTCTGTGCCAAAAACTCCAACCAACCTACCAAACACAAGTGAGTCTAGTTGTCATGACCTTCCCTTTCTCTATTGCGTTTTTTATCTTTCCATTGTCCAAACACGGCCTTAAGAATGTTCAAAACTCAACAAAAAAATGTTCATGAAAACATGCTATATATATATATATATATATATATTAAAGAATAAGAAATAGACTCCGACAACAACAGATAATATCTCGAAATATTGAAAACAATATATGCATAAGGATTATGATTTGAATACGCAACTATTTACTTAACTAATGAAAACCTCTACTACCCATGAAAATTTGAATTGGTCATAAAGATATTCATTGATAAGATTTTAGGACACACTAATTCGTTCTCCGTAAAAGGCCCTAACCATCACTTGATTCACACACAAAATGCATAGGCCAAGACAGTCAAGGATCCATCAAAGGCATTCATTAAATTATAAAAACACACATGCATGATGTTATACTTATACACCCAAGTTTCAAATAATTTTAAGCAAGCACACACACAACTCTCTTTTTTCTCAAACCGTTTACCAAAGGTATAATGACAAACATGCACACCAGAGGACTTTTGCAATCTACTTATTTTTTCATAAAATAAAGTTTAGATAACTTGAGTCTCAAGAATTTATTAAGACTAAGATATGCCTCTAAATTCAAAAAGCATTTATAAAAATATTTACAAATCGCCTACTGATGAAATTATCATATAGGTAGTGAGATTTGAACCAATGAATTTGTAGGTAATGGAACAAATCATTACTAGCTGGACATATGTTTATTAGTTAATTTAACTATTTAATTTGTCACATATGTTAATTTTAGGATTGGATTTAAGAGTTTATAAAATTTCTATATCTCAAGCTTATTCGGGCGGTTTGACTAAACTTGAAGAAATACGAATCAAGCTCAAAGTCAAATGGCTTAGCTTGAATATATGAATTCTTTTATTATTAAAACAATAAAAATAAAATAGTATAAAATTGATAATCTTAATTTTTTAAAGAAAAAAATTGAAATTAACTAAAATAAAATAAAATAAAATAGTATTTAATAATTTGAGTTTTTAGACTAGCTTGATGAAGCCCAAAAATCTGAAATGTTAATATTAGACTTAGTTATATGAATTTTTTTTTTTTACTTGGATGCTTTAAGTATAGCCTGAATTAAAAAAACCAACTAATTGTATGTTGGTATATATGCCTCGGGTCCATTTGCCACTATTTTTTTTTTTTTTGTTATTTGTTTTTAATGGAAAGGTGGAAATTAGAAGATGGAGACCGCAGATGGAAGAAGCCCACTGCAGGGAACCAAGGGACCCACTAAGGGAGCATGATGTGGGAGTTGATTCCTTTTGCCATTCTCCACAAGAAACAGATATCACGATAAGCTTACTAGCTAGTAATTCTTGTATAATATATATACACACACACACATATACATACATACTCTCTCTCTGTTTAAAATATAAATTATTTTTTAAAAAATTAAATATTTAAAAATATAAAATATTTATAATCTTTTGAAGTGTAATTATTGCATTTTCTTAAAAGTACCTCTCATTAATAATGACTATATATTTGTTGTAGAATGTTTAATAGAGGTCAATATAGAAAGATAGAGTTAGTTAAAAAGAAGATAACTAGTTTATTGAAGGTAAAATTTGATTAAAAATGTGTTATATTTTTGAATGAAGGGAATATATATTTTTTGGTAAGCACTTGTAATATATTTTAAAATTAAGTATTCTAAACAATAGAGCAATATTAATATCTTAGGTTATGCGGTGAAATTATTTAGTTTTTAACTCTTGAATTAATTAAATAATTCACACTATAACAATATCAGAATATTGAAGGCACCTAATGTTGGTGATGAATAATATTATTCTTTGACAACTGATGTACCTAGTTTAAGTCGGTTTTCCCCGAATCATTAACTTAATTGTAACAAATCAACACATCAATATATCTTTTGGATAAAGCATGAATGAAAATAAAGCTCTATTGAATATATGAACTTTTCGTCTTTGGAATGAATGAAAATTCATCATTATTATGATTCGCAATGGAAAAAGAAAAAAAATCTAGCTATATATGCCTCATTTGAGGGGGCTTTTTTTCCCCCTCATTTTTTATGAACGCTTGATGTATTATTTAGATTCAACAACTTTTACTCTGAGAAAACAGGGCAATAGTACTGGGCAGTGGGGCTAATGCTTTTGAACGTGTACATTATCTTTACACTAAAATTTGTCCTTTACAAATAGTATAGGATATAGACAAATAAGTTTGTAAGAGTTATCTAAACACTTCATCAAAAGATAGGCTCAATGAATAGTACTAAGTTTCTTGCTTTCTAGAATATATGTTATGGTTCTGAGAATGTGAAAGAATAATATATAGAAAAATCTTGGATTAAAATCTATTTTTGTCCTTAGAATATTTAGGGAGGAGTACCTAGTGCCCTAACATCCTTGTTATAGCAATGTTGTTCCTTGAAGTACTTAAAATGAAACAATTTTATCCCCAACATTAAATAAATCCTCATAAACATTTGTTAATCAAGATTAGTGGGACCTACTTTTAAAGCATGTAACAATGACTTGGAATTTTGATCTAGCTTTCGGTCCACTATTGCCTCCTTACTCTCCCTAGTCCTAGACAAGTGTACTTGACTTGTGTGATTTTGCATCCATAAGCTCTGGCTCACTGCAAGCAATTAAGCGCACATTAACCAAACTCAACCTTGATGCAGCACGTGAAGCCGTGGATGATATAGCTAGTGTTGTGGAATTCATCACCACCAACAACCTCTACGACATGGCAGTAATCGCGAGAGCATGTGCTGTGGAGCAATGCAAATTGTAAGTGTTGGCGGACAAGATCCAGGGTGATCCTAGGAATATGACTTGATTAAGCTCCTACTTCTTACAATTTTAGAAGATTAAGGTTTCATGAAGCTGCTACAATGCATGTGACATATCTCACTTTAACATTGTAATTGTTCTATCTGAATAGATCAACTAGCAAAACTTGATTAAAAAATTACAACATATCTCATTGATGAAGCCAAAAACACCACCCTAAGAATCTACCAAATTTGTAAGCAGAAACTACATGGATACCTCATTAATACTTATCTTCACTAAACAACCAATTTCAATTAAAAAGAGTACAAGAGTTCAAAGATTCAAGCAAAAATGCAATAAATAAAAAATGCAATTAGAAGTGAAGAGAGAAAGTCGAACAATAGAAATGGAAGTAAGAGGAAGGGGAAGCAAGCAATGATGCTAGAAATTCCACATACGGGAATAAAGAACCTAGAGAAATAAAGAGAGTGAAGAGAGAGAGAGAAGGATAAGTTGTAAGGGGAAAGAGGCAGCGGGAGAGAAGTGGAACTAGATGGTGGGAGGAGGAAGATGACAAAACATGTCATAATGCATGTCATCCAACCAATCATGTGATTACTACTTGGCATACAAAACTTGTTTCCAAACAATGTAGATGCAAGTATACCAAATGAATGATGTATAACTGCACCTTACCTCTTCCTTGCTCCTTAGACTGATGTCTTTGCTTAGTGCTTCAACCCACTCATCCAAATAGACCTAGTCCAAGTTATAGAAACCACTCATTACATTTAAATGATGGTGTACCATCTCGAACAAATTTAAATGTCAATGTTAACTGCCTCCTTAACAAAACCCATATGCAACATGCATAAAGAATTTCTAAACACATACAATTGTTAAAAATTAAACATACTTTCTTCAACATCTTAAAAATTGACCTCCTGCTTAGCTAGACCAATCAAGAGAAGTTAACAAAATTATTGTGGTGTGTGGTCACAAAAAGTTAATGAATGTTTTGGGTTATAGTTTCAACCTTAAGATTGAATCTGGAGCGGAGTTGTTATACTTGGACATCAAAAAGGGAGAAAAATTAGTGGAGTGTGGCTCTATTTCACATATCACAGTGTGCACAGCATCCACCATCATGCATAAGTCACAATTCACGAAAGGGGAAAACTCTTTATACCATGCACCACGGTGCATGCTGTGCGCATTATGGCGTATGGTCAAAAATAAGACATAATAGGTCACGAGTCTAATGCAAAAAATAGAAGGAGAACAAAGAGGGGACAAGATAAAATGCTAAGCTTTTCTAGGGCATGCCATTTTTGAAGGTTTGAGAGAGAGTTAGAGCTAGAAAACATCAAAAGTGAGTTTCCTAAACCCTTTACTCCATTCCTCTTACACTTTCTCAATTATGGAGGTTAGGGTATGCTTTACGGTAGTGATTATGGACTTATATGGTTATGGATCTGAACCCATTAACTTAAATACAGTTAATGGGAGTAATTTAAGTTATTTAAATCATGAGCTAATGGTTTAATGTGTTGTTGATGGTTAAGGGTTACTAATATAAAAAAATGGCACTTAATGTGGTAGTTAGAAGTGTTTAAATGTCATTAATGGTGGTTTAGGAGTTCAATAAAGTCAATATAAGCTAATGGGAGTTAATGGGCATGTTTAAAAGTGAGAGATTGTGATTTCATAAGTTTAAAGTGTTGAGTTAACGAGGGTAAAATTATGCAATCATGATATTGATGTGTATTAGTGTGAATAATTATATAGTAATCTTATACAGGCACCATTCAAGCTTTGTGAAGCTTTAGAAGTATTTTATGGAGGGATAAACTTTTGATCTCTTACAAGTTTAAGATAACCAGGAGAAATTTAGTTTGTGTATTTTCTTGTTTGATTGATTACAAATGCTTGAAAAATCCTATTTGAAAATCATGAAATGCTTATAAACTTGTTTAGATTCAATGTGGCAAGAATGATTAAGATTTTATGGTATTTGTAAGTGGAATGAAGGTGTAAGATAGTAATTAATGAAAGGATAAATGTGTGTTGGCATGCAAATGGATAATTATGGTGACATAGGTTGATTCAAATAAACCTTTTGCTCTATTTTATATATCAAAAAAAGTAATGCAATATGAGTGTGAATGGTTGAAATTGGTGAGTAGTTATGTGCTAATTGTGATATGATGGAAATGATGATGATATATTACATGCTATTGATGATGACTAGATGCATGTAACGAGTTAAGTATTTACATATTACATGATTGTTTGTGGTAGAAGTTTGTCTAGTGAGAGGAGTAGAGATTTAAAATTCACATGGTATAACTAAAATAATAGTGCAAGTAAGGAAATGTATAAATGCAAGGATGTGATGGTTTATGTGTTGAATTATGAGAATTTGTCCCCTTTTATTTTTTGTAATTAATGGTTTGAGAGATGAAATTGTGATATTAGTATTATTGGAATGCAGTGGTGGGTTGCACAGGACATTTTTAGTCTATTAAGTATGATCCAGGGGTATTTGTGAGCTTATAGCATTTGGTAGAAAATATGGACATCCTAATGGCAAGTTAAAAGTAAAAAGGAGTGAGTTTACAATTGGGTGTTCAACTTTTGAGAAATGATTTGATAGTGAAACTAATGCCATTAACTAGAGCTTGAAGAGAGCTTTCTACATACACCTAGTTCACTTTAATTGAACATCGGACAGAAAAATGGGGCATGTTGGAAATTCACCTTAATGCTATCATTTGATAGCATTTATGTTGTCCTACCTGTGCAATGCATTGCAGTGCATGGCACAGTGAGGATAAGTTGCAATGCATCTTGCATGTTGTGATGCATCCCTTGTGTTCTGCACTAAAATGATATTTTCTCTCTTCAAGCAAATGTTTTGTAGTAAATTGGTATCTCATGCTTTCGTACACCTTCTTACAGTGATTTTTGACTTATAAAGGTTTATCTTTTATGTTTTAAAGTTTGTAAACTTGAGATCCCCTTTCAAACACTTTTATCTCTTTAAAAATTTATGACTTCCATAATGAGATGATAATCCCTTTGAGTTAATTCCTTAATTACCATTGGGATTTGTGTTTAAGTATCAGATAGTAAGAGCAACCTTACTCTCTTGCTAAAATCATAAATTCATACCAAACATATTTATAGACAATTTTAAATCACACTGGCAATACATTTTTTAAACAATAGTTATACATTTTTCCAAACATGTTTAAGATATTTTCGAACAATTTAATTATACTTTCAAACAATAATTTAGTTCATACTGAGCCAAATATATGTTTTTCGTACAATAATTTACTTCTCAAAATACACACAACCATTCACACCACACATATGACATAATAGTAGAGGTTATCTTGATGCTTTAACAAACAACTTCCCCATAAATGTGGTTTACCACCCCCAACAACTTCAATATCACAATCTACATATCATAAAATATCGAACATAATTAACAATTATGATTAAGCACTAATCACACCCTAATCTTATAGTTAAGTTAATTAATTTTATAACCTTAATACATACCCATACACTTTAGTAATCAAACTTAGTCATTCTCATCCTCATTACACCTCTTCAATATAAATTTAGCTTTTAATCACTCTAATGATCATTAATCATTCTCCTACAAATTTAGGGTTTCATATTGAAACACCCCTTTATGATAAATAATACTTATTTATCTTTCAACAACCCATAAAATTTGAACCCCTTGGTTGGAGTTGCTTCATATTCAAACCTAACCTTAATCACTACCTAAACTTGCTTAAAGAGGAGATTAGAGGGTAGGATATGGATTGTAAGTGTTATCTTGAGTGATTTTGAGTTAGAATTTGTGCCCTAGTGATAGAGAAGTTAAAACCCTAGCTAACTTGAAGAAAATCACCTAAAACTCTCCAATATCTTTCTCTCTTGTGTCTATTTCATGAACAAACCTTTAAATTTGCTTTTTAATTGTTCATTGCAGTGAATGCCACTTTCGCCATGAGAACACCTCTTTTGTTGTGACAAATTGTAAAGCTTAATGATTCTCACTTAAGCCCAATATTTTAGGCCCAAATCTGACCTAAAACCTAATTTAGTCTTCAAATAACCCTTACACATGATCCTAGGCCCAATTTTAATCATGGTTAGGTGCCTAAACAATTAGTTAACCTTAATCATACATGATTTCTCCACTAACATCTCAAATTCACAAAAAATATAAATTAAATCCATAATACACATATCTCCTTGATTAAGTCCTCAAACTCAATTAAATACTTAAATACTCTTATTTCCTCAATAATTTATTATGAACACCGTATTTTGTCCGGATTTTTTTTAAATTTAATAATAAATAATAAAAAAATATAAAAATATAAAAATAAAATTTAATCCTTTTTAAGATTAAATTTTAATAAAATCTAAAATCTTTTTTAAGTCTTTTAAAATCTCTCCCAAATCATCTCAACCATTCAAAAAATATTGAGAACTAACTTTTGAGGATTAAATGTTTTTAAATTTCTCTCTTTAAAAAAGAAAGAAGAGGGACAGAGGAGAGTTGAAAACTCAGACCCACGAGTGAAAAAAAATAGAAAGGAGAGCCAGACGTGCACGAAGACAGTAGAAGGAACAGGAAAGAAGAACATAGCCAGACGCAGACATGAACGCACACATACTTTCGGCCATGCAGTAGAAACAGTAGAAACAGAAACATGAAACACCAGTAAAGGAACACGTACAGCAGGAAAAGATAGAGCTAGAGAATATAGCACCAACACACATGAAACTCACGTAAAGAAAACCAGAATGCACACATGAGCAGAAGCATGTAGAAACGAAAACACAGAAACACAGAAAGTAAATGCAGAACAAAAGAAAAAAAGCCAGACACATGTAGAGAAAACAAAAACACGCAGCAATACACATGCAAAAGCACATAAAGTAGAAGAAACACGCACAGACAAAAGAAGAGACGATGTACACAAAAAATGCACAGAAAGAAAGCAGAAAAGTGCACGCAAACACAACAGGAGACAGAGCAGTGAGCACACACGTAAACACAGTAGCAGAGAAAGCAAAACACACAGCTACGCATGTACAGGAAAAATGCCAGAAAAATAGAGCAGAGAAAGAGCAATAGAAAAGAAGAGAAAGAAGAAGCCGAGAGGGAAAGATTGAGAGTATAAAAGAGTGTTCAGACTAGGAGAGGATGAGAAGACAAAAGGGGCTGAAAGATAGAGTAAGAAAGGAAGAAAAAACACGGATTGGACCGAAAAAAATAGAGACTGAGAGGAGGAAGAAAAGACCGAAACTGAGGAGAGAAGGGGAGGACTCAAAACTGAACAAGAAAGCAAAGGCGAAGAAAGAAAAAATAGTGACAGAGAAGAGAGAGTTCGAGAAAGACAGTAACGGAGGCAAGAGAGGAGGTGAAGGAGACGAGTTTTTTCTAGAAAATAGAGGGTGAAAAAGACAGAAACAGAGACGTCTGAGAAGAGAGGAGAAGGAGAACACCAAGTTGATATTCCCACCCAGTCAGAGATGCAGAATAAAGAGAAAGGGGTACTGATCCAAGACACAAAAAGAGAAACAGAGAGAAAGAGTAAACTGAAAAGAGATGGAGATGGAGTTCTTCTAATTCAAAAATGGTAAATGCCTTGTTGATAGAGATGAAAATCCTTTTCCCATGCTTTCCTGTCTGTCTGCCCATTTTCTTGTGTTATGAGTATGATAAGTTGTCTTGATTTTGATGATAAAACTATGCTTATTTGAACTTGGTTATTTGCATATCCGGTTTAGTTTCATTGAAATTAATCATTTATTTAGCTTTTTCATATTCATAACATTTCTTTAAAGTAAGAAGGAGAGACTTCATATGGAAGTTGGACTTACTGCCATGAACACATTTTGGTATGGACTTGTAGTGTTTTTGACAAAATAATAAAAATAATAATAAATAAATAAATAAAATGATTGTTGTTTGAAAAGAAAAGTGAAGAAGAGGGATGAAGAGATTATAAATGAAATTTTGCTTGCAAGCCTCACATAATTATGGGCATATTCTCATTATAGCTTTTTTCTCAAACAAAAAAAAATGTGTGGTCATTAGGCCAAATTTTGGAATTGGGTTTTAAATATGCTTCTAGCATGAAAAGACATAGTAATATGTATGGGCATGATTTTTTATCTCCATTAATCCTAAGGTCCTTTACTTGTTAATAATATTGTTACACTCATACTGTATGATACTTTCTATCAACATGTGCAATTGTATAAAATATTAAGAGGAGAGAATTCGATTCTCATATAACAAAAATGAATAAGAGAAGATTTATTTTATTTTATTAACTTGCCATGTGGGATTTTAAGAATTTCCACAGGCATTTAAAGCGATCTCATACCGTGTAAATCAATAAGATTTCTAGGTGTAGAGATCCAATTTATATGTATAATCAATGGTTTCAATGACCAACCGTTAAAACTAACTATCTTTTTATAATCTAAATAATCCATTTAAGTTCCATGTGGGATTTCAAGAATCTTTATAGGGACTTAAATTAATCACATTATCATGTGGGATAATAAGTCCTCGCAGATATAGTGATTCTCAATTTTTATTTTGTAAATAATCATATAATACACAATTTAAAAAAATTAATTAATCAAATTAATGCATTTAACTTGTAATCATATTCACCAATTATATCTTTTAGTCATGTGAGATTTTTTAATCTCCGTAGACTTCTAAGATAATCGTATTATCATATGAGTTAATAAGACTCTGCAGATATAACGATTAAGTTTTTAAAATATATATATAAATTATATATTAAACTAATTAAATTAAAGACGTATTTAAATTTAATTCCTTTATTGTGTGAGATTTTAGAATCTCCACAGATATTTAGGATAATCATATTACCGTATAAGTCAATAAGGTTTTGCAGGTATGTTGATTAAAATTCTTCAAAACATATATCTACATGCTAAAAAAATTATTATACTTAAAAATGTACATAAGAATATAAATAAATTAAATTGCCAAACTCTTTTATCATGTGAGATTTCAAAATCTTCGCAGATATTTAGAGCAATTGCATTATCATATGAATCAATAAGGTTCTGCAGGTACTGCGATTAAAATTCCCAATCATAAAACATGCAAAATAATTTTAAACTCTTTTCTTTCTTTATTTCAAAAATTTAAAAATGGAGAAAAATAATTAAAATTAAATTACCTTTTGCAATTTAAAACACACATATCAAAATTTCAAAATTTGTTTTATTTGTAACATGGTGAATTATTTCTAATTAATTTCTCTTCAAAAAAATATTTTCACCAACAAACTTTCAAGCCCGAACTACGTGAATTTTGATCCCCATCACAGGGTACGTAGGCTTCAAAGTCAAATTCTGAGTTAAGTCCGTTCTTCCTCGTAAATAAATAAATATTTCTCACCTAATTCTTATGATTTTTATCAAACACATAAATATAAAAGGGATAATTAAAATAATTATAAAACCATATTAATAAAGCACAGAAAACTTCAAGTAACCGTTCTGACAAACGGGTGTTGTGGGGTGCCTAACACCTTCCCCACACTCAACTAACTCTCGAACCCATTCTTTGATTTCGCAGACCACCCTTATCCTCCTTTTAAATGGTTTCTCGAGATTTATCTCAAAATCTTAGTGGTGACTCCTCGTTCGATTCGGTTCCCACCGCGAAGGCCGGGACCTCCGCTCGCGCGTCGTCAGCGTCGCATTTTTCTGGGTGCGACAGTTGGCGACTCCGCTGGGGACAGTTAGAGAGTCAAGCCTATAAGTTTTTTGTGCTAAAAAAATAATAATAATATAGTTTTTCTTTATTATCCTTTTAAATTTATGTGTCCCTTGTTTCTTTCTCTTTTTCCCCTTTTCTCTTTCCTTTTGTATTTTATAACATATTTTTAGGATAGATGACATGCAGAATACACCTTAAGATATATGACTTTTATTTATACATATATTTGTCTATCTGTTTGATCTGATACACAAATAAGGGTTGGGTAGCATATATGAATGAAGTGGCAGGCTTGCATGCTCTCAACACTCATTGTGCACTTACACAATTTGACACACACATATTTTGGGCCCTATACTCGGGTCTGTGAGTACCATAGGTTAGTAGAGGTTTGTAGTGGTTTCCCTGTGGAGTTTTTGAACTCTCGGAGGTTACCATGAATACCTCACCCAAGCTATTACTTGCTTAATAAATTTGATCCCTATAGAGCTTATGTTCTCGGAGGGCTAAAATTGTTAAGTAAGGTCTTCACCTTCAGGTGAGGGCATCTTGGGAGCCTTTTAGGAATATACACCTACCCTTGAGTTACATGTTTTAGACAAAAGCTAGAAGCCAACCATTCTAGTGAATGCTCGATTATGAACCTAAGTCTCCTTGAATAGGACACAGAATGAAAGTATTGATCTTTTATTGCATCGTTGTCATAGCATGTCATCATAAAGTATTCGCATTTTTTTTTAAAAAAACCACAAATTAAATAATTTCTCTTGTTATTGAGTTATTTTATTTTTAAAGTCGGGACTTTAGCCATGTGTCAGTTTTAGCTGCATATAGGCTAATTTATCCCTTTCTCCCTATGGGGTAATAAGCACATTGAGGAGAGAAGGGATTTTCTCCTTGCATATCTATCACTAAAATCAATTTTTTAATTTTTTTTTCTTTTCTCAAAAATAAAATTGTAAGGCTAAAGCTTTCAACATTAATCATGTAGGGGATTTAAACTTCTCATCGATTAATTGTTTACTCCATCTCCCTATGATGCAATAAGTGTTTGGAGGAGTGGGTTTTCAAAAAAGGAGCCAGATAGCTTGCTAAAATTATGAGAATTATATATTATTAACCTTTGTTTTGATTAACAAGAATCGTGAGTTATCCAGAATCTTTGTGAAATTGGCATAAGGGATAAATGGCACTCGAAGGTAGTACAAATCTAAATCACACTGGAAAGTTATATCAGGGAAAAGGGATCAAATTATCTATGAAAGTTGAGTCACTAGAAACCTTAATTGAATTGAGCCGTCATATTAAAGGGAAGATTATGCTAGATTTTAAAAGGAAATATGGAAATATCTTGGATCTTCTGTCAGTCACAATACATAATGATGCAATAATGGAATTAAGCCAATATTGGGATGCCTCGTTAAGGTGTTTCACATTTCAAGACTTCCAAATGGCACCGACTTTAGAGGAATATGGAGAAATTTTGAGAATGCCCCTTGAAGAGAATATGGCAGTATATCTTTATCCTGGGTATTTATCATCTTGAGGTACGATAGTGAAAATTTTAGAAATTCCTAAGGAAAAAGTACGAATGGTTTGCCCAGGACAAGCAGAGGGAATCTCAAGAGCTAATGTAAAAGCCCACTTGAAAGTTTTGGCAGAAAAAGAGGCTTGGGTTACATTTTGCAGATTCTTTGCCTTATGCATATATAGAATAATCTTGTTTCCGTCATCAATTGTCATAATTGATTTAGGAGCCATTAGTGTATTCCAAATGGTGGAGTATCATAATGTGAATCCGGTACCAGCAATCTTGGCAGAAACATACTTGACCTTAACACAATGTCATAATAAAAGGAAAGGAAAGGTCTATTGTTGTATTGCATTACTAGATATATGGATGCTTGGCCACCTTTATGGAAAGACGCTTCCTTTCAGAAAGAAGAACGACTCAGACATTAATCCACTTATGTCTTCTAAGGGTCAATTTGTGATTGACGGAATGAGCTACATGAATTGGAAAAGAACCTTCACAGAACTCAGAGAAAATTCCATCTTATGGAAATTAGACTGGTGGTGGAAAGAGGAGGTTATTTAACACTGTGGTGACTTTCCGAATGTGCCTTTAATGGGACCCAAAGGGTGTATCAACTATAACCCTTCCTTAGTGTTAAGGCAACTAGCTTATAAGCAAAATGTTCCTTCTAAGGAAGAGGTGCAAGAGTTACACTTTTTACATGAGGAGGACGGGATGAAGTTGTCAAACTAGAATGTTAAAGAAGCATAGCAAAAGATAGTGTACAAAGGAAAGATTAAGCTAGGGATACGTGTAGTAAACTCAAGTTTAGAATACACTATTTGGTTGAAGAGTTTGGCAAGGAGCAAATCCTTTATTCCATCCTCAAAATGCCTTATTAGGCGATGACTTGAAAGAGATTAATGGGCAGCTGGTTGAATGTTTGAAGATGAAGGAAAATGAGTTACAAGAGCTTTCTAGCTTAGAGTCCGAGAATAAAGAAGAATTGGAAAAATGCCAAAACGAATGCATTGAGTTACGAAGGAAGCTAGCAAAGGAAAGAGAAAGACATAACCTTGAAGAAACACCTGAGACTAAGAAATTGAAAAAGGAAAATGCCAAACTGAAAAGAAAAGTGCAAAGTAATGATGACAAAGTTCAAAGTACTAAAGTAAGACTTGTCAAAATAGTCAGGGAAAATGATGCATTGAAGAAGGAATTACATGACATTAGGCCCGTCGAGGAGATGCAGCAAGAAATCAATAGGCTCACAAGACAATTAGAAAGGAAGGTGAATGAACTAGCCAGGGTGAGAGGAAGTACAGCTGAGACAGCACAAAACTTTGTTTAAAGGCTTAATCAACAGAATGAAGTCTTAGAGGAGTGGAAATCACTTTGCCTTGATCAAACAAAAGAAACCAAAGAATGGATGTTGAAATGTAGGCAGATAATTTTGGCTAACGACAAAATTCTAGAATTTGCAAGAGCATTTAAGCAAGCTGAAGGCATGGTTCTCCCGGGAGGAACACCATCAGAGATTGCTGAATTCTTTCATTTATGCCATAAAATTGTAAATGAACTCAATAGCATGATAAAGTTCTAAATCTGTATTAACAGTTGAATCATTGTATGAGGATCCATATGACGCTTTGTGGTTGTGAAATTATTGATTGATTTGTACTACCGTCGTTTGCTTAAAACCTTAAATTTTGATGGGATCCAATGTCCTTCTAATTCAACGGTCAACTTTAAATTCCCTATGAAATAATAAATTTCTGGAGGAATTTAAAGGGTGCTAGTGTCGTGAAATCCTTTTGTCTACACAATGCTGGATATCTTACGAAACAAACATAAAGGTAAAACTTATTAAAATTAATTATTATGTTACACAGGAAAGCCAATATTGCACCTCGAAAGAAAAACTTGGCTTACCAGATTCCCGCCACTCGAACATACAATATGCAATCGCGTAGTCGTGCAATGGAAAATTCAAACGTGAATGAGTCAGCAGCCTTAAATGATTGGATGTCTGCAGTAGAGGTTAAAATGGCTGAAATAAGTGACATGATGAAACTGCTAACAGAGACTCTAAAAGGAAGGGGTGATGATAATCCACCACAGAATACCGTAGCAAATGAGAATGTAGCTAACGGAATAATTGAGCCAAATAAAGGACCAGATCCTAAGGTACCCATGCCAGAGAAACAAGATTCTGGGATAGGGGCCTTTAACATACTAAATGGTCCTGGGGAAGATCATGCCTACATGTTTCAAATCCCACAAGTGTTACATAAAGAGAAGGAGTTGAAAGAAGAACTTAGAGAAATGAAAGATCAATTGAAGGCTCTTCAAGGATTGAACACGTGGGGTTCCTTAGACTTGAAAGAATTATGCTTGACCCCAGAAATTGATGTTCCCAAGAAACTCAAGATGCCAAACTTCGATAAATATGATGGTACAAGTAACCCAATTTATCATTTGAGGGCCTATTGCACAAAGATGTCCATATGGTCACAAAATGAGAAGTTTCTGATAAACTTCTTTCCCGAAAGCTTAACTGGAGCCGTATTGACTTGGTACATGCAACTAGACCAAACCAAGATTAAAAGATGGAAAGACCTTGTGGATGTTTTCATGAGACAATACAAGTTCAATCTTGATACTACTCTGACCAGAGAACAATTTAAAGTGATAACCAAGAAATCATCAGAATCATTCAAATAATATGCTCAAAGATGGAGAATAGTGGCTTCACAAGTGCAACCTCCAATGGTGAATTTCGAACTTTGCTCGTATTTCATCCATACATTGACTAAGCCATTTTACCAACACACGATAGGGACACATGTCACTGATTTTGCTGATTTAATGGTAATTGGAGAAAGGATTGACATAGACATATGAGAGGGGAAGATAGCCACTTCTCAAGCTGGAAGTAGTTCATAAAAGAACTATGACTAAAAAAAGAAAGAAGGGAATGTGAACTATATTCAACCTGTAAGACAAGCAGCTACCAATTCTCAAGTCCCTTATTAAATAGAGGGAAGGAATCAAAGACGGTAACAATTTAGATTCAGGCTTAACAAGCACGGGTAGGATGGAGAGAGGAGAAACATCCAATCCAGGGATAGTCGTCCATGGCCCAATTTTGGATTAACAAATGCTGAATTGTACCATAAACTTTTGGTAGCCAAATTATTAGGCCCATAACCTTATAAGCTTCTTAGTTTGCCTTACCCAGCATGGTATAATCCAAATGCTGTTTGTGAGCACCACATGAGTGCACCTAGACACTCAATAGAAGACTATGTGACGTTTAAAAGGAATGTGCTATACCTGGTTGATTCTAATCATTTCCAACTCAAAGAAGAGGGAAGCTCTACCATTACCACTGATCCACTTCCAAATTGTGAAAAACGAGTCAACACTATTGAAGAAGAGGATGTGGGTTTCAAAAGCTCTATAAGGATCAAGATGCCTATAAATGAGCTTTATGCTTACTTAAAGGAGTATGGCTATATGCAAGAAATGCTCCTCACAAATAATATCAATGATCAAATGCTTGGATACTGTGAATATCATCAGGAGAAAATAGGCCATGACATAGAAAGTTGTGAACAGTTTAAAGAAGCTGTTAGAAAAATGATGGTGTTAGGGATTATATCTATGAAGAAGGGAGACACTAAAGTGTGCATGATAGAGAAAAAGTATATTGAGCTTGTCTTTAATTTAAGCCTAAAAGAGCAAGTCCAGGCAATCTCTTTTGTGATCAACAAAGCCTCTGTAGATCATACACCTCATGCAAGACAACCAACATTAACCATAAGTACGCCTCATCCCTTTCCTTATGAAAGTGATCGAGCAGTCCCGTGGAGATATCAAAGCATTATGGAGAACCACAAAAACCCAACGTTGATTGCCGGGACAAGCAATGAAATAGCAAACCCAGGGGATGTTACTTGAAGTAGAAAACCATACTTACTATCTTACACTAGGAAAATGGTAAGAGAGAAAAATGCAAATGTGGACAGGCCAAAGGAAGATAATCCCAAAGAAATGGAAAAATTAAAAGATGAGTTTTTATCGATTATGAAGCAAAGTGATTACAACATTATGGACCAATTAAAGAAAACTCCAGCGCGTATCTCAATACTTTCTTTGATTTTAAATTCCAAAGCACATCGCCAAGCATTGCAAGAAGTGTTGAATTAAGCTTTTGTACAACCTAATATAACCCCTGAGAAGGTGGCAAGTGTAATGAATGTTGTAAAAGCCTTCTCTACCATTTCCTTTTCGGAAGAGGAAGTTATAGAAACTGCTGTCCACCAAACCAAGGCTTTGCATATCACTTTGAAATGTGAAAGGTTCATAATCGCAAGAGTATTGATTGATGGAGGATCAGCATTAAATGTCTTGCCGCTCTCCACATTTGAATCATTATCACTAGAAGCTTCAAGTATACATAAAAGAAATATTGTGGTAAGAGCATTCGATGGATTAAGACAGGAAGTATTAGGATTCGTTTATCTCTCCTTAGAGATAGGACCAAGCAGGTTTAAGGTGGATTTCTAACTCATAAACATAGACCCAAGCTACATAATATTGCTAGGAAGGCCATGGATTCATTCTGCTAGGGTTGTTCCTTCTACCCTATACCAAAAGGTTAAGTTCATCAGTGATGGGGGAATTATAGTAGTTAAAGGAGAGGAGGAAATTATGGTGAGCAAACCAAGCTTACTCCCTTATATTGAGGCTGCAGAGAAGGATCATGGAGTTTCCTTTCAAAGCTTGGAGGTTGAGGGTATTTGTGACAATACTCACAACATCAATTCCGTTGTGGCTAAAATCATGACGAAGAGTGGGTTTATGTCAGGGAAAGGTGTAGGCTCTCATTTACAAGGAATTATGTGTCCAATTAAGGTTTTGGATAATTGTAATCACCAAGGGTTAGGGTATGAGCCTACCTTAGAAGACTAAATGAGAGACAAAGCAAGTTTTGTGAAAGGTAAAAGGGCCAGTAAATTAGAGATTCCACACATTAAAGAATCCTTCCCAGGCCTGTCCAAGGTGATATGTGAACCAACTGTCTCAGTGATCTCTTTTAACGAGGATGTAGTATGTGGAATAAGTGCCTCAATTGCAATTGATGATTCCAGCAAAGTTCTGGTGAATTAGGAGTTCGAAGAGGCTAATGATGTCATTAGGTTAGAGTAATTGTTTCAATTATGTTGTTCCTATTTTGTTATCCACTTTTGAGCCCAGGATTAGGTAATAGATCTTGGGCATTCTTTAATGCAAACTTTTGATGCACGTAATTTATAAAAATGAATTTCAGTTGCATTCATTTTTATCTCTTTATTCCACCCTATCTACTTCAATACATTTTTCCCCATTCCATTCCTGTTCCGTATTTTTATCTCACTCCATATTCATCGTCCAGGGATTTTGTTTCTTCTGATTCCATCTCTTACCTAGAGGTTAATAAACCCTTTGAAGATGATTCACTCGTTGCCACTGATATGCATGATTGTGAGTCTGATGATGAAGACGTAATCTAAACTTTTTCTAAGATGCTTGAATTAAGTGATAAGGGAATATGCCTACATGAAGAAGTGATTGAGATGGTTAATGTGGGAACCGAGGAAGATCAAAGAATGCTCAAAATAGTAGATAATCCTAAAAGGGAACAAATTATTGAGTTGTTCGAAGAATACATAGATGTGTTTGCATGGTCTTATAAAGATATGCTTGGGTTAAACCCAAGCATTACTTCTCACAAAATACCATTACTTCCCAAGGTTGAGCCTAAGAAATGAAAGTTAAGGAGAATGAATACGGGGGTGTCCTTGCAAATAAAAGAAGAAGTAATAAAGCAGTTAGAAGTAGGATTTTTGGAGGTAGTAACTTACCTACAATGGGTGGCAAATATTGTTCCTATTCCTAAAAAAGATGGTCGAATTCGAATGTGTGTTGATTATCATAATTTAAATAATGCGAGCCCGAAAGATGATTTTCCATTACCCATATTAATGTATTGGTCGATAATACTGCTCGAAACTATTGCTATTCTTTTATGGATGGTTATTCAGGGTACAATCAAATCCCTTTGCATGAAAGAGATAAAGAGAAAATAACCTTTACAACCCAATAGGGAACTTATTGTTACCGGTGATGCCTTTTGATTTGAAAAATGCTGGGGCAACTTATCAATGAGCTATGATAGCACTATTCCATGACATGATGCATAAAGAAATTGAAGTATATGTAGATGATATGGTAACTAAATCAGCAGAGAATGAGAGTCATGTTGGAGTCCTTAAAAAGCTATTTGTGAGATTGTGCGAATATCGGCTAAGATTGAATCCTAACAAATGCATCTTTGGAGCTCTTTCTAGGAAGTTATTGGGATTCATTGTGAGTCGTAAAGGGATAGAAGTAGATCCAGATAAAGTGAGGGTAATTCAAGAAATGCCATCTCCCCAAACAGAGAAAGAAGTTAGAAGTTTCTTGGGACGATTGAATTACATTGCTAGATTCATTGCCAATTTAACAGCTACATGCGAACCGATGTTTAAGCTGTTAAAGAAAAATTGCAAGGACACATGGGATGATGATTATCAAAAGGCCTTTGATAAAATTAAAGATTGTTTGTTAAATCCCCCAATTTTGATCCCTCTATTACCAGGTCATCCACTAATCCTTTACTAGGCAACTTTACCTCACTCAATAGGAGCAATGCTAGGCCAACATGATGATTCTGGAAAGAAGGAAAGAGCAATTTATTTCTTGAGCAATAAATTCAATGATTGCGAAGCTCGTTATCCAATGATTGAGCGAACTTGTTGTGGACTAATATGGGTAACCAGAAGGCTAAGGCAGTACATGCTTTACTACACTACCTGGCTAATCTTGTGAGTAGACCCACTCAAGTACATCTTTGAGAGCCTGCACATTGCAGGTAGAGTACTAAAATGGCAAGTTGTACTATCTGAATATGATATAAAGCATGTGATGCAAAAGTCAGTCAAAGGTAGTGCGATAGCAGATCACTTGGCTACAGCCATTAGATTTTCAATTTCCTGATGAAAGCATATGCATTATAGAAGAAGGTTGTGATGAAGGAAATGATAAAGAGCAAGAATGGGAAATATATTTTGATGGAGCCGCTAACATGCATGGAAATGGGGTAGGAGCGGTAATCGTTTCACCAAAAGGAAAACAATTTCCAGTGGCCATCAAATTAGAATTTGATTGTACTAACAATATAGCAGAATATGAAGCTTATGTTAATGGTCTTCGAGCAACTATTACCCTTGGTATACAGTGTTTGAAGGTCTTTGGTGATTCAGCACTCATTATTCATCAAGTAACAGGAGAATGGAGAACAAAGGATGTAAAATTGATTCCTTATCAAGAACTCCTAATAGATTTAATTAAGCAATTTAAGGTTGTTAGCTTTCATCACTTGACTCGAGATAAAAACCGTTTCGCTGATGCTTTAGCCACGTTAGCAGCAATGATCCAACTTGATTATGGAGTCCATGTCCAACCCATTCAAGTAGAAGCTAGAAGCTTTCCAGTATACTGTTTGAATGTTGAAGAAGATCAAGAAGAATATCCTTAGTTCCAGGATATTAAGGACTATATCACCAAGAGATCATACCCAACTGGAATGACTGAGAATGAAAAGAAAACCCTTCGTCGTTTGGCTACGACATTCTTTATTAGTAAAGATGTTCTGTACAAAAGGGGTTATGATGGTACCTTACTTCACTGTGTGAGTTCAGAAGAAGCAAAGAAAATCATGGTTGAGGTACACGAGGGCATATGTGGCACACATGCGAATGGTCACACTATGGCCAAACAGATTCAAAGGTGTGGCTACTTCTGGTTAACAATAGAGAAAGATTGCTTTGAGCATGTCAAAAAATGCCACAAATGTCAGATCTATGCTAATAGGATAAATACTCCTCCAATCCCATTACATAATTTGGTATCACCCTGGCCATTCTCAATGTGGGGAATTGATATTATTGGTCTAATTAACCCAAAAGCTTCAAATGGACATCGCTTCATCCTTGTCGCGATTGACTATTTCACAAAATGGATAGAAGCAAATTCATTTGCTAGCATCACACAAAAGACGTTCGTTAAATTCATAAAGATAAATATTTTATGTCGATATGGGATTCTTAAAAGGATCATTACTGATAATGGTCCCAATCTCAATGGAACAGAAGTTAGAAACTTTTGCGAGAAGTTCCAAATCAAGCATCATAATTTAGCCCCATATAGACCTCAAATGAATAGAGTAATTGAAGCAGTCAATAAAAATATTAAGAAGATTATTGGAAAAATGACAGTAACTTATAAGGATTGGCATGAGATGCTTCCCTATGCTTTACATGGTTATTATACTACTATATGCACATCCATAGGGGTAACCCCATACTCCCTTGTTTATGAAATGGAAGCTATCACACCCATTGAGATGGAAATACCATCCTTGAGAGTATTGGCAGAGGTAGATTTAGAAGAAAATGAGTGGGTACGAACCCAATTTAAGCAACTTAACATGATTGAAGAGAAAAGGCTCACTGCAATGTGTCATGGACAATTGTACCAAAAAAGAATGGTAAGAGCTTTTGATAAAAAACTTTACCCACCGGAATTCAGTGTTGGTGATCTTGTACTCAAGAAAATATTGCCTAACCAAGAAGATAATAGAGGCAAATGGGCTCCGATCTATGAGGGACCTTATGTTGTCAAATATGCCTTTTCTGGAGGAGCACTGATCCTAGCTGACATGGATGGTCAAGAGTTAGCAAAGCCCATTAATGCAGATGCTGTCAAGTGTTACTTTGCTTAAATAGAAAATGAAAAAGAATGAAGCGCTCGTTAGGTTCAAAACCTGTAAAGGCAACCTAGGCAAAAGTTAGAGCTAATAGAAAATGAAAAGGAAAGAATAGCTTATTGGGTTGAAAACCTGTAAAGGCAACCCAAGCAAAAGTTAGAGCAAAGAACAAGCAAAGCAATGATAAGAAGAAGAAGAGTTCATCATGATAAAAGGATGTCTTAGGAGAAGAAAAGGAAGGCATCAAAAGTTAAGTATCTATGTTTAGAAAAGTTGACTCCATCGTCTCTCATATTATGCATATCAATGGCAGCTCAGTGAAGCACTTGTTGGGGTTTTGAAAAGCTAAAGGAGAGAGATGTGATTAAGTGAATCCATATATCCCATTTACGCTTTGGCCATTTGTACTCATAAACCAAGATATTCCCATTTCTCTATGAATTTAGGCATCAGAGAATGAATTTTTTCGCCCTTACTCCTTTGAGACCATCTCTCTTCTCTTTTTGTGTTATCATATTCGAACTCATATCTCATATATTACAGCAGGTTCACATTCAAGGAACAATATTTATTGATACATTTACTTGACGTAGAATGTTCGTATCTTTATTATTGCTTTTTGCCCTTGAGGTATCAAGATCATCGCATAGGTGTAAAATGATAACTAGAGCATGTGCGCTATCAGTATTCAGTCATAATAGTTGATCTCATTAACATAAAGGTAAGATCAAGTGATGAGAATTTGGTCGTTTAAATTTTCTAAAGAGGGGCAACGGCATACTATGATACTACACCTATTAATGAATAAAGGTTAAATAATGGACTTGGAGGTATTACCTTCTATTCAAAATGGTTTATTCAATATACACAAAAATTTTTAAAAAGGAATATATATTAAGATAGTTGTCAACATCAGGCCTTCCAATAATTTTTTTTTGCAATGCATTTGCACTATCCATGCATTTGCATTGGGATAAATAAACGCGTCTTACCTTTTGCATTTATTGTAAAAAAAAAGAACTCTCATAAATTGAGACAAACAAAGGTTCCAACCTTTTTACATTGCAAATCATTCGTCCATGGTGTATTGTACATATTTTTAGCACCTATGAAAAAATCATACTTGGCGTGTTACTACATTGCATTCCTTGTCATAGAAATATGCTTCATTTGGATTAGTGCAAAGAAAAATTAAAAAAAAACTTGAGGAAGTAAGAGAAGAAATAACAAACCTCACTTGTGAATTTCTCATATTTTCCACGTGAGATACAACCTACGCTCACATCCCCAAAGCCCTGTCACGGCAGGCACCTCAAAGCCCTGTCACGGCAGGTACTTCAAAGCCCAGTACCAGCTAGCATGATTCTTTAAAGCCTTGTAATGGCAAGCACGCCAAAGCCCTATCATGGCAGGCACCTTAAGGCCTAGTACCGGCTGGCACGATTCTTTAAAGCCCTGTAACGGCAGGCACCCCAAAGCCCTATCACGGCAAGCACCTCAAAGCCCAGTACCGGCTGGCATGATTCTTTAAAGCCCTGTAATGGCAGGCACCCCAGAGCCCCGTCACGGCAGGCACCTTAAAGCCTAGTACCGGCTGGCACAATTCCTTAAAGCCCAGTAAAGGCAGGCACCCCAAAGTTCTGTCACGGCAGGCACGATTCTTTAAAGCCTTGTAATGGTAGGCACCCCAAATTCCTGTCACAGCAGGCACCTCAAAGCCCAATACTGGCTGGCATGATTCTTTAAAGCCCTGTAACGACAGGCACCCCAAAGCCCTGTCATGGCAGGCACCTCAAAGCCTAGTACCGGCTGGCATGATTCTTTAAAGCCCTGTAACGACAGGCACCCCAAAGCCCTGTCATGGCAGGCACCTCACAGCCTAGTACCGACTGGCACGATTCTTTAAAGCCCTGTAACGGCAGGCACCTCAAAGCCCAGTACCGACTGGCACGATTCTTTAAAGCCCTGTAATGGCAGGCACCTTAAAGCCCTATCATGGCAGGCACCTCAAAGTCCAGTACCAGCTGGCACGGTTCTTTAAAGCCCTGTAACAGTAGGCACCCCAAAGTCCTGTCACGGCAGGCACCTCAAAGCCCAGTACCAGCTAGCACAATTCTTTAAAGCTCTATCATGACAGGCACCCCAAAGCCCTGTCACGGCAGGCACTTCAAAGCCCAGTACCGACTGGCACAATTTTTTAAAAGCCCTGTAATGACAGGCACCCCAAAGTCCTATCACGGCAGGCACCTCAAAGTCCAGTACCGGCTGGCACGATTCTTTAAAGCTCTATCACGGTAGGCACCCCAAAGCCCTGTCACGACAGGCACCTCAAAGCCCAGTACCGACTGGCATAATTTTTTAAAAGCCCTGTAACGGTAGGCACCTTAAAGCCCAGTACCGACTGGCACAATTTTTTAAAAGCCCTGTAACAACAGGTACCCTAAAACCTAGTACTGGCTGGCATAATTTTTTTAAAAGCCCTGTAACGACAGGCACCCCAAAGCCCAGTATCTGCTGGCACGATTCTTTAAAAGCCCTGTCACGGTAGGTACCCCAAAGCCCTGTCAAGGTAGGCACTCCAAAGCCTTGTCACGGCAGGCACCTCAAAGCCCAGTACCGGCTGGTATAATTTTTTAAAAGCCCTATAATGGTAGGCACCTTAAAGCTCAGTACTTGCTAGCACAATTTTTTAAAAGCCCTGTAACGGCAGGCACCCCAAAGCCCAATATCAACTGGCACGATTCTTTAAAAGCCTTGTTATGGCAGGCACCCCAAAGCCCAGTACCGGCTGGCACAATTCTTTAAAAGCCCTGTCACGGCAGGCACCCCAAAGCCCAGTACCAGCCAGCACAATTCTTTAAAGCTCTGTCACCGCAGGCACCCTCCAAGCCTTGTAAAGGCAAGCATCCACCAGGTCCTTTGGAACGTAGGCAATTCATCTCCATTGAGGTTTTGTTTTGTTTAGTTCCTAAATTACATTTCATTTTAAATCCTTTGTTTTATTTTGTTTTGTTTTGTTTAGTTGTAGCTATCTAAGAGTCTTGCCCCTCCAAACAAAATACATGTTTTTCTCTTCATTCATTTCTAATATAAGAATATCTTCTCATGAAATTCTCACTTAGAAATCAAATGAAGAGGGGGTATCTAATCAACATATATTTTGTTTGGATCATTGTCATTTAGTCATTTCCATTGACATCATATTGCCAAAAAAATTTTTATTATTATCATGCTATTGTGTTTGTTATCTAATAGTCTTGCATCATTTGGTCATTTTGATTTGCGTCACATTACTAAAAAAAAAATCATCATCAAAAATCATTTCATTGCGTTTGTTACGCAATAGTCTTGCATCATGTCATATCTTGTGGTGTCAGGGGCAATTAGGTCTTTTCATAGGTATTGTACGACCGACCAAAATACATGTTCTATCTTTGCTTGTCACTTATGTAAGTATTCAAAAGCACACTTTTTCATATACTTACATAAGAAGCAAGTAAAGAGGGGCAACTGTGAACACCGTATTTTATCCGGATTTTTTTTAAATTTAATAATAAATAATCAAAAAAAATATAAAAATACAAAAATAAAATTTAATCCTTTTTAAGATTAAATTTTAATAAAATCAAAAATCTTGCTTAAGTCTTTTAAAATCTCTCCCAAATCATCTCAATCATTCAAAAAATATTGAGAATCAACTTTTGAGAATTAAATGTTTTTAAATTTCTCTCTTTAAAAAAGAAAGAAGAGGGATAGAAGAGAGCTGAAAACTCAGACCCACGAGTGAAAAAAAATTAGAAAAGAGAGCCAGACATGCACAAAGATAGCAGAAGGAACAGGAAAGTAGAACACAGCCAGACGCAGACATGAACACACACATACTTTCGGCCATGCAGCAGAAACAGTAGAAACAGAAACACAAAACACCAGTAAAGGAACACGTGCAGCAGGAAAAGATAGAGCCAGAGAACACAGCACCAACACACATGAAACACAGATGTGGTTAGAAAGAACATTTGGCAATACACATGCAAGAAAACCAGAACGCACACATGAGTAGAAGCATGCATAAATGAAAACACAGAAACACAGAAAGTAAATGCAGAACAAAAGAAAAAAAGCCAGACACATAGAGAAAACAGAAACACACAGCAATACACATGCAAAAGCACAGAAGGCAGAAGGAACAGGCACAAAAAAAAAAGAGACGATGTACATAGAAAATGCACAGAAAGAAAACAGAAAAGTGCATGCAAACACAAAAGGAGACAGAGCAGCGAGCACACACGTAAACACAGTAGCAAAAAAAGGAAAACACATAGCTACGCGTGCACGGGAAAAATGCCAGAAAAATAGAGCAGAGAAAGAACAGCAGATAAGGAGAGAAAGAAGAAGCCGAGAGGGAAAGACTGAGAGTATAAAAGAGTATTCAGACTAGGAGAGGACGGAGAAGACGGAAGGGGATGAAAGACAGAGCAAGAAAGGAAGAAAAAACACGGGCTGGACCGAAAAAAAACAGAGACTGAGAGGAGGAAGAAAAGACCAAAACTGAGGAGAGAAGGGGAGAACTCAAAACTGAACAAGAAAGCAGAGGCGAAGAAAGAAAAAATAGTGACAGAGAAGAGAGAGTTCGAGAAAGACAGTAACGGAGGCAAGAGAGGAGGTGAAGGAGACGAGTTTTTTCTAGAATAGAGGGTGAAAAAGATAGAAACAGAGACGTCTGAGAAGAGAGGAGAAGGAGAACACTGAGCTGCTATTCCCACCCAGTCAGAGACACAAAACAAAGAGAAAGGGGTACTGATCCAAGACACAAAAAGAGAAACAGAGAGAAAGAGTAAACCAGAAAGAGACGGAGACGGACTTCTTCTGATTCAAAAACGGTAAATGCCTTGTTGATAGAGATGAAAATCTTTTTCGCATGCTTTCCTATCCGTCTGCCAATTTTCTTGTGTTGTCAGTATGATAAGTTGTCTTGATTTTGATGATAGAACTATGCTTATTTGAACTTGGTTATTTGCATATCCGGTTTAGTTTCATTGAAATTAATCATTTATTTAGCTTTTTCATATTCATAACACTTCTTTAAAGTAAGAAGGAGAGACTTCATATGGAAGTTGGACTTGCTGCCATGAACAAATTTTGGTATGGACTTGTAGTGTTTTTGACAAAATAATAAAAATAATAATAAATAAATAAATAAAATGATTGTTGTTTGAAAAGAAAAGTAAAGAAGAGGGATGAAGAGATTATAAATGAAATTTTGCTTGCAAGCCTCACATAATTATGGGCATATTCTCATTATAGCTTTTTTCTCAAACAAAAAAAAAAATGTGTGGTCATTAGGCCAAATTTTGGAATTGGGTTTTAAATATGCTTCTAGCATGAAAAGACATAGTAATATGTATGGGCATGATTTTTTATCTCCATTAATCCTAAGGTCTTTTACTTGTCAATAATATTGTTACATTCATACCGTATGGCACTTTCTATCAATATGTACAATTTATAGAGATACCTTAATAATTGAAACAAAAAAAAAACAATATCATAGGATCTAGCTAAATTTTATTTTAATGGACAATAAAAAATAATTAAAATAAAAAACAAAAAAAATTGAAATGACCCTAATATGATATCCTTGCAAATAAATATGATGATATATCAACATAAGAATATCATTTCCTTAATTAAACTTTTAAGTCTGGCCCATAAAAAGAACAAGCTTAATTTAACTAGACCCCACCATCATTCCACACCTCTCCCACTGCTTCCTTCACACGCCATTGATGAGATGAGAGAAGACAATGGTCTTCAGTCTCCCCTCTTTCGGCTTCTGGAAATTCACTTCCTTTCTATCTCATTATGTATAAAATAGGTGAGGAAGTGGCCCCTCTCAACAATAACATAGTTCCGCCCCCTGACAACAGCTATATAATTCCTTGAAAAAAAATAAAAATTAACAAGGCTATATAGCTCAAATAGCTGCCATACATTTTCCAGACTATATAGCGATTATATTAAATAATAACTGTTACATAGTCCTTTAACCTCAATCCCACCTTAACTACATAGCAGTTTTTTAAATAACCGCTTAATATAAGGCACTATATAATCCCTTTTTTTAGTAGTGTATTAATTTTGAAAGTTTGAATATTAGAGACATATTAGTATTTTGTTTAAATATTTTATTCAGTTTGAAGTTTTATTTAGTGTTATTCCTTTTGAAGGTTTAAATATTGTTTTGAGAAGTTTTAGTAATTTTGTTATGACTTGTATGTATTTTCCAAGCAATGACGAAAAAAAATTTATATGCCCAACTTACTGCCTTATAAACCTTAATGTGTATGGATTAGTGAATTGGTAATGTTATTTGGACTTTTTAGTCACACCCAATGGTTACAATTTCAGGTGAACGAGTGTTACAGATTAGAGGAGAAGCACTGGAGACATACCTATAATCTACTATGTCACTTTTGTGTACTTATATTATGTGCGATTAGGTAGGGTGTCATATTTTGTTGTTGCTTTGATTTGAGTATTTTATTTATTGTTCACTAGGAAGTGCTAGCAGTTGGCCTGAGGTCTCAAGTTATTGCATGTAATTTTGATTGCAAAATCACGATTGATTTGGGAAAAGGCTGATTTTGATTGTATTAGACTTTTGCATGTTGTTATGAATTATTGGGCTCAAGCTCCACCTATGTTCTATTGCGGCATGTAATTAATGTTTTGTAACCTGTACAGATTTATGGCTAGTTCTAAAAGGGGCTTTGGCATGTATTTTTAGTGATTGTGAATTATTTTAATATGATTTGTCTTAATTACTGTTGTTAAATCTTTTCTATCATAATAGGGGTCTTTATTATGGTTTACATATATTATTAATAATTTTCTTTTCAACTAGGTTCTAAATGTTATTTTCATTATTTTTCTACTATGGTTATACTGAAATCTATACACATAAATTTTTTATAACCATGGTAGACTTGTGATTTTAATTTTATTCTTTATTGCCATAGTTAGCTATTAATAATGAGGTTTAAACTTTTCTATTATGATAGTATAAATTAAAAGTTTATTTTTATTGGGCTTTTTGGCAAGTGTTTTTGGACTTCACATGCCCTAAGCCTAAGTGTTTGATTTAAAAGTGATTCCATTTTATTTGTTGGACAAGGTTTGTTTAAAAATACTTAAGAAAAGGGAGAATTTTAGCTAAGGACTAAAGATGTGACTTAATTATTAGTGAGTCTAAAAATTTTGAACTTTTAGTTCAATCTAGGAGGATTGAAGTGGAAATAATTTTAACAATAAAAAGACTAAAGTACCCTTTGCTTGTTAATTTTATCCAAGATACATAACATTAGCTTTTAATTTTTTTATTTCATTTGTTAATTTACTAATTTATAATTTATAATTAATGTTAGTAAATTAAAAAGTAAAGTTAGTAAATTAATAATTGATGTTACTGGTTGTAATCAAACAATTGATTGTCAAGTCTTGTATGATTATTTACACATCAAGTCATGTAATTTACAACTCATATTGATAAATTAACAAGTGGAGTAAGAAAACTAATAATTAATAATTTTGTATCTCGAACAAAATTAACATGAAGGGTACTTTGGTCAGTATTTTCATTATTGAAATTTTTTCTTCTTTAATCATTTTGAATTGAACTAAAATTTTAAATTTTTTTAGGATTCACTGATAATTAAGTCATATCCTTGATACTTAATTGAAACTCTCCCTTAGAGAAATTTGTGTTGAAAGTAGAGCTGGGAATTCAGGTAGACTATACCTATTCGGGCTTGGCTTGAATAAGTTCGACTCTAATAGGCTTGAACCCGAACAAGCTCAACTTTCTAAAAAATCTGAATAGTCAAGCTCGGCCTGAATTCCTTTAGGCATCGGGCTTTAATTATGTTTATTTTTAAATTATTTTTAATTAATTTTTTACTTTAAAATTAATTATTTTTATAAAAAATATAAAATATTTTTTTTGATACTTAAAATAATATATAAGACTCAAATATATAGTATTTTAGTATAAAATGACATAAAACTTAAAGAATCAATTAATATTTAATATATTATATATATTCTTAAAAAATAATTTTTTATTCAAGTATTCGAGACAAGATTGAACTCGATTGGATTTGACCTGAATTTTTTTAGGCCTATTCGGGTTGAATAGGCCCAAACATAAAAAAGTATCTTTTTTTTAAAAAACCTAATCCTAAATTTTTTTCAAACGGGTTAGGTTTAAATTATCAATTTTACTTGAGAGTCTGATCTGGGTTACTTTACCTCTAAGCACAATGCTATCATTGCAGGTGCAGGGAGCACAATCTTGTTTGTGAGTGGACATTGGGTTGTAAGCTTGTAGGTACTTGGTACATGCAGAAATTTGGTTAGGTGTAGTAACATGGAAATACAACAAATTAAATATACCTAGAGAGTGATAATGAATACTACTCTTATTTTTAAATATAAAAAACTACCTTATATATCTTTATTTTTTATTACAAGAAAAATTATAATTTTTAAAACGCATTAATTATATTTCCTCCAAATTATCCCTCATAATGGATAGTATCATTAAATTAGAGAAAAAAAATAAACATTAAGTACGAAGACATTTTAATTCAAATATTTTAATTTCAAACATAATTATTATTAACTATTTTTTTAAAATTGTATGAGTAGGTTGGGATTGTCCTATATTTAAAAAATGAGGGGGAGTATGTGATCTATTTCATTTAACAGGATATAACGCCTACTAACAATCACTATCAACTAGTTCCAAGTTCAACAATCAAGCATTTACTTTATCAGACTGGACAGTCCACTTGCATCATGTTTATTGCGCAGCTAATATGAGTAATTGTTTCTTGGCCAAATAAAATTAATATTTAGCTCAAACAGGGCCAAATCGCCAATTTGGATACATAAAAATAGAGATAATAAAATTTTTATTTTCTCAAATTTATTTCAATTATCAATTTGATTTCTTAAATTTATCTTAATATTGATTTGGTTTTTATTATTTAAAGAAAAAATAACACTATTAAAATAGGATAACATAGATAACGTACTATTAAAGCCGCATGGGAAACAGGACACAGAAAAATTATCCTTGAGTCTGCTTCTATGGAAGCACTTGGTTATGTGAATGAGGCCAACTTGATACGCATTACGACAGTAGGATTATTGAGGAAATCTAGAACCTGATGAAGAGAGAGTGAGAAGTCAAGTTACGGCACATCCTTCATGAAGGAAATGTGGTGGCTGATCATTTAGCTAAGCAAGCTATACAATTACGGCCTGGGTTACACATGTTTTATATTCCTACTCCAGAGGTTGCTAGCTAGGTTAATTGGTTTAGATTTAAATAATCCCCCCAGCCCTAAACTGGGTCTTTGTCTATTAAAAAAAAAAAGATAACATGCTATTATATTGATGGTAAACATATAGATTATTTATGAGAAATACAACTATTTATTTATGTGAGAAAAACAAACTTAAAGATTTTTTAAAAATAAGAGAACAAGGTGCACTATGAGGGACTAGATTGATAAAAATTAGACTGATTTGAAAGCCAATTTTTTCTTATTTAGCTGCATATGTATGCTAAGTTATCAATACACTTTGACACATTAGATTAATTTAAAAGTTAATTTATATTTCTTGGGCCAGAAAAAAGTTAATTTAGATTTCAAAACTCAAATGACTAATGTGATAATTTTGAAAAAATATAAGAAACTAAATTAATAAAAATTAGGAAAAATTAATTATTTGGTTCTTATAATTTTGATTCAATTGTAACTCAATCCTTTAACTTTGACTCGTTATAACTTAATTATTAAAGTTTTGACTTGATTATAAATTAGTCCCTGAAATTTGCCTCTTACAATTTAGCCCCTAAAGTTTCAACTTCTAAAATATTGGTTCTTATATTTTAGAAAATAAAATTATAAAGATTAAAAATATTTTAAACTTTTGTTATTTATAATATTTATAAAGATTAAAAGAGTTTAATAATTTAAAATATTAGTAATAAATTTTAAAATATTTTAAATCTTTATAATTTTATTTTTTAAAATATAAGGACCAATATTTAAGCAGTTGAAACTTTAAGGATTAAATTGTAAAAGGCAAAGTTCAAAGACTGATTTAAAATTTAGTCAAAACTCTAGAGATTGAGTTATAAAAAGACAAAATTTAAAAACTAAGTTATAATTGGGTCAAAACTATAAAGACCAAATGATTAATTTTCCTAAAAATTAAACTTGAGAAATCAAATTGCCAACCAATTCAAACTTAATGGAATGAAAGTTTCATCATCACATAAAAATATATGAATGTGGATCAAATCTATATCAAAATCCATTTCTTATCATGAGTCCTCTATAATTTCAAATTTCATCCACACTCTAATTATTTCAAATTTCAATCATTCAAACTTTTTCATTCTTTTCCCATTTTCACTATTGGCATGACATTTGCCATTGTTAGCACATCTATTACTCTCACCTCTTCTCTCCTCTCGTTCACATCTCTCACCGATTAAAGAATAAAGATATATCGCTATTCCCAAATCCTTTGTTTTCTCTTGTAAATCCATCAATCAAACACAACCTCAAGCAATAAGAGGATAAGGGACAACAAATGAAGGATTCCGGTTGAGAGAGATGCTCAGAATCATTGATTCATGATGGATTGTATGGGTTGTGTACATTATCGATCAGTGTGTGTGAGGATAAGGGACAACAAATGAAGGATTCTGGTTGAGAGAGATGCTCAGAATCATTGATTTATGATGGATTGTATGGGTTGTGTACATTATCGATCAGTGTGCGTGCGCGTGTGACACACAAAATATACGATTAAATAATATTGATGTATGTATATATAAGTTTATTAATTAAACCCACTGGACCAGTATAGACATACAAATGAGCCCCATGAGAAGTGCAGAAGTAGCACCAAGTTGAGTGATTAGCATTCGAGAGTTGAAGATGAAGTCAGTGGCAAGAACATCAACGAGGGCCATGTAAATGAGTATTCCTGCAGAAGCAGATAACAAAACCCCTTCAACTACAAGTGCTGTTTGGCTCTTCTCATCGTACGTCTTTGATATGCCTACTCCAATGCCTATCCCAATTGGAATTGTTAGGCAAAAGAATAGCACCATTATTATAATTGTTTGGCATTTAAATTGTGCCTGAGGGATTAAGAAAAATATATACATCAGTCAGTGAACATGGGTTTTGGCAACCAAAATATACAGCAGTAAATTATTATAAGTAATAGAAAGTCGTGTACAACCTAAGCTAATAGAAGAATTTTGGCGCCCAAAATTAGTCTAATTGTGTTTTGTAATATATTGTTAGCAAAAGTAGCATACTGAGTATCCAAAGATTCAGGTTAATCTCTTAATTTTCTAAAGTGTGGCTTTTCAGTTTTCTAATACCGTTAATTTCATTAACAAAAAAGTGTTAGCATTATATTTTTAAATGCTGACAAAACTTCAGTTTAATTTTAAAAAATGAAAGTAATTGGATTATGAGATCGTCATTTGAAATTTCTTTGTTACCATTTAAATTGTGGTTTCAACATTTTTTAATTAATGAAACTAACGATGATATGATTAGGAGATTCAAAAAACATTTTCTAAAATGAACCGATGTCTTCTGTAAAGTAAAGTGATTAAAAGTGAACTTTTCTTATATTGTTTCATTGCAAATTAAGGTGTTGCAAAATTTTTGTGATAGATTTGTGATGAATTTTCCCTTACAAAATTTTCTGCATAAATTTTTAAATGGATTATTTTTCATTGCGAATTGTCATTTTTTGTAGCTAATATGGAATTATGGATAATGAACACACATGTCGCATTCAACAAACTCATTGCAGTATATGTGAAGACCCACGCAAAATTAATTATAGTGTAAAATATAATGATATCCTCTCTTTTTCACCTTAATTGTAAATACATCTTTTCTATTTTTAAAAATAATTATAGAAAGCTCCATTAAAATTAACAGTTATTAAATGAAAACATTCCTTTTATTTTTAAAATGTTATTTCCATTCACTCAATTATTAGTTGATCGTTAAATTATAGATGTTTGACCAAAATATCCCTTTATAAATATAAATATTATCTAAAAATTATTTAAGTTATCCATATATTTTTACCTTTTTAGTTCATATTTCAAAACTTTTAGTTATGCCAAACTTACTATTTTAGTATTTTTTAAAAAAATTTGAACAAATAAGTTGGCTATAATAATGTTTCAAACACGTATGTAAAAAAATTAATAAAATAGAAATTTAATATAATAAGGGATAAATTAGATAATATAATTTATTTTTATTTTTTTATAATTTTAATATTATATTTTAAAATTTCTTGATTGAATATTGTCATACATAATTATTTAAAATTCCTTAAATTGAAGAGAGAAAATAGACAATTAGATTATAAGGCCAAGTTAATTTTAAATCTTCTACATAATTACACATAAAAAATTAAATATTTTAGAATCAATGGAATATTCTTAGCATTAAAAATTGCACTAAAATATAGGTATTAAAAATAAAAGAGAGGTCTCTATAATTTTGGCAAAAATAGAATGAAGGTTTGTGTATTTTATTCTTAACTATAACATACTGTCTTAAAAATTAAATACAAATAAAATTGGCAACAAAAGAGATGAAGAGTGGATAAATAAGAAAATAATTAAGAATATCATGCAATTAACAAAGATTAGTCCAATTGTTAAAGATTTGACCTATAACTCATAAAATTGTGAGATCAAATCCTATTACTAATATGAGAATCTTGTTATGGGTGATCTATAACTATTTCTATTAAGTACTTAAAAATCTAAGAATATCACGCACGCACGTGCAAGTATTCAACTTCATTGATCAAGCATGTAATTTATATAAATTTAGAGTATTAATTAATTAACATATAATCAGTTATTTTCGTAAGATTAATTAAATTTATAAAAATCAGATATATAAAAGCTAATTAAGTGAAATTAAGTAGGAAGTTAAAAATTTAATTGAAAAAAAGAAAAACTTAATATACCTGTGCAATGCAGCCACCTAGTCCCATACCTTCAAAACATTGATGAAAGCTAAGTGCTGCAATCAGAGGTTTGATGGTGTTAGGACTTCTGGCCGCACCAAGAGACATGCCAATAATCGCTGAATGCACGACAATTCCCACCTCCAAAATCTGCATTACTAATTAATTAATTATTTCGATAATTCCCAACTTCAATTATTTTAATTTAATTTTCATGTTTTATATATAACATCGAAGTTAACACAATTTTTGTCAATTTTTTCCTACAAAATCTGATTTCTCTATCTTTTTTTCCTGAGTCGTCATTGTAGAGTTTGACTAATGAGAGATCGATTGAGGTAAAATATATATATATATATATATATGATGAAAACATATGATAGATAAAACAAAAGCGCCCTCACATGCATCTTGGTACTAGTTAATATTAAACATTATGGCATGAATAGATTAATCAGTTCTCAATCTCAACACAACATTTTAGAAAAACAAAATACAATGGAAGGTTTTGATTTTATGAGTCTAGAATATTATATTGCATGGAGGGTTTAATTTTGGATTCTCCCTCTGGGTATGTAAACATTCTGATATGTTCAAGCATATACAAATAGGCCTACTTTATGTGAGACGTTTGGCCCTTGCGCGAACTATATATAAATGCAGTTGAAATTTAAGGATCTTAATTACCTTGTTTTAAATGTTAGTGTTGTGAATGAGTTCTACCAAACATTATATATATTATTGAAGGTCAAAATACTCTTTAGAAGAAATAAAATATATGGATTTGATCAATTCTATAAATATCTCAAATCCTCTCATCCAATGAGTATTCAATTTACAACCACAAAATTTTATCAATACTTGAAAATTTATATAAAATTATCCAAAAATTCATATATAATTCACATTACAGCCTTGAGCCAACTTTCTAAGTTGCCTAAATCTATGTCCTCCTTGGTAGGGATGTGAAAAGCATTTTCTTTAGTAGTGATTTAATTATTAAATATGTGAAGGTATTATTATAAAATGTTAAAGTAATAGTTATAAATTACTAACAACATAATTCTATACAAATAGTATTAAACTTGTTAAATATGTGAAGTTATAGTTATAGATTGAAAATTAAAGTATTAATTGTATAATTTTGATAAAGAAGTTGTAAATTATTTAATTGATGTAAGGTATTTGTAATATGAACATTATTGTCTTTGTACTTTAATTTTAAATTGTACTCAAGTTTTTCTAACTTTGATTTCTGAAATTTGCATGACTTATTTGTAAATAACTGATTCTTGATTCACACGATCTATATATAATTTTCTCAAAATCTCATACACTAGGAACCATAGCATAGAAATTATTTTTTAAAAAGGAATGATCCTTCCATCTTACATACCTGAGAAACCAAGCCATGCCGAAATATATCCGACGATTCAAATCTCTCTGATGATCCCAGTTCTCCACGATCAGTTTCTTCATCATCATCATTTTCATCCCTCAGAGGCTGAGCCTTCGTCAATTCACACCTCTTATGGTACCCAGTAATCAAAGCCTCCATTATCAACGTCACAGTCGCAGCAACCATGGCAATAAAACCAGACAAAGGAAACTTATCACCCCACGGCTTCTTCTTCTCTGCAACGCAACGATTAACAGTCTCTAGGGCTTCAAATGCATCAGGAAGAACATCAAGAAACCCAGTTGCGAGAATCACACCGGCCGCGAAGGCCTTCATAGTAAAATACAAGAAACTTTCTGGGCTTAAGCTTGACAAGTTCTTCGCAACTATTGGTAGGCTTATACCTATTAGAGAGAAAAAAGTCCCGTAATTAGAAAGTAGATTAAGAACATATAATTATAAAGCATATTTACTTAAGCATGGTTTGACAATACCAACTGTGCTAGCAGCCAATGTTGAAGCTATTGCTATCAGTTTGTACTTCGTTGCCTCTGAAGGTGAAATATTATTGCGATCATCATCTGGTGAGTTATTGTTTTCACAGCTGAGTTGTGACAAGGCCAAGTTTGGTAGAAGAAAGATGAAGATTATTGATAGGCTTAGGAATAATTTGCCTGATGAATTAGGTTGAAACTGTAATGTAGGCATTATAGAAAGGGTTTCTGAAGGTTGTTCAACTGATCATGGAACGATTTAAATTTCAAAGTGGTGCCTGAAACTGAGTAGAAAACAAAGGGAAATTGACAAGGACTGGTTATTAATTACATAGTGATAAATACAACGTAATTGTTATTGTTTATATAATGATATAAAGGAACAATATTGTGCAACTCAATCTGTCACTGATGTTTATGTATGTCCTTTTATGCTGAGGAATATTCGTATGTGTCAACTTTGATATGCTTCGCCGCGAACGATATTATAAATAAATTTATTTTTATTAAAGTGGACAGTGAATTTGTTTCAAATTAATAATAATGTTGATGTAACCATGTTATAAGTTAACAAGGGATACTTGAGAATTGTTGGCAAAAGCGAGTAAACTCATAGTCTGAGTCGCAGCTGAAAATATTGTCTTTAAACGTTATTTCACCACATTAGGTTGATCACACGGCAGCTGATCCTCATGATTAAACAGAGTAAGGACAAAGAACAATGAAAATTCCTAAAATAACTTAGGCAATATCAACACTAATAAAGCAATGGGATAGAGGAGGAGAAAAAGCCCATGATAGAGGGTCTCTATAACAAATGCGGCAAGCATGGCCTTTTATAGGCAAATATCTCAAAGGTTGGGCAATAAAACACATTTGACACAATTAAAAACAATTTCATGTATTAATGTGGTTTAATATATATGATATAACATAAATTTATTTAAATAGAATTTAATATTATTTATTTATAATAATTCTTTTTGAAATGCTCATAATTATTTTATAATATCCAATAATCTCCCACATATTTAAAAAAAAGGAAAATTTTTTGGAAAACTATTTGATGCAAATAATTTTGTGTCTCCGTAAAATAGTTTCCAAAATTTTTAAAAATTGCCCAATACCACATTTAACTCATTCACAATTGTATGCGAGAACCTATTTCTCCTCTAAGCCCATTTACTAGCCCAAGTTCACATCTTAGTATCCATAAACTAAGGTCTCCATTCATTTGAGTAGCATGAGACTTTCCCTTTTGACACAATTGCAACAATCCCCCACATGTGTCGAAAGAATCACTATCATTTGAGTTATTCACACAGAAGATAATCACTTTGAATTTGATATTTTTTGACTTGAACCAAATCTAGAAAAATAAAACTTAGCACACAAAAAAGTTGGTGTAACTTTGTTATTGAACCAATAGATCTTAGTTGTGTATTAGAGGTCTTATTAGTCAGATTATACCCCCAGAATTTCTACTGTTAATGATAGTTTTGTGCATTATCAACAATGCACGTACTTGGTTTTAACAAATGTTTTAGAGATTTTACCACGATCTTATAAGAGTGACCCTACTTCACATTTATATAGGTGATTTCATCAAGTGTATTTGTAATAAATACACCATTTAAAAAGCCAATGAAAATCATTAAGAGCTTTCATTCAGCCTCCAATCAATGCATTCTAGCACTTTCTCAAGCCATAAGAAGGGACATAAAATTTAGTACTAGCAGAACTAACAAGTAACTTGTTCTTACTCATTGAACCTTCTTCATGAGATCTCCAATAACAAAGATTGGGTTGTCATCACCGTTAATTTTAAATTGGCTTAAGTCTCATTCCCCTCGACATTTAAATAATTAATTTCTTCCTCAAGGGTTTAATTTACAGATCTGTCAGACTTAAATCTGATCTCATATAATCAATTGAGACAACTCTCTCTTTTAGCATGCTTAATTGCATCTCAAATGATGTTCATTTGTGCCATTATTTTCTTTACCATGACTATTGCCATTTGGCAATCAAAAATCATTGACATGGCTTGTGTCGGTTTTACTCATAGTAGAATATTTAATAAAAATTTCTCAACAATTTTGCCTCATTACCAACGAACTTCGAAGTAATAAGCTCTAGATCACATGATATTTTATTTGGCTACCAATAAATTTTTTCTCATCTGAATATAAAATTCAATTTCACTACCACAGAAAAGACCCATACTTGATACTTATTTTTTTACAATACTTGACAGTTTTAATCGTCAAGTAAAGGTGTGACATATATCAAAGAAACCTTACTTGATGGTTAAAAACTATCAAGTATTTAGGTAATACTTGATGGTTATTTGGAAAACAATCGTCAAGTATATGAATTAAACTTGCATTCCCCTAAACAAATATTTGATGCTTGTTTCCAAATACTTAGGCTAGTTTTGGCCATAAATACTTAACAATTATTTTGAAATAACTGTCAAGTATTTATGGTATTTTTTTAATAAAGCAACCCCCTACATAAAGATGCAGATATAGATAAAAACAGCTAGCCAACAACTAAAAATAATATAATATAATGAATGTTTTTAATAACATTTATTATCTAAGTAACACTAAAATTCCTATTCATTTAGCATTAAAATCTAAAAAATCCATACTCAACTTATTTACAAACTAATGTTCTAAAACTAAGTGGCCTATCTTATAAAAATTAGCCTAAAAAATGTATATATATACGTAACTAACTATTATACCAGCCTAACTACTATTGCTACCAACATATTGAAAACACATTGGGCTACTTCTTCGAGGACTTCTTTTACATGGGCAACCGTATAATGAATATAGTAAACATCCTTAAAGTACTGTAGGTAAGTCGTCACAATAATTTCAAGTTATTAGGTAGCCAATTAAAATTGGTTAAAATTTATAATTAAAGTATAATTAAATTTAATCTATATACCTTGTCAGATAATGTGGTAGGGGCATGGGTAATAATGTCCTTCATGAACTTCATTAAGTAATAACCACAGTCATTGCTCTGATCTAGCTAGAATGAACATTGTAAAAAAACACATATAAATGAAATTGTAAAATATGAGACAGTTTCTTAATTAAAAACTTAGCCAATTAAATGAATACCTTAACAGGGACCCATTTTTTTTTTGAAGATTTGAATGCCCTCATCTTAGGGAACACAGTCATGTCGGTCGTAATGCGATATAACATCACAGTTCTAAGAAGTATGGAATGAATATGAGAAATATATATGCATGAAAACTAAAAATAACAAGAAATAGTAAGTGAAAAAATCCAACTTACTCGTTAAAAATGTACCACCATATCTTCCCTGTTGCTTGGTTCTCCATTAAGGGGATCGAGATACCATATTTTTAGAGCAACAAGATTAACCACAATAAGCATCCAGTGTCCCTTACCAAGAAATAGCACTTGTTACCAAACAAGTAAAAATAAAAAAAATATTTACTCGTAACAAGTATTAGCAACTCACCCTTGGCAGTAAGGAGCAAGAAATAAAGTATCCTTGTCTGCTCCCCTTTCTTGAAATTGATCTAAAAGCATTTTTGCTTGATTTTCAAGAGCTTTCTTTGTAATATTATTATGGGAGAGATATCATAAGGAATAACCAGCTTGATCTTCGACTTAAGGCCACCAAGAACCATGAATGAGGTATAAATGCAACTTGGGTGCAAGTTAATATGCTTTTATACACACACACATATATAATTCAAGTAATTAACTGATAAATGTTGAAGAATTACCTCAGGTAAAAGGTCATCAAACTTGTGCTCGCCGTATCATGCTTGAGGATTTCATTTAAAATTTCATTCTGAATGACTTTAAATGATGCTCCATCGAATAGACCATCTTCAAAATTAATGATATCCCTGATTGACACTTGACAAATCATCCTCATAACTGAAGCATAAGTCTCAAGAGTATAATAGGCATAGGTATTGGATGTTGCGAAACCATGGTTGACTCTTTAGTATAGCCTGACACCTTGCCCTTTAATTTGCTTTTCCCCCTTGGCTATACAATGAAAAAGTTAGACATATATATTAAAAGATTCTAAATAATTATTCAAATCATATATACCTTTTTCTCTGTTGGCAATGAGTCACTTTGGTGGCTTTAGGTCCTTTATCGACTTTAGTGTACCTACCGTAATAAGGTGGCTAGGCTATGCAATGAAGCTCCTTAACATATCTCCTACTGTTTACATCTCATCAATAGGATAAGATAATGGATACTTAGGGTCGATTGCAACAAGCAAGGAAACCCTAATGCAATCAGGAGGGAAGGGAAGGTTATGGATTGTGTCCCTGGCAATGTTGTACATGCATCTCGTTGCAACTACTTTGTATGAAGGTTCATTTGCTAAATAGTTGTAGTCATTCTCACCATGAATAAACAAATAATGTCAATTTTTCAGACAAAAAATTAGTTAAGTAAATTTAGAAGATAAAATGTATTACCTCGGGCATTTTAACTGAAGGGACTGTACAGCTATCTTTTTCACTGGGGCTAATGTCAGCCAAAAGCCTCCCAAGGATCTGCCTCTTTAATAGCATGTCAATTAACTTCACCTAGGCTTTTAGTTGATGCTTCATAACAGATTGCTCTTCTCTCAACTCTTGGACCTCGAATGAAAAAATTGATGTTCGCTTCTTAATCTTGCTAAAGTATTGCTTCTTTGTGACATCAATGCCGACACCCCTGACGTGACTAGGGTGGTCAGGGGTCCCTAACACTCTAGCCAAGATATGTTCATGCTCAAGAAACTTGCCCTATAGGACTTCCTGAGAGAGGGAATCCTGTGCAAAGTAGAGTTGATTAGGATGAATTTTCATAATCTTTTATTAATTGATAGATAAAAATAACACTTACAATTTTTTTTAGTAACCTCTTTACATGAGGGTTGTCAATAACTCCATCTTTGTTTGTTCATGCCAATGCCCGGAATCTTTAGTAGGATATGGTAACATCCGATCCCTTGGCCTCTACTTGTTTCTGCTCCACACCTACATATCCCAACCTCCCTACTCTGTAAGGGTATTCATTCTTGGCTACTCTCTCCTTATTCTAGGCACTCAGTTCCTTTTAATCAATAACAAAAATATTTTATTAGTACACATATATACATTCAATAAAAAGCATCAAAATTTAAATTTTAGAAACACAAATACCTTGAATTCTTTCTCACATCAAGAGGCAACAAAAGCATCCCAATCTTCCTATTTTATTAAAGGCTATAATAAGGGAGGAACTCAGGCTATAAATTTAGCATTAGGGTCTTTCAAATATTTCTATGTGATAAAATGTCTGAAAGACCGTAATGCCCTCTTAACCTTTTGAAGGACAAAATCCTTCTTACTCTCATTTATTTCAAATCCTAACTGTAAAATAAAATAAATATGTTAGGTGCATTAATTTAAAATACTATAATAGAATAAAACTTAGTAAAATGCAACTTATAACCACGTGATAGGAATTAGTCACTTATCCTCAAAATTAACTAAAGATAACCCTAATGCAACATAGGGCCAACCCTAGGTCATCTTCTAAGGAATGATTTTAAATCTAATTGAAAGTTATCTAGTGAAATAAATCAACCAAAGTTTGTAGAAATTTAGTTACCTAGCTAATTATCTAAACTAATTAATTAATGTGCAAGTAATTAAAATGCTAGTGAAAATGAGTGAAATGAACTTCCTTTTTCACAATAACAGAATCCTAGAGATTAGTGGATTTTGGACTCATTATCTTCTCATGATTAGGCTAAGTTAAGCTTCCCTTTCCTCTTGACTAAAGCTATCATAACTTAAAAAAATTATCCTACGTCTTAGATTAAAGTCTCTATTTCAATTAAACAATTAGTGTAAAAATTAGCCAAGTGATTCACTCAAAATCTCCTCTCAACAACCATAGTCAAAACAACAATGTGAGTAACCACAAGATTATATCAAGCTACTCAACAACACAGGCATTAACACCATAAGATTATGCAATATTAACACAAGTAATTCACTAATTGAAAAACATAAGATTATGTGCCAAATAAAGAGTGGCAAAATTCAGTCATGGCTGTTCAAAGAAGAAATTAAATGAAACAATCCTCTCTCTTTACATCAACATCAAATTTAAATTAGAATTTGCAAGCTAAGATGATTAAACCCTAGATTAAGGAATCTAACCATCTAGTAAAAAGAGAAGAGGATAGGAAACAAAATAACTTAGCCAATTTGAAGCTCAAGACTCATCCTCCATCTTCATCTCTTGAGAATTCTACTAAGAAACTTAGTCAATCTTTATCATCTTCAAGAACCCTAGGTTGGAAGCTTGTTGATCGAAATTTAGGGAACTTGGGATGAAGAAAAATGAGCTTAGATCCTTGTGAAATAGAAAGGGATGGAACGAAAATGAAGAAAAGAAAAGAATGGTGTGAGTTTTGTGGAGGTTTAGTAGTTGAAAATGGAGGTTAAGGTGCTGGAAAATGAAAAACAAAAGAGAGAAAATGAAGAACATCAAGAACAAGAGAGAGAGAATGTGGAAGATGAATGAGATGAGTGTTAGATCTGAATTGGGACTGAATGGACGTGCTCCTAAGTGTTTCCCATCAGTTGAAGCTTAATTAAAAAAAGGAAAAGAAATTAAAATGAAAATGGGAGCTTTGTCATACTTGTAAGGTGGCAACCTCCTATTGGTTTGTAGATGATTCCAATGTGTGTGTAATTTCTCGTGTGTCATCCACATCATTTAAGTTAATTTAGTATCCCAAAAATAGCATAAATTATGTGCAAATGCTCAACTATTGACCTCAAGGAGTGTTGATTTTAATTGCCCAATTGATGCATAAGTCACATGCTACCCATGTCACATAAATCACATAATTCAATTAAATGACATGTGATATAATAAAATCTAATTAACGTTCAGAATTAAATTCATAATTATAAGGGAGAATTTATTAAATTAACTAAGTTTTAAGCTGCATAAAATTATATAAAAATTTTCACACAAAGGCAAACCGAAAACTAGGTCAAACTAAGACACTTAAGAAAGTGTTGACTTTTTTATTTAATTAGTCCTAAACTAAAATAAATTTTAAAAATCTAATTTCACCACTCATCAACTAGATGTAAAATGCAATTTGTTAATTTTTTTTGTACATTTTCTCAAAATTTTAATTTTTGGACCAAAATACCTCTAATGCACTGAATTTGAAAACTTAGACAAAATTACAAATCTAATACAATGTGTGCATTTGAAGGTGATAAATCATTAATAAAAGAGTCCTAATTGACAAATAAATGTGGGTAACAAATGTGTTTTATCACCACGGTCTCCCAAACAATGTCCTTCATAGCTTGATCAACTTTGCGCCATGATTTCTACGTAATAAGTACAGTTGTCTTTGCCACCACCCGAATATAACTTATAAATTTTGTATATTTGATGGCTTGCCCTTTCTCGTTCCATTGTACTGCTATATTTCTTTCCCTACAACTCTTGACTTCTTCTATTATTATCAAGCCCTACAGGATATTGTTATATTCCTGCTCTAATTTTTTTTGTGATGACGAAGCATTAGTAGAAGTTATAGCGAGATCTAATTGAGGGATTTTAGTGGACTTAGAATCTAAAGCCATTTATCTATAACATAATAAATTTAAAAATTAATCAACCATGATAATTAAATATTAATCAACTATATTAATTCAAACATAAAACACAAATGGCATAATTAATTCAAAGATTAATCAAATATATTAATTCAAACATGAAATAAAAATGGCACAATTAATTCAAAGGTTACATGTTCAAGTTGCCCTTTTCTGTTTCCTTGACTATAGTTTTTTAATTCTCCCTCCTTGAAATATTTTCTTCTTATGCTAAAATAATTTACCCCTCTTTAAAATTCAAATGCCTTCACTGTGATCATTTCTCATGTATAGAGCTTCATCAGCAGTGTCATTACTTTGATGTGATATCTTTTCAAATGAGTCATCTTCAATTGCTACATCTTCATTTATTTTTTCATGTAATAGAAGAATAGACCATCCCTCATTAGCAAGCTTAGGGACATAGAACACTCTGGCTTGTTGCGCTAAAATGAAAGACTCATCTTTATACCCTTCCTTATTTAAATTGACTTATACAAATCTAAATTGATGATCAAATTTCAAGCCATTTTTTCAATCAATCCATTTGCACTCAAAGGCCGAAACTTGAAAGGATACACAACCTAAATCCCATATATGCTCAATTACATCAAAGTATGACATGTTTGCATAAATAGGATTTTTATCCCTAATACTGGAAATATGCATGGAATGAGCTACAAGAGTTACACCACTATTTTGCTTGTGCTCTTATCGTCTTGCCCTCTTATACAAAATGTGTACCCATTGACAAGGTAAGTAGTGTAAGAAATGGCTTGTCTGCTTGGATCATTAGCTAACCATCTCAACTTTTCAGAAACTTAATTGGAATCGACATTTAACATTTAAAGAATGTGCTCCTTAAACCATCTTTTAAAATTTCTAATCTATTGAGATTATCCCTCCTAAGTTTAGTCATATGCTTGTCTACATACTATTTAACCTCTTCAGTGTTGTGCAACACATATAGGTGGGCTTGCTCCCACTGTACACTTGAGATAGTAACAATTTTATTTCCCATGATCCCCTCTTCACCTATTCTACCTATATGTTGAGACTTTAGAAGCCCAACATAGCTAATATGGTTTAGGTACTCAGTACAAAAGTCAATAGCCTCTTCACAAATATACCATTCAATAATACAATCCTTCAGTTAACTCCAGTTTTTCACATAGCCTTTCAAAATCTTTATATAATGCTCAATAGGATACATCCATCTTAAATAAGCAAACCCATACATTTGAACCTCCCTAACCAAGTGAACAGTTAGGTAGATCATAATATCAAAGAATGTTGGTGGAAAATACATCTCAAGCTCACACAATGTTAATACAATTCGAGCTTCCAACCTTGGCAACTTATATGGCTTAATCACTTTACTACAAATGCACTTGAAAAACAAGCATAACTTAATGATCATCCCTCTTACTTTTAGGGGTAAAATTGCATGTATAGGCACCGAAATGAAATCCTCCATTAAAACATGGCAATCATAAGACTTTAAGCCTTTTAACTTTATATCTTTCATTGGTACAAGATTATTTATGTTTAAAGAGTAACCCTCAGGAACTTTAACTGCATTAAGGAACTCAAAAAATGCAATTTTCTCTTTCTTAGATAGTGTATGAGCTACTAGAGGGAGAAAGGTATGATTCCCCTTATCTTAGGGAGCCAATTCTTCTCTTATTTCTAAAGAAATCATGTCCAAACTTGCCTTTATGCTATCTTTTGTTTTTCCTGAGAGTTGGAGTAAAGTCTCAATAAGACTCTCACAGACATTTTTCTCAATTTGAATGACATTAAGAAAATGCCAAACATCCAAGGTGGTCCAATAAGAGAGTTCAAAGAAAATAAATATCTTCTTCTATCCGCTTGTCCCAAGGTGCCTTGCACACAGTTTGCCAAATTCAATATCCAAATTCTTGATCTTCTTAAATAGCTCATCACTAGTTAATAGCAAAGGTGTCTTACCTTCTTCTGGATTTCTGTTGAATGCTTTTCTCAACCATCGATAATGATGTTCTTGGTGTAAAAACCTATGGTGCCCAAGGTAAACATTCTTCATCCCACATTGAAGCCTCATATAATGTGTTCCCTCTTTGCAAATCGGCCATCTAAGTTGCGCTTTAATGCTATACCCTAATAGATTACCATAAGCTGAAAAGTCATTAATTGTACCGAAAAGCATATCTCTTAAATTAAATCTTTCTTCTCTATACCCATCATATACCTCTATACCTGACTCCCATATAATCTTCAAGCCATCAATTAGAGGAGCCAAACATATGTCTATATCATTTCCAAGTTGTTTGGGTCCCACAATTAGCATAGACAACATCATATACTTCGCTTCGCTTCATGCAAAGCCATGGAGGAAGGTTATAAATCATCAAAATGACTGGCCATATAGTGGCTACTACTTTGAAGCCCATAAGGATTTATCTTGTCGGTAGACAATGCAAGGCATAGGTTCCTACTCTCTTCCCTGAATTTAGGGTACTCATAATCAATCTTTCTCTATTGTGGAGAATCAGCAAGGTGACAAAGCATGCTGTCTTTTATCCTTTCATCTGCATGCCATGTTAAGCTTTTCACAACTTCCGCACTACTATACATGCTTTTAAATCTAGGCATGATTGGAAAATACCATAGTGCCTTCATGGGACTTGATCCGTTCTACTTGTAGTATGAGGCATTACACTTTGGACACTTAGTTAATGATGCATATTCATTCTAAAATAAAAGGCAATCATAACTCATGCCAATTGATCGCAGTACTTGTTTTGTGTCATATGTTCAATAAGGAAGCTCATTTTTCTTAGAAAGTAATTTGAGTTTCAAATACCCAAGCAACTGAGTAAATTTCGCATTACTCCATCCATGTTTTGCCTTCATATTGTACAATTTTAACACTGTTGACAACTTTGATGCACTACAACCAACATACAATAGTGTCTCCACATCACTTTTCAACTTCTCAAACATTTCCGGGCAATCCTTGAGGTCCTATTCAACTGCTTTGGTCATCTGTTTGAGACAATCTTCCTTAAGTGTACATGTGTTGAAATCATTAGGAGATGATGCACTGCTTTTACTATGCTTCTGGCTACAACCAATATCATCCCTTGTCACACTGTGCATTGTCCAATACTTGTAACTTTGATCTATCCCATTAATCACTAAGTGTTCTTCACAAGTATCTAGACTAACTTGTTTTACAAGACCGCACTTTAAACACGGGCAAACAATCCTGCTAGGGTCCTCCATATGCTTAGCTACAAGCTTAATAAAATCCACCACCCTATCTTAATATTCCTTGGATAGTCGATTGGCAAACATCCATTCCTCATCCATAATTCCTTGAAATATTAAGAAGGAAATATGATTAGTGACTTTGACTATGCTTAAATAGTGGAAAAGTTAGATACAAAGATCAATCAGTCACTAAATCACTAACCACATGTTTACACATTCCCTCTTTAATCTTGTGTAAAACTAATAATTACATTTTAATGTTAGCAATTGAAATAATTTCAACAACATAACGATTTAAAAAAGAGAGTTTTCCAAACTTTATCCCCTTTCTTTATTAATCTAAATGACAATAGCAGCAACATTCACAACAACAATCACATAAAGTTATATTCAAAAAGAATTTAAAAAAATTGATAGTATATAACAGCTTAAAATGAGTATTACTAGGGCTTTATGCCTTTAGAAAAATTAAGTTATCCATAACGAGACTATATATGATCTAACAACAATAATAACAATATTAATAAGAAGCCTAATTTTAATTAAAATCATACAAACTACATCAAATGCTATATATATATATATATCAATTTAAAACCTCAAAAATATTTTTATATAAACTAATTTTCAATCAATTGAAAAAATAGTAATATAAAAATTGACAACTCAAGGAATATAATTCTAAACTAATCATTCAATTTCAAAACAAACACCCAAAACTCAAAAAGATGTATGTACCAGTAGAGAAAATAAGGTAATTAGGAAGTGTACTATTTTTATATGCTTAATGAATCTCCTCATACTACCAGAACAATTGGATGATCCATTAATCCAATAATTAAGCACCCAAAACTCAAAATTTCAAACACCCACTAATAAGAATAACAATGCAGATCAAAATAATTAACATATACTATTTATTGCATATGAAAATCAAAATCAACAACCCATACATTTAAAATGAAGATTAATAATTGGGAAAGCAAGAACCAGCCTCAACAAGAAGAGGGAATGCCGAATGTGCAGAAAAGTATAGAGGCAAGTGTGCTGGAGAATGATGGAGGCCAATAATCCATACGTACGAGTACCCATGAGAATGATAGAGGCAGAGAATCCAAAACCTCTCAAAAATTGAGACAAAAAATGTGTTTTTTAGCAGTTGGAGTGGCGAAAAATAGGTTTCAATAGCTCTAGGTTTGTTTCTAAAGATGAACGATTCGCAGAAATGAAGAGCGAAAATGATTTTGGAGGGGAATTTAAATGAGAATACTTGATGGTTATTTCAAAATAACCATCAACTATATACTAGATATACTTGACGATTATTTCAAAAAAACATCAAATATATGTTTAATTGTATTTTTTAAAATTATTAATTTGACATTTGTTTATCCAAGACCAACATGTAAATTTCACATTTATTTTATAGTTATTTTTAAAAACTATCAAATATATATACTTGATGGTTATTATTAAATAACCATCAAGTATGTGTTTTAATATTTGATGCTTGTTTCAAAAAAACCGTCAAGTATTCTTTGCTTTTTTTATTTATCATTTTTTTTCAAATAAATGTCAATTATAGGGCATCAACTATCCCTTTTTCTGTAGTAGTGTTTATATCATTGTATTATTTTAATACAATGAAAATCCATTATATGTGATACCGATATTTATGGTATCCCTCAAACACTTATTTATCTCATTCTCTTATGACACTATTTGATATGCTCAATCTTCACACAACATAACTATATCGTGAGATTAATTAATGCAATAAACTCTCTAAAGTTTGTATATACATATATAGATTAAGCAATAGAATCATCCCATTTTCATTTTTTTAAGAAAACATATTAGCTTCATGGGAATGCTCATTGATACTAAGTGTCAGTTTTACATTAAAATTGCTAAATAGATTTTTCACAACTTAGCCTCCAATTTTAGAGTAATAAACTCTATGGTCCTATTATAATATTTGTTTCTATCACTACTAAGAGTAGATAATCACTGGTGGCTCTTCTCACATTAACATCCATGTATTTTATATATCGAGGATCCACTATTCACAATCCTATAATGTAAAAAATATTCTATTTATCTCATATGAACCATAACACAAATAAATAATTATTCACAATTACGATGATGAATGTTCATGCCAAGATAATTAAATAAGTCATGCTCCCATTTTAAATTACATTTATCTACATTAGATAAATGATTAAATTTTGTGAATGTTCTATCTAAATCACAACAGAATAATATCTTGGAATGTATAAAACGAGGCTAATAATTCTATACAACATAATTTGTAAGGTAAAGCAAAATAATTTTTGCTAGACACCTCCACAATTTAAAATATTTCAATCATATGAAAATTATTTCATACCTTAAATAATTCTAATTAAATTAGAATCTCACCGCATAATCTGCTTCCATTCTAATTAAATTAGAATCTCAAATTTCAAATTCACCATAAACATATTATGAATGCATCAAACTTATGCAAAGCCCTCATACTTGAGATATTTTAAACAATTGGATATCATATATCACCATCCATTCTTCTTAAATTAGAATTTTAGAGGAAGATATATAGTCAAAAACCTTTTCTACCATAACATTATTAAGGAAATTACTCATCACAATTTGTAGCCATAAAATTCACACCGTAGCTTGTGGAAGCAGTCTTCAAGTGATAATTTCAATTTCCTTCCACGCTGATTACAATTATATACATGATATGATCATGCATCCCAGTGATATTTACAAAACAATAAAACCAATGTATTTATTAATTCATGAATGCCCATAATAACTAAGAAATACATGAATGTTTTCACATAAAATTGCAACTTCATTTGCGATCAAATAATAGAAAAAACAGCTATCAAACCTTGATTAACACTATACAATAGCATTTTCAAATAATTGACGAAAGGTTTTGAAGTCAATGAATTACCATAACCAAAATTCATGAACCATGGCTAAATAAATGCCCACTTTATTGGCCAATCCCTATGTATGTTTTGAAATTCCAATATCAAATCTCCCTTAGCTTTCTTATCAATATTCATAGGAAACCAATTAACAGCACTTCACAAACTTAATCCGTGCACATATGTTCCCCAAGAGTCCACAACCATTTCTATTCTTATGTATTAGAATGAATGCAACCTGTATGTTAATCAATCTACAACAAATGACTTCATAAGCATGAGATATAGGAATTCAATCTCATAGACATAATAAAACTTCCTTATCAGAGTATATCCCATACACCCACTCCACGCACATAAAAAAAAATCAATGTTGGTATAATTGTTAATAACAACCAAATAAAGACTTGAACGTTAAACCTTTAATGCCCACATAAAGCATAATACTATAATTCATTTGTTATATATATATATATATATATATATATCTCGCTCTCTCTATAGACTCGTTCTTAATTATTCACCCTAATGCCAATACATTCAGTAAAATTATTGGTATGATAAAATCATACCTATGGTAGATTTGAACCATGATGCATGAATGATAAAACAATATTTGGAAAACACATATTCAATGTTAGCACATCCACTGCCTCTACACAATGACAGGTTACTTTGTCTAGCAATTCTCTCCTAGCTTCTATCCCTCCACTACCATTGTAACATTCATTTTGGGAGTTTTCGTTCATCTCCATTGGGTACAATTTATTAAAACAAAAAGAAAATCAACTTGTCAGGAGTAGCTCTTAAGATTGCTAGCAAGAGCGAGTAAACTCATATTCTGAGTCGTGCTCGAAGACATTGTCCTTAAGAGCTATTCTGCTACATTAGTTGATCATGCGACAGCTCCCCAGGATTAAACATACTCTTCTTGTAATATGAGCAAGGACACATAACAACAGAAATTCCTAGAATAACTCAGGCAATACCAACATTGATGAAACAATGAGATAAAGGAGGAGAGAAGCCCATCATAGAGGCTTTCTATAACATATGTGGCAAGCATTGTCTTTTATAGGCAAATATCTCAAAGACTGGGCAATAAAGCACATTTAACACAATTAAAAATAGTTTCATGTAATAATGTGATTTAATATATATGTTACAACACAAATTTATTTAAATAGTATTTGATATTATTTATTTATAATAATTCTTATTGAAATACTCATAATTATTTTATAATATCCAACAAGAACATATAATTCTTTATTAAATACTCATGATTAATTTATAATATCCAACAAGAATATAGACGTGTGAAGAAGTTTAGAGACTTAAGGCACAATTATTAAAGAGGCTTAGTTGTTGATCAATTTCAATGCATATACAAAGCAATTTTTTTAGATTTGAATTTGGTGAGTAGGCTAAGTTGACTTATTTGATGAGTGTCTTAATTACATTGTATTTAATCAATGTTTAAAAATTATTAAAATACATGTTCTTTGAAAAATTCAAGACAATCCCCATGATCAAAGAACTGATCACATATGTTTTTATCCCCTAAAAAAATACGATTAGATAATTTTTAATTATTACATGACAAAATCTCTTACGGTTATTTGATTAAATGAATTATTGTTATTATCATGCTATATTAGACACTCATTGAGTGAGTGTACTTATGCCACTCATCGAATCTAATTCCATTTCTTATAATTTTTCAATGAATGAGTTATATATATAAGATCTTATTAATACAAACAGCAAATAATACATCATAGATTCTTACTATATCATACTTAATTAATTGAATTAATATACAATATAAACCTTAAACTATATGTCTAGAGACAATTTGAACCATAAACAATTAAATTTAAAGCAATTTTGCCTATATCACTACTATGATTGTTGTAGTCACTGTGTGTGGAAGAAACGCCACCTGAGGATTTTCAAAATTTTAATTAAAAAAACTCCTGGTGGCATTTCCAAAGAAGATAATGCCACTTAAGGTGTTTTCAATTTTTTATTATTATCTTATATTAATATTGATTATTAATCAACTAATTTATATATTTTAATTTTATTGTTGTTGGTTTCATAATTTAATTTATAATTTTTTATTCTCTATTATTAGGTGGCGTTTCAACATGAAACGCCACCTCTTGTTAAAATACAAGAAGTTGTGGCATTTCATTAATGAAATGTTATCTCTTATTCAGTTATTAAAGGGTTAATATGTAATTTGAATACTAAACTATAGGCTTAAGGGTATTTTAAACCTTAAACTTTTATTTTGTAAATTATAAACCTTAAACAATTAAAGTTAGGCAATTTCACTCCGCTATTAAATCTAAACAAGTGGCGGTTACTTTTTTAAAAAAATGGGGACTAATGTTCGAGAGAAAGAGTGGAATTTGGTGAAGCTCGAACATTAGGCCCCATTTTTTTAAAAAAGTAATGGCTACTTGTTTAGATTTAACAGTAGGGTGAAATTGCTCCAACTTTAATTGTTTAAAATTCAGAATATACCAAATAAAAATTTAAGATTCAAATCGCCTTTGGACCTATAATTTAGGGTCCAAATTATATATTAACTCTTTATTAAAATTTTGAATTAAAAATAACTATTAAGTGGCGGTGTTTCATTTTGATAACACCACCTACAATTTTTCAACTTTTATTTTAGTGGTATTTCATTTTTAATTGATATGAAATGCATGCTATTAAAGCCGTCACTGCCAAAAGCCAAATGACCTTTGAAAATAGAGGATTACATTTTTCAAAAAGATAAAACCACCAAACCTTGAACTTACTAACAAGCCACAGTCCAAATAAACAAACCAAATCCTAGCCAATATGTCCTAAATGAATGCATGATAACTATTTGTATTATAAAGCCAGAATTTCAAAGAGAAAAAATTGCTCATACAATATAAGCAATTTTTCCTCCTCATGAAAAAGAAGGAATATGAAATTATATTCCAATAAACATGAAGAAAGACAAAAGATACTATACGTTAATCCTAGTAACATCAAAATCCATCATGATTAATCATCAAGAGTAAGATGGGAATCTTTACAATTAGCCAAATAAAAATCCATAAGATATTGACTCCAATTACTTGGGATTGTTCACCATATGCAGCCAAAAACTTTTTGATAAATTATTGTGACTAAGTTTATAATTATTTTGACCACAAAGAATCCTAGTATAATGTTTTATATTATAGAAACTATCCTCATTCTTCTAGTTCGACCAGTATTGTCCAAATAATTTTTCAAAATGGTTCCTTCAATGGTTTCACATTTTTGAATCAATAAAGAAAATACTCTCTCCATCGATGGCTGAGAGATATGAATATTTTAAAGATAAAACTAGTTTTAAAGGAATGAAAAGCCATTTTATTTCTTTTACCATTTGAGAGTACCATTGATTATGAGCTAGTGCTTTGCAGTAATAAATGAAAAGCCACCATGTTCTATAGTCAATTATCCAGTTAGGAGATTTAGAGTCAAATGGTGAGATAAATATGGTCAAGAATTTACTAATACCCAAGCAGTTCTTAGATAGATTAAAGCCACCATAAAAAAATTCCAAAGCAAATGAAGGAATAAGCAACACAGTCAATTTCTTTTCTTGCTGAACAGAATAAGTTAATGACACAGTTGACAGTAGCCAAAACCAAAGAAAAATGGGCTTTCCTTATCCAAGAGGTAGTATCTCAAGCATCCCAAGCAACTTTAGATGTAGGGTCCTTCACACAAGACATAGAAAATAAAGATATATTTGGTGTTAATTTTGAAGAATATCAATTGGTTGTCGATAGATAATAATAAAGATAATGGTAGAAAAGGAAGGAAAATAATCAAAAGAAAAGGAAAAAGGGAAAAAACGATGGAAAGAAAAAAAGAGAACGTGACAAACAAGAGTAAGAGAAAGTCAAAAAATAAAGAAAAAGAATAAAAAAATGAGAGAAAGAAAAAAAGGGAAAAAAAGAGAAAAATGACAAAGTGGTCCAACAAAGATGGCAAGAAAGTCAATAAAAGAAAAAGAAAAGGAATACAAGGATCAAAGAAAAAGAAGATAAAAGATGCTCAAAAAAGGTGTGTCATAGTCAAAAGAAGAGAAAGAAGAAGAAGACAAAGACAAAAGTTAAAAAAGCCAACTAGAGTCATTGGAAAATCTAAAAACAAGTAGACTTCTCACCTTACAAATACCGAAAAAATTTTACCTTCTCTCTTTCTCTCATGTAATTGTTCCTCCTCTTTTTCCCCTATAAAATTTCCCTTCTGCTTCCCTCTCAAACCTCCCTTTGTAAGCACTTTGTACTTTCTTTATATAAATAAAGTCATATGTTTATATCTTTTGTTTTGTTTTAAATTTTATGTACTTTGATCTAATCTGTTTTCCTTAAGGGTATCATATATGTGTTTTTCTGCACTTGCTAATTTTATCATTTAAACTATTTTATTCTTCTGTGGTGGAAACATTGGTAAGCCTATGAGCCCAGACCCAATAATATCAGTAAGCTTGTTGGATAGGGGGTGATGTCCCCATTAAATATAAGAAGAAGAAGAAGAATTGAAAATAAATATAGTACAAATAGAAAAATGAGCTAGTCCACCATTTTGTCATTTTACTCTTCTTTTTCTTTAAAATTGGTTTTAAAGAAAGACGATAATTTATTGACAAAGTGGTCTAATAAACTATCCTCTTGACTAGAACCAGTAATTTGGACCAAGCCCGATGAGGTAACCCGAACCCACCTAAAAAAATTTAGGATTGAGTTTAGGAAAAAACATGCTTTTTTATGTTCAGGCTAACCCAAATAGGCTAAAAAAAATTTAGGCCAAGCCCAATTGAGTTTGAGCTTGGCCCAAATACCTAAATAAAAAATTATTTTTTAAAAAATGTATAAAATATAATAAATATTAATTAATTATTTAAGTTTTAGATTATTTTATATTAACATATATATTTGAGTTCTATACATCGTTTAAGTATTAAAAATATATATTTTATATTTTTTATAAAATAAAATAATTAATTTTAAAATAAAAAAATTAATTAAAAATAATTTTAAAAATAAAATTTGGATATTCGAGCCACCGGAAGCCCCAAAAATTTGGGCTATACTTGGCTATTCAAGCTTTTCAGGGAATCAGGCCTATCTAGATTCAAGCCTATTTAAGCTGGACAATTCCTAGGTCTAATCTTGACAATAAACTCACTTGACTTTTCATTTGCTGATAATAATTACTTTTGACCGTTAATAATAGGAATTTATTATACAGTCCTTTGCCTATAATATTAATAATTCTTTACTTTATTATTACTTTAATAGTAACAACAATTTATTTGTTTTTGTTTTCTAGTTATGGCATTAATTCTAAATTTAGAATCTTGTTTTAACATTTTTATTTCTCTTACTATTTGGGGGTTTTATCCATTCAAATATTATCTTTTCTCCTACTATTTTTGTAACTATTCTTATATGATTTACTTTAAATGGTGATTTTTGCTTTGAAAATTGAATTCCTAATATAGCAAGTTCACTTCGATTTTTAACTAGAATAAAAATATTTTTAAAGCATATTCATTTATTACATATGTGTACATTTGTTTATTTATATTGTATATCTAATTTTAAGCTATTGGCTGTTTTTAATTTTTCTAAAGTTTTTTATAATATTTTATTGTGATTAACCCTTCTTGTATGCACTTCATATTTGCTCCTGAATCTATTAGAACTACCAAATTTCTTGAAAATTCTTTATTTAGTACTAAACTCACTTGACAATAATGTTTTCTATGAGTTACTTGAGGTATAGTATTTAAATATTTCTGCTTATCTATTTCAAAAGAAATTTTATCTATTTTACTTTCTTCTTCACTTTCTTTTTTCTTTTTCATAAAATTCTTCTTCATTTTCTAGTTCATTATTTTTTATTATATTTTTACCTTTAGTTTCTATTATGGTTTTTATTTGCAACACTTCTATTTCTCCATGTATTTCATTTTATTTTAATTATTTTAATTCTTGTTTTATTTGCTTTATTTGTTGCTGTAATTATTTTATTTCTACTTGCTGTATGGTTTTTTTTTTTCAAATCTTCCTACTGTATCTTTCATACTTATAGGGTTATTATTATTTTGTGTTTTTTGTTCTGTATCCAATAATCTTTTATCTTGAGTAAATATTGTTTCTTAATATCTACATCTTCTATTTTTTCTATAATTTCTACAAGGAATTTTACATTTTCTTTATTTATAGTCTTTATGTCCTTTTTTATTATATAATTTTTACAATTACATATTCCTTTAGATATACATTCTTCTTCTTCTATTGATTCTGAAGTTTCACTATTAATATCTTCATGTATGTGAACAATTTATTCTAATTCTTTTTCTTCTTCAAAAGAATATTCTTTTTCTAAATCAAAATCACTATCTACAATTACTCATGATAGACTTTTCTTATTTAAGAAAAAATACCCTTAGTAATGCCAAAATTAAGACAATCAAGAAATACTTTTAGTATAGGATAGAAATAATGGGAGTAGATAAAAAGAAGAATGTGGCAGACAAGAGTGAGCGAAAGTCAAAAAAGAAAGAAAAAGAAATGAGAGAAAGTCAAGAAAGAAAGAAAGAAAAAGTAGAGCAAAATGACAAAGCGGGCCAACAAAGATGCAAGAAAGTTAAAAAGAAAAGAAAAAGAAGATAAAGATACCTGACCTAAGTGTATCACAGTCAAAAAGAGAGAAAAAAGAAGAAGACAAAGACAATAGTTAAGAAAACCAACCAGTGTTATTAGGAAATTTATAAAAGAAGCAAACTTCTTTTACAAACATCAAAAAATTTTAGCTTCTCTCTTTCTCTCACAAACTACCCTTCTCCTTTTTGCCTATAAAATTTTCCCTTCTCCTTCCCTTTTAGACCTCTCTTTATAAGAACTTTGTACTTTTTATATATATAAATAAAGTCAAATGTTCATATCTATTGTTTTGTTTTAAATTTTATGCACTTTGATCTTTGTCAAGAATCTTTATTTTATTTTTCTTTTATCTTTGTCTTTTTTTTTTCCTTTTCTTTTTGACTTTCTTATATCTTTGTTGATTCACTTTGTCATTTTGCTCTTCTTTTTCTTTCCTTTTGACTCTCTCATTTTGTTCTATCTCTTGTTTTGTGTGTTTCAAAATTTCTTTTATTTATAAACTCACTTAACAGTACCATTTTCTACCTTAAAAATTTATTTAAAGGCTTATAATATTTTTTGGTTAATGCTATAATTTATAACTAATCTAGGGGCACCTATTTCTATTTCTGCACTATTTTGAACATAAAAAGCTAAGCAGCTCTATGAGGATTTGCTTGTCCTTATTAATTTCTTTTCAAGTAATTGTTTTATTTCTTTCTTACAATATATTCCAATAATTCTTGATTCATCTATATAAGTCTAGCTTTTGCAAATATTTGTATTATTATTATTATTCAAGATAAAATTTAAACATAATAATTACTTAGGATAAAATTTTAAAATAATAATAATATTATTATTATTATCAAGCAAAATCTGGATCCACTATCAAAAAAATTTTATTTATCTCTTGCAATATATTTTTTTGTTTTATTTTTATCTCTTACTTCCCATTTTCCTAAAATAATTGTTTTTGCTTGTTCTTTTGGTATTGCTTCATACTTAAATATTGGTTTCATAGGATATAGTTTCTCTTTTAGTGGGTTTTATTTATTTCTTCATTTTTCTCTATCTAATTTAATTATTCACTTGATAATCTGTAGGTAGTTGAAATTCTCTATTTTTTTCTGATTATATTTCTAACTCAATTTTTCTCCAAATTTATCATTATTAACTTTAGAAGTTTTAGCTTGGTATATTGGCTGTGGGAATTTTGGATTAAAATCTACCCCTATTAGTTTATACTCTATATTAGAAGTATCTCTTGACTGTCTTAATTATGGCGTTACTAGGGGTGTTTTTTTCCCTTATTTTGCAAGAAGTTGATCTATTGAATATTTCATATGTTATATCTCCTCCTGATGTTCTTATTATTTCTTTTAATTTTCCCTATTCTGATAGTTCTGGTTTGACTAATTTTGGAAAAGTCTAGCTTGTGGGTACTTGTATTTCACTATGTTTTATTCTTTTTGGGATTAAAATCGAAGTTTTAGATGGATCTCCTACTTCAATTAACATAGATTCTCCTTTAGAAGATTCTTTTATAGCCTTAAAGTTTTGGTGGTTTTTTGTATTTTAAACATTATCCTATATTATACAACCACATATATGACTTCTATTTTCCAAGAGCCTTAGTTGCCAATTTCCATTACCAAAGCTTCTCTACAATCTTTGTCCTTTATTCTAGTTACATAATTCAAGAAACAATCAAAATAGATTGGTCCTTCAAACAAATTTGACTATAAAATTCTTACTAAAGGTTTTTGAAAATCTTTTTCTTGTCTTTTATTTCTTAAACATATAAATATAGGTTCATCAAACCCTATCTAAAGTTTGGTTTGACTGCAACCTAGATCATACCTATATGCATCCAATTATATTTCTCTTCATAATTTCTTATGGTTTCTTTGAGAATCATATGAATATATTGTCTTTCTTTGTTAATTCCTATTTCTCTTTCTATTGTCAAGGTTATATATGAAAAATCAAGAGTTATCTTTTGATAAACTTCTTCTTTCTTAAATGTTAAAATTGACTAATTGGTTAATATTTCCTGTAAGTTGACTGGAGTTATTTTTGTTTCTCTAGAAATATGGTTGTCTATGATTTCTATTTCTTCTTTGAGTCACCAATTCTACTTGACTATAGACTAGGACTTTTTAGGCTCTCCTATCTTCCTTTCTAGATTCAAATCCTAAGATTTTACTAAACCAACTCATTTTTCTATTTATACTATCTTTATTTTTCACTATTCTTCTTCTTCCTAGATTTAATGGGAACACTATTGCCTAAGCCAACAAACTCACTAACACTGCTAGGTTTGACCTTATAGTATTACCAATGTTTCCACCACAGTAGAATAAAATAGTTTGAAAATAAAATAGTTTAAACAATAAAATTAGCAAGTGTAGAAAACATGGCTCCAATACTATTAAGGGAAGCAAAACATGTCAAAGTACATAAAATTGTGTGTGTGTGTGTGAATTATTTTCACAATGATCATCTCTAACTACATATTCATCATCAATCAAATCTATTTCAATTGATCTAGGTGGAATTATAGTAAAAAGCAAGGTTTCATTAAGGTTGAGACTTGAGTCTATCTTTTACCTTACAGTACATTGAAGTGCTATTTATTGGTTGGATTAGTGAAATAAAACCCTGGCTTGCTAAAATGAAGGGCCGTCTTTGGAACCAACCCTATTAAGATCAAATAAAATAAATCTAATTTTTTTATCTATTTCAATAGCATTAAAGTAAACCTACTTACATTTAAAAATAGGTACTTTGAATTTGGTGTAGTTTACTCCCCATATCTCTTCAATCACTCGATAATAGTCCATGAAAGTCAACAGTGGGTTATTATCTTTTGAACTAGAAAAATACATTGATCCTACTTCTATCATTATCCCACTATGTTGTATGGTATTTTTATCATCTTGAACTTTTATATAGAAAGAATGTCCCTTTATATCATATCCACCCCAACATACGACCTCAAAATGAGGTCCCTTAGCTAACCATTTTATTGTATTAGATGCATTAACCTCATTCAAAATCATTTCTTTCAACCACCTTTTAAAAGTCTTGTTGTGCTCATTAGCCAGTTGTATCTCATTCTTTCATGGGTACTTGTCTTTCAACGACTTTGTATGAGCATCTAAATAAGGTTGGACTTCTTCCATGTTATTCAAGATATATAGGTGTGCTTGCAACATGTTTTCACAAGACATACATTTCACTTTGACTCACTGTGTTCCCTTATTAGCAAATTGTCCCCTCATGTCAAGTTTGAGGGACTCCAATAGTTGTCAACCCTTTTAGACATGCAATACACAATGCAATAGCCTCTTTGGCCACATATCATTCAACAATTCATGCTTCATGTCGGTATAGGTTCTTGGAATACCCCTTTAATATTTTCATGTATCGCTCAAACTAATACATCCACTTTAGATAAATAGGACTGTAAAGCCTTACTTTCTTAACCAAATGAATTATTAAATGCATCATGATATCAAAAAATGCTTGAGCAAAGTGCATCTCCAATTGGCATAAAATAATGGAAGCCTCATTTTTCAATTGATCCAAATTATTAGTGTCAATAACTTTGATGCAAATAGCATTAAAGGACATACACAATCTAGTTATAATGCGTCTCATATCATCTTTCATAATACTTCAAAAAGCCATAGTAAAAGTTGTTGCATCAATACATGAAAATTATAATATTTCAAGCCTACTAACTTCAGACCATTCATCGAGATAAGTCTTCTAAATTTTGAAAAATACCCTTGTGGCATCTTAATACCTTATAACCATCCACTTAAATTTCTTTTCTCATCTTTAGATAATGTGTGCACTACTAGTGGTAAATAAGCTCTCTTTATGCATGTAAACATTTTCTTATTCTCATTTCAACTAAGTCCAATCTAACATTTATTTCATCCTTAATCTTACCACTTATGTGTAAAAGTGTACTAATAAGACTATCACTACATTTTTCTTTACATGCATCATATTAAGACTATGCCTCACATCTAGACTCTGTCAATATGGAAAATAAAAATATGAACTTTTTCTCAACAAATTCATCTCACTTGCATTTTTTTATACTTAGCAAAGATAACATTAATTCTTTCTATATGTTGATAAACTTACTCTCTAGTTAAGGCCTTGGGAACCATTTCATACTCTTGTGAACCATTAAAAACTTTCTTCAATCTATATTAAAGGTGATATCGATCAAGATATTATCTGTGACCAAGGTAGACTATTTTTCTTCCTTGCTTAAGTTAGTACTAGTGTGTGCCTTCTTCACATATAGGACATGCATTGTGTCCTTAACATTATATCCTAATAAGTTTTCATATACAAGAAATTCATTTGTTATTGTGAAAATCCTGGTGCATAATGTAACATTCCAAATTTTTAATCCTTGTATTAATACTGGTTAAGGAATGAATTAGTGATTTAATACAAGATTAGGATTCTGAATAGTGGAATGTTATGTTGACTCATTCAAATAATGTGTGAACAGATATGAGTAGAAGAATGGCGTCCAAAAGCAAAGCGTGTGAGTATAGTAAGGATTTTCCTCATTGTGCCACGAGTTGCAATTAAGGCTAGATGCACTGCGACACATGGTAAAGAAATTTGCTAAATAAGGATGTGTCTGCTGATGAAAAATAGAAGAGAGATTAGGAAAAGAGGGGCCAGGCGCGGAAAAGAGGTGGACCTCTGCTAAGGCAAGTGATATCAAGAGTAAGGATGAAATTTTTGACTTGTTACTTATTGAGTAAGTCTTGTAATAGCCTTAACATCCTATTCTACCCTATTTTCTCCTAGTTTTAACTATTGAGAAATTAAATTTGAAATTTTTATGGAGATAATTTCTTACCTTATAGTAATGTAAAGGTCCTCTGGGACTAAACTAGTACTTTGTGACTAGTTTGAGTAGAAACAATAGAGCTTCAAAGCTATAGGCTCAAGTTGACCTAGTTTAGAGAGAGAGTAATGAGAGAAATTTGACTAGGTGAATGTTAGTACTTGTATTGAGTGGTAATTAGTTATAATGCCCGTAAATGAGTATGAAGAGAAGAAATGATAGTAATTAGGTACTTGATTGCTATTGTTAGCACTTTTTGTCAATAATGAAATTGACTCTAGGTGCCTAAATTTTGTAAATTCCTGTGTGTGACAAGTTGAATAGCAAGAGAAAGTGAGTAAGGTTGAGAAAAAACCGAGTAACCTTTCATTGGATAGAAGGGTTGAGGTAACAATATAATTCGTTATGTTTATTAACTATTATAACTGTGTAAAAGAGAATATGCATGTGTCAAGCTATGACTTTGATGATTGTGCTTTTTGTACATGATTTTTCATTACAAATGATTTTGGCATGCAATATGATTTGGGAATATTTACAGAACTTCTATTGGATTTCAAATTGTAATGAATTTATTTATATATGAGTATATAGTGAAAATTATGAAAGTAGTGATTAATATGTTGTGAAATGTAAAAAGCATGATCATAGAGGATGGAAATTCACATAGGGTATGTGTAGATATATGTGAGTGGAGATAGGTGTGAACAAATCCATACGGTTGGGCTGGCACTATGAGACACCGAGTGCAGCATTATACTGGCTAATACTATAAGTAAGTCAATACATAATTATATTGGGACTGTTACTAGGGGACATCCAAACAGTCTGGTAACTCCCTAGTGTATGTTAAGGTATGGTTAGAAGTCAACAATGCCTCTATTATAAGTGTGTGAACTGAAGGAAATCATAGCTTGTAGGTAGGATAGATTACCTTTGGCTAGGTGTTTCTACCACTGAAAGTGTGCTCGGGTTAACATATAATTAATCCAGTAGAGCTTATAGTTTTGTGTCGGGAAGCTTTAGAGGTTTGGTGGATAGATGATCATACTATGATTGATAATTGTGTGGAAGTGCTTTGAAAAGAGAAAATTATATATACTTTATATATATATATATATGTTATTACTTTAGTTTTGTTACTTTGACATGGTTATTATAGACATTAAATGAGCTATATTAGTTATCAAGATTTTAATCTCACCTGTGGTTATTTACATTTTTCAAGTTCTGGTAGTAGTGGTGCAAAGAAAAAAGAACTAGACCGTGAATAGAGATTTCTCTAGAAAGCCTCAGTAAGAATTGGTGTAATGACTCAAAATATAAGTTGTATTTGTATAAATATATAAGTTGCCTTAGGATTTGGAAACATGTACATACTACTGTTAATGCTTGTAGTATTTGGTGTTTTGATTTCCTAGCCCCTGTGTACATGTGTGCACATGATGAAATGATATTGTGGGCTAGTGGATGAATGGTAATACATATGGATATGATGAATGTTTGATGTGTATGTAAAATTTGGCCTTGTATATAAATGAGATTGAGAAATAGGAATTATGCCCACAAGTATGTGTTAGGCAGTTAACAGGCCAAATGTGTATGTGTAGTATATTATGTATATAACTATTTAATTAGGTGTTGCTTGTCCATTTAAATGCGGTCAAGGCCCTAGAAATAGCTAATGACATATGGTTTCATTTAGAGGTGCTTAAGTGGCAAATTTTGACATAAAATAATCAAAATGCACTTGAGTTTCTAACTTTTAAGTGAAATATCAAATTTAAACGAAACTAGTGTCATTGGTTAGATCTAGAAATAAGCTTTGTATAGGCACTTGAATCACCCAAATCGGACATCAGATACGAAATCAGCATACGTTCAAATTTGCACCAAAAACTGTCTTTTGACAGCAAAAATCTAGTATGTGTGCCGCAGCGCATGTGTCAATGTGTAACCACATGCTGTGGCATATGGTACAGAGCATGCTACTGAGGTCCTTGTGCCACATGCTACTTGTATGTAGCATGAGCTACAGCACATGGCTCACTTTTTGTGTGAATTATGATGTTTTAAGTTATTATTTGATGTGTTTATATTTTGTACTTTCACTGTATACTATTTTAAATAACGTAAATAGTTTCTATAAAGAGATTTTCAAAAAAAATTTTATTGGGATCCCAAAACTTTCAAAAATGTTTTATTTAATTAATAAATTGTATGAAAGGTCATATGGTAATGTCATTGAGGGCATTACACATAACTTGAAAGGCTCTTGCTTATAAGCATCAAATACATCTATACCTTCCTTCTATAGCATTTTCAAGTCCTCAATTAAATGTGCCAAGTAAATATCAATATCATTTCCAAACTGTTTTAGTCCCAAAATCATTAAAGATAACATTTTTGTATAGTATGTAGTCATTAGGACAATTATATATCCTTTTGCAATTGATACCCACTGGGTACAAGATTTTCTTTACCTCATACATACGCTTTAGAAGTAAATTATATGTTGGAAGCATTTTACTCAATAATTCAAGTAATTCTATGAAGCTTGAATCAGTTCATCTATTTCTTGACTTTAAGTTAACCAATCCCAACATAGCTGTCATGTCAAGAGCATAAAATTAGTATGCCTCGGCTACAAGGGTTTTTCTATATCACTATGCAAGTTGTTATATACATGTGATTGTTCATGATGCCATCTAACCATTATGAATCATATCCTCTATTCTATCATCTAAGTCATTTACAATTCACTCATTTTGCCCCATGCCATATCTATCTTGTATACTTTAAATTTATTCTATCACAAATTAAATACTCTTTTATTTCATTAATACCCAATTCATTCTCATTCATACAGTTGATATAAGGACAAAAATACTTTCCATTTTTACTAGGAACATTGCTTCTAGCAAATTAAATAAATTGGTCCGTACCATTCTCATATTCCTTACTCATTCTTCTAACATTCATCCAACTACGATCCATTTTATTTTTACCTAATCAATCATCACAAAGTTCATGAAATTGGCAATTCTTTGACTTGCATGGACATTTTAAGACTAGGAAAAATTTGATAGAATTTTCCCTTATAAATATGACTTCTCTAAATTTCAACAATAATAAATTAAACACTTTAACTAGTCCAAATAATCAAATATTAAATGTAACCATGAATAGAAATAATAGACCATAAAAAAAATTCAACAGAATTTTTTTAAAAAATGGGACCTCTCCAAATTTCAACAATAATAAATTAAACACCTTAATCCATAAAAATGGTCAACTATCAAATTTAAGCATAAATGAAAATAATATATTATTAAAGAAATTTGCCAGATTTCCCCTTAAAAATAGGACATTGCGAATTTCAACACAATAAATTAAACACTTTAATTAATCTAAATAATCAAATATCAAATTTAAGCATAAATGGGAACAATATACCATCAAAAAAAATTCGTTGAGTTTTCTTTTAAAAATGAGACCTCTACAAATTTCAATAACAATAAATTAAACACTTTAACTATTCCAAATAATTAATATCAAATATAAACATAAGTGAAAACAACATACCATCAAAAAAAGTGGCAAAGTTTCCTTAAAAATTGGACCTCTCTAAATTTTAGCAACAATAAATCAAACACTTTAACTAATCCAAATAATCAAATATTACATTTAAGCATAAATGGAAATAATATACCATTAAAAAAATTTAGCAGAGTTTCCCCTTAAAAATAAGACCTATCTAAATTTCAACAAAAATAAATTAATCACTTCAACTAGTACAAATAATCAAATATCAAATTTCAACCATGTCATTTGCAAATATGCTTTACAATTTATTTTCTTCAATTATCTATAACTCAATTAAATAATAAATAATTTCCTATCACAATTAACAATCACTTAGAAATTAAAGTTTTAAAATAAATTACAATGACCATAACAATTAATTAGTTTCTCTACCGTCAACAACATAAAATAAATAAGTTGCTTACATATAGACTATAATAGGAATCAAGTTGCAATAATGGGATGAAAACACTCCTACAAATTCATACATCCCAATACCAAAACTCATTAAAACAAATCATAGAAAACATTCATTTTAATAGACTAACAATGTAGTTCAAAAGAACATAAACTCGAGAGTCACACCCAAATAAAGAGGAGGTTCTAATAATGGAAACTTAAAAAATTGTAGCCATTTCCCATAAACATTTGAAGATTGAAATCTATAGATTTTGAGTATTATTTCTCAAAAGGAAAAAATAAAAAAAATGCTTTAACATAAATTTATCACTATAGAAAACTAGTTCCAAACTCGAGTAAATCCTTCCATCTCTAAGCCTCAAGTTGGATAATAAAAAATTCAAAAAAGAGGAGCTAAGATGAGGAAATAATAGCTAGCTATTACTTGCTATTGAAAAGCTCAAACGAAATAAGAGGAGAAACTATAGCTCTCATCGTAGGTCATAATGTTGTCCATCGAATAGGGGAAAGAGGAGATGTTGTTGGTCCATGGGTCTCATCATAGTGAGTAGAAGAGAAAGTTACCATCATAGAAGGTAAAAGAGGAGAGGAGTTGGGTTTCAAAATATAGAATGAACAGAGCATGTTGTAAAACAATTTCACTGAAATCCAAGTTTCCTCTTTTAAAAGATAATTGTGGATTTAATGCATTGTTGACATTTCTTTTGAAAAGATGCTTGAAATCACATATCTTTAATGGTTAGGGTTCATCCAAAATGGATTACCCATGCTCACAATCTACCATCCTAAATTTTTGAATTGAGATTTTATTGAAAACAATGAGGGTAAATTAGGAAGTTAATAAATAAATTAAGTTTATCAAGTTTCCAAATCACTAATGGACTTTTTATGTCATTTGGGCAACTTTGATTTAGGCTAAGAGTTTGATTGGGCCATCTGGGCCATAAGGAAAGGCCCAATTAATATGTGGTCAGATTGAGCCACTAGCTAGGGTGAGCAACCCTTCTTGTCACGACAAGTTGACTAAATCATTAAAGTCACTCATGACAAAGAAAAGAGAAAGAGGAGAATGAGAGGCGATAGAGAAGAAGGTATAGGCTACTAGGGCTCTAACTTTGGACCACTTTAGAGGCTTCCTAAGCTAGAGAACCACTTGGGTTAGCTTCCTAACCCTTACTCCTTCCCCCTAATTGAATTTTTAGAGATGTTGGGTATTATGGAGTGATGATTCCATTTTACCTTAGGTTTTAGACAAACCCATTGTATTCTTTGAGATTATTAAGAGTTAATTTAAGTTTCTATACTTAAGTTTAATGATTATTTAATGATTTGGGAGTTTGGGTAAGGTTTAGACGAATCCTAAGTTTAAATTTAAAGTTTGGGAGAAATGTGGGTTGTAAATTGGCATTATTTGAGTTTAGGTATATCAATAGAGGATAATAAAAGGTTGTTAAATCTTTGGTTGAGCCAACGATAAAGAATTGAGAGTGTGGGCGATTAATTATAGTCTAAAAGTGAGATCATTAGAAGTTTAAATTAATATCTAGCATATAATCTTATTGATTAATTATTGTTTGGAATTTTTTGAGTAGAGGAGGCTATAGGAGTAGTGATTTTCCCATGGGTAACCCTTTTGTGATAAAAAGGTTGAGGTAACTGGATGATCTAATCCTTTTACTTGTTTGTTAGATGGTTGTGAGTTTTACGAAATTATATTCCTTGTCTTTACTATATAGTGCATAATTACAAATGTGAGTTTATGATGTTATAAGTTTATGTGAAGTGGGATCTATTTAAAAGTTTGTCTTTGTGCCAATTATACATAAGTGCGCGTGTGCACGCACACACACACCCCTATATAGATATTTGCAAAATTGATTTTTAATTTGAAAATGTTGGTATGTGGTTTTGAGTTAGTTATGCAAAAATGTAAAATATGTTGATCCGAAATTTACATGCCTCATTAAGACATATTATGAGCATGATTATTGTGAGATGGTAGGTGTTCACCCTAAGGGAGTAGAGTTGTTTGAAATTCATACGGTATTTATTAGCATCTTGGGCAACCCTAGTGCTCAATCTCTTTTGTTTAGAAGTCTTAATACTATTATTATGGTAAATTGGGCATACGTACCCTGATTATTCAAAAAGGAAGAATTTATGATTTAAGATGTAAAGTGCCAACTCAAGCCAAACTTTACTATTCCTAATCACACAATCAACAACACAAGAATAATAATATATTACAATAATAGCCCTTTATTTATTTTTAAAATGCGGGACCCTAACTTTTTAAAACATATATTCAAATAAAATGACTAACGAAAGCACAATACAATCATACGACTAAAAAAGGCACAACATTATTCCCCTTAAAAAGGGCCATGTGCTGCAACTTGTACCACCATGCGTTGCAGCATATGGTACTAAGCAGCGTGCCCTGTTTTTATCTGTTCTATGTACTACGGTATGGAACACCATATGTTGGGCACATATGACAGCAAAATTTGCTATGATATGGCAATTCAACAGGTGAACTTTCATGCATGCTCTTTCTACATCCGACATTCGATTGGAGTGGTTCAAGCACCCACACGAAGCCTACAACACATACTAGCTAATGAAAAATTTGGTGCAATGATCCTAAATTTTTAATTAAATAAATTCCTTTCCAATTGATATTTATTTATTTATTTATTATAATTTTTTTACAAATGAAGAGTAGTGGCCTAATGGAATTTATACTGGTTATACATTTAAAGGTTTAAAGTTTGAACCTTGCTTTAGCCCAATATTATTTTTATTTTTATTTATGTGAAAAAGTACCAAAAGAGTCCTTACTTTTTATTTTAAAAATATTATAATAATAAAAATTTGATAGGGTTTTCTTTTGAAATTTTCCCAACTAGCTTTGGGTCTTGTTTGGTAATTTTCTCTATTTGCTTTTTATTTGAGTCACTTGCTTCTTCTTAGTCGGTGTTGTTTGTGCAAAAGAGAGAGAGCACTCAGGTATTTTTCTTATTCTCTTCTCCTTTTTCCCGATCACGTTTTGGAAGCAGAGAAGTCTAGAACTCAACCTATTTTCTCCCGTCTTCTCCTTCCTCCCCCACCATGGTATGTCTGTGAGAGAGAATTTTAGCCACTGCTACATGGGCTTCAAACCACAATTTCTCCTTTTCCTCTTTCTTTAATCTTGTTCTAAGTTGCAAAAAGGGTCAGAGATCGAAACTCTTTTGCGTCCTCTCCACCCTTCGATCATGGTTCAAACCACTGCCAACAAGTACTTAGGCATGCTTCATCGTTGCTCAGTCTTTAATCATCTAAACAAAGACCTGATTATTCTCCCCTGTTTTGCATCCACGACGTGCATGTGTGGCTAGTAAGAGCCTCGATATTATCCCCTTTTTTTCTTGGTACTAGCTTGTGTATGTGAGCTCACTATGAGTTTGGGTTACTTCCTCAACATTGATTTATCCCTCTTCTTGGTCCAGCCTCATTTGCTCTGCCAGAAGTTTGGAAGGAGGAAAAATCAATTAATGTGGTAAGAGGAGAACATTGTACATTGAGAAAATTTCAGGTAAGTGGATAGCATCCTAATTAATTTATCAATTAATTTTTCTTATTGAAATTTATTTTGTTACATTGATTATTTTAATAATAATTATGTTGATTAGTGGATACTTTGTTAATTAAATTTCTTCTTTTTTAAGTTTTGAGATGGTGGTGAAAAATGATTTATCATAGCATATGAATGTTTTACCCCTTATGACATATCCTTCAAGATTAATAAAACTCCTTTTCATTAGTATTGGCAATTTTTGATTATTCAATAAATGCAAGTATGAGCATTGGATATGAAATTTTATTTTGGCAAGTTTTAATGCTTAAAAGTATTTATGCGAGTTTGATTTTGAGAATAAAAACTGTATCTTGAAAGTGATGATTTTCTGGCATATTTGAAAATGGTCTTAAAAGGGGGACTTTATATAGAACACTAGTTATTAACGACAGTTCCGTTAACCCTTGGCGTGCCATGGTACACCTAGCTAGCAGGGTGTTCATAGGAGGTGCTAGCCTTGTGCGATAGCTATTGCACATGGAATGGTGGGATAGTTATTCGTGAGCATCGTACTCACATTTGTTTTATGGCTTTAAGCTGCATTTGGTTAGCATTACCCTCGTGGATTGTGTGTCCACATTTGTTTTGTGACTTTAGCTACATTTGGTTACTTACCCTCATGGATTGTGTGTCCACGATTATTTTCGTGCTGCGTTTGGTTATTTTCCCTCATGGATTGTGTATCCACGTTTGTTAATTATTCTGATAAGTCCCTATAGTTATGAATCCAATTATTTGATGATTTTATATTCCATTGATGTTATTAAGTAATTCGTTTATAAATATTTATTTCATTTATGTGATTTTTTGGAATTAAGTCATATTAACATTTGCCATGATAGTTTAATGATTTAAGACTTAATTTTAAAATTTTATAGAGCTGTTCTATTTTGAAGTTTATTAAATTTTTATGAAAGCTATTGGCTGTTTGGCTCACACAATTATTTTAAATTTTTCCTTTTTATTCATGTTCTATTATTTATTGTTGGGACGTTATTCACTGGAAATTATTATTTTGGTCTCAGATATGTTAGCTGATGTTGTGCTTTCCGCTAATCCTTGAGGGGTTGTAATATTCAGTTGAAATGAAAAGCTATAATCAACCTTCTTTAAAGTAAATTTTAAATCCATGTATTTTGATTTGTAAATTTCTTATGTCAGTGTTCCACATAAGCTATAGTTAGGTCCTCATCCTTATTATTTGTATTTTGTTATTTGCTAATGAGAAGAGAGTTCCTTGCTGCTACTATTGTTTTGTAAAACATTTGTAGATTTATTTTTAGGATATTTTATTTTAAGGGGAGATTTTATTAAAAAAAATTCAAAATATTAAATTGTTTGTTCGTATGGTTTGTATTGAGGATGGCTTAACTTATTATTAAATGTTTTCATGGTTTATAAATTAGAGTTTTCTTGAGTAAAGGCTTTTGGGATATGGGTATTATCTCTATATTCTGTGCCGAACATGTCCTATTTTTAGGGTGTGACATTTGGACTCAATTTGACGGTCTGATCTGAAAGTGGACACTTATGTAATCTCCTATATTCTCTAGATACAGGAGAAGATTAACAAAAATTACCATATTCACATAATCAAAACAATCAAATACCTCGTTTAAAAAGCTTAAACCCAAAACTCATTTGCAAAATCATCAAAAACCATAATGCGTTAAAGCAATATGCAATGAAAATAACTCAGATACATCCATCTCAATCAATGCATGCATTAAAAACCAAAATAATCAATTTGGAATATGGACCATGTGCCATGGCATATGGCACAAAGCCACACGCCTGACTTTTCATGTCATACGCTACAGCATGCCAGTTTGAATTTTCTGATGTCATTTGATAGCAAAGATAATTAACTTTTCGCATGCATCATTTTCACATAAAATGTTTGATTGGATTGATTCAAGCACCTACACAAAGCTTATTTCATAAGCTAGCTAATGAAATAAGTTTGGATATAATTTAATGATCCTATCAAATTTAGACACTCGAGGTGTAAAAAATCACTTTTTACAAAAATTTCACACACTTAAACGCTCAAATCAATCCCTTTCTCTTATTAAACCACACAAGACCTTAAACCAAGTCCAAAAGGAACTATTATAATTAATCAACTACAACATAATACATATATACACATATATCAAAATTTGACCCCTTGATGGCCAATTTTCACATTTCTCAATTTTTTACAATTTAACACATTTTGGTCCACTTAGCCCTTTTTCTTTATCACATATCCACACATATCATATTTACTACTCAATCTTAGCCTCTAATTACTTATTTCATTATAATTTTACACATAGGTTAAGACTCACCACAAATCTTTATACTTTCAACCAAAAACCCATTTCAAAACATGGATGCAAACTCCTATGCAACTTACCTACATATATACACAAGTTTTTGGTTCATTACACAAAACACTGAGTTGACATGGCTTCAACAACTCTAAACCAGTCTTGACTCTTTTCCCTTGCCCTGATCACTACTTTATACTGTAAAATATAACCACAAGGATGAGATAAAAATCTCAGTAACAAAATAACTCACTTCTATTGACTATCACAAGCAACTATATGAAAGTAAAGCACATATACCGTTAAACAAAACATATATTACAAGTTTTACTTAAATCACATCAGTGTTTCACATTTTACCACTTTACACCACTTTACTAACACAAGCAACACATAGCATGATAACTACGAACCAAATCTTCAAATCACCCCAACATGAAACCATAGGCTCACCTTAGACTAATGTATACTCTCATTGGCCCTAAGCTCACCTTGAGTAGTAGAATCACTTGGTCAAAGGTATTCTATCTCACTTTTAGACTATGGTTTCACCCAATACACACAATGGGTGTTGTTGACTCCAACATTGTATTACACAAATACTAAGGAGTCTAAATATCCAACATCGCACCTTAATAGGCACTAAGAAGATTATCTCCAATACTGCACCTTAAAAGGCATTAAGAAAAATATGTCATATAGTCTTATCACTACCTCTCCACTTAAGTGAACTCCCACCCTTATGATCATATTTTTTGGACCATTCATAGGTTCCCAATTACCACTTTACTCATATATTACCTGTACACATTTTCACATTAAATTACACAAATTCCATTACTTGTTTAACCAAAATCTCTTTTTAAGCAATAAACATTTAATGTTATAAAATATGCTCAGTTCAAAACTATTTAATGCATTATGTAGCAAACTTACACACAATTACAATAAATAGTCAAACAAAAAAAAAGTTATTCAGTTACCTCAACCCTTCTATCACTAGAAAGATTACCCATGGATTTCAATTACCACAACAATTCATTATAAGCTTCCTTTTTTGATTCACATGCTTGATATGCCAATCTAAACACAATTGGCACGATTTAGTCAATTAGTCTAATTTGACCAAAAGTATAAAATTACTACTTATGGCTATATTTAGCTGTCTATTCTTTTTCATTATCCATTCTAAGTCTATCGTTACTCGACTACTACTTTACATAACCTCAACTAGCCTTATTTCAGTTAAACAAGATTTCCACCTAATTTCCGCTTAATTTGGGGCCAAATCAAGCCTACAGATTCAAAGCTCTATCGTTCAGCTTCAAACCAATCTTGAAACTCTAATTTAACTCTCAAGAAACTTTTTATTACTATTGGGCAAGAATCAAATCTCTCAAATTTCACCGATTCAATTTCTCTATAAATCATATTCAGAGAAATTTAGGTAGCTTACTCATTAAGTTACTAATCAAAAGCACCTTCTATGGCTCTAAAATCTCTTGCCTTAGAATACTAGCCCTTCTACTCCTCTTCTTTTGTGTGTTTCTAATTTCTCCCTTTTGAATTTTTTGAAATTTTATGACTTAAGAAGTCACTTTCTAGTCCATGCACTGAAATGTGATCCTTATACCCGTATCTATTCATAAGACATCCCAAAGATACAAATCATCAACTAATCATCCAAATCTCTAATTCTACACTAATTACCACTTTTACCCTTGATTAATAGCTAATTACATGATTAAGAAATCAGGATGTTACAACCCGGATGTAAAAAGTTACTTTATTTTAAAACTTTCATCCTAAGTACTCAATTTTCATTCCTTGTCCCATTAGACCACTTTAGGCCTTAAACCAAGTCCAAAAGGATTACATACACTTGATTGACACTACTAATAACATATATCATGTCATTTCCTTAAATTGACCTCTCAACACCACATTATACACTTGTGGACTTATATGAGGCATAACATATAAACACATATATACAAATAGACTTGTTCTATCTTCAACCCTTTAACTCTTACATATGGGGCTCTGCCTCACTATCTAGTTAGGAATCATAATATACTCGACTCTTTCAAATGGGGCTTTGTCTCACCATTTGTGTCAAGTTCTCATATATTTACACAATTCAGAATCAATTCACATTCAATACACACATACAAGTAGAGCAAGTTACAAAACATCATATACTTGCTTGAATGGCATCTAAGCCTATCTATATACCCTTTACTAGGACACCTTCGACGAGATGCAACATTGTATACATAGACAAGTAAGGTTTCGTAATACAATTCACATACACAGTCACTCATACATCCAACCCTATATGCAACTTTATATATTCATTTATACATATGATAGTCATACTACTACCAAATGAGGTTACTCTTTTCTTACTTCCTTTTCCAGCCTTCTTATGCTCTCTTCACTTGTGTTCAAAAGTAATAGAGTGAGACATGCGTCCCAGTAACTCAGAGATAATCCCAATTATCGGTTAGTAAGCAAAATCATAAACAAGAGATAAAATAGCATGTTTCAATAAAAGCAATATTATATGCATATATAGGAATTCATTCTCATCAATCTCATTATACTCATGCAATGCATTCTTAGTTCTACCTAGTAGAGTAATCTCTACACTTAAACTAGGACTTCTATTCATATAGAATAGGGCTCACCATACCTCTGCTCAGACTAGGTAATCCTCTTCGCATATACGTGGTCTCTTAGATCAGTCATGATGGAGTTAAACTTTACGCTCTGAATTGTTAAGACTTTCTAACCTTATATAGAATAGGACCAGGACCTCTTTTCTTAGTCTAGGGTAACCTTATAGATCATTTTATATCCTAGGTCTATCATAGTGGAGTCAAGCTTTATGCTTTAGATCATTAGGATTCTCCTAGGTCAGTCCTAGCGGAGTCAAGCTCTATGCTCTAGATCATAAGAACTTCTTGGACCTCCTCAAGGTAGGGCCACGTCCCCTTATCATAATCTATGGTATGCTTATGGATGCAATTCATGTATCCACTAGACCTCTTTGAATTCATCTATCTACTATCTATAATCATTAGCCCTATAAGCTATTTAAATGATTATAACAACCTCTTAACTAATTTATTCACACAATTTCATTCTTTTAACCTAAATTTTTAGGCTATTTTGAGCTTAAACTCTCAAAGCTCAACCATTTAACTCCATACTAGTCATAAAACCTTAGTTCTGTATTTGATAGCCCTTTTTAGACTTTTCTTTTATATTCCAACACTTTAAAGCTTCATGATTTAATTTTTCAACTAATCAAATCTAATGAAAATGGGGTAGGAATGAGGCTTAGGATTGTGCGACACTTACTCGACAAGTTACTCACCGAGGCAGACTCTTGAGCTCCTGCAAATCAATGCCCTATCAGAGCCTAACTTCTCTACTCCTTCTAATGCATTTTTTTCACACTTTTTCTTTTGATTTCATGAGCTGTTCACATTAGCTTTAAGTGATTCTACATAGCATTAATCTAACATTAACAAGTATGAATTGAGAGCTTTAAAATTTTATGCATTTTTCTCATTAAAAGTCCAAATGTATTGTTATTAATCACGAAGAGATTATTGTCAAACCTAAGCGAATATTTGTCAATGAATGACTAACACATATAATTAAGCTCATCCTATAAGTTTTTCTAACTTGTTAAAACCATAATAGAGTATTGTTAATTTTGAATGAGTTGTTGTCAAAATCTTAATAGATACTTATTAATAAAAGACTAATATGTATAATTATGCTCATCCTATATGTTTTCTTAGATTGTTGAAGCTAGAATGAATTGTTGTTGATTTAGAATAGTTTTTTTATATGCTTGTTTCATTAGACCTATGCTTTTAATCATTAACATCAAGTATTTATTCAAATTTTGACAACAACTCATTCTAAATTAACAACAATCCATTTAGGCAAGCTAGAAAAGCATATAAGATGACCATATTTATATGTGTTAGTCTTTCATTAAGAAGTATCTATTTTGGTTTTAACAATAACTCATTCTAAATTAACAATAGTTCCTTCTGGATTTAATAAGCTAGAAAAGCAACATTCCATTAGATTTATGCTTTTAATCATCAACTACAAGTATATATTCGGGTTTGACAACAATTTATTCTAAATTAGCAGTAGTCCATTCGAGCTTTAAAAACTAGGAAAATGGATAAGATGGGCTTAATTGTATATGTTAATCCTTCATCAACAAGTGTACATTTAAGTTTTCACAACAATTCATTCGAACTTAACAACAAGCTATTCTGGTTTTAACAAGTTAGAAAAACTGATAGAATGTATTTAATTGTATGTGTTAGTTATTCATTAATAAGTATCATTTCATGTTTTGACAATAACTTTTTCACAATGAATAACAATACATTCAAACTTTTAACATGTAAAATATGTAAAGTTTTGAAATTTCCAATTTATAATTGTTTATGTCAAATTAATAAGTAACATTTGTAAAATAATAAGTTTCATTTACAAATTAATAACACACAGTTATGTTATTACATAAAAATGGTTAGAAGCTTATTTTACTATATATACATATACATGTGTGTGTGTGTGTGTGTCTAGCCACCTAAATCTATTATCTCTTAAATAAAAATGTTGTCAGCATCAAAGCTCCAATGACAGGTTGTCAGTGACCTTACTAACAGTAGGAGTTCTAACAACCTCGTCATTAGCAGTGGTCTAATGGCCGAAGCTGACCTTGCCGACAGTAGGGGCTTTGGCAACCTTGCCACTGGCGATGGTTTGACGGTCAATGTTGGTAACAGTAGGGTTTTTTTTATTGTTTTTTTAACTAAAGGGATAGTTTGGGCTTTTGACTTTAAAAATTAATTTAAATCAACGACCAAGGGGATGCAGTGTAATTTTAAAGTCAACTGTCCTTAACAGATATTAATTTTTTAGGTTAAGGGTCAAAATATCCTTGAAGTGCACACGAAGGGTCGTAAATGAACTTAAATTCAACTACGAATAATTTACATCCCTCAACTTTAAAAATTTGCATCCTCGTGCCCCTTAGGTTAAATGCATGTTAGTGGGCCCCATAATTTGTTTATCTAGCTTTTTTTAAATAATAAAATATAATGGTGGGACTAGCTTTATATATTTTTAAAATTTTTACACCTCCCTCCTCTCCCTCTCCCCTCCTTACTCTCTTTTCTTCTCCCTCTCCAAGCTTCGCCTCTAATAACTAAGGATATATATACTACATTTATGTGATGAGCTATATGGTTTACCATGTAACTAAACTAAGCCAAACAAAAGAAATACTCAAACATATAATGAAAAATTAGCAAAACAATAAGAGATAGGATAATAAAGCCTAATGTTATGCCAACGATAATAGAAATTACCTTTGCTCTCTTTCTGTTTCTAAATGACTTGGAGGATGGCGTCAATGAAAGGCAGGAGATGGAAGTTGATCATGATTAAGACCTACAAGATTGTCATCTAAGTCACTTATTTTTAAAATTTCAATCCCATTCAATAAAACATCTTTGTAAGTTCTTCTTGCTCCTAGGTGTGGTTGTAACTTAATTGAAAGGTTTAATTTCTTTGAGCTTCCTTTTCCCTGCATTAACGTAATGTAGTCCTTATAGATAAGAACTAAAATTTATTTCTCACTCCATCCCATCACATTGGTGATAGGTTCTACCTTAGCATCATTTATGTCTCTGCTTCCATCTCTTCTCTCTCCTCTAATAGCCACTGAGTCTAGTTTCACCCTCTCTCTCCTCCCCACTTTCTTGCTCCTCCATTCCTTCTCCTCTATGTTAAGCATGCTTGAAACTCAAGTTCGACTTTCCTGTACTTAGCTTGTCTCTATTTTTAAACCAAAAAATAAGGGAGAATAGAGACACTTTACTTCTTCACAAAGGATATCAACTTAATAAAAGTGCATGCATGCAGGGTCCTTCATGTAGAAGAGGAAGGCAAAGGAAGGTGAACGTAGGGGGAACAAGCTGGCTTATGAAGGAGGAAGGCAACTATTTCAAGTCAAAGTCTTTAGAAAGAAAGAAAGCATTAGCTCAAACTTAAGACTCTTCTTCCCAAAAGTTTTGAATGAGATAATAGCATTCCCCTGAAGCAAACAATAGTCTTAAAATCCCATTTTCGTTCAACAAAGAAGTTCAAAAATACCTTTAACGATTGTACTATAATCCACACAAGCAAGCGCATAACAAATGTTGGGTTTGTTGCTAAGGTAGTAAAAAATGGGATAAAGCAAAGCTTCACGTTCGTAGTAATGCTCAATAAAGAAACTCCTAACCCTGTGTTATGTAAATAACACCCACTACACTCATCTACAACCTTCTAGGTACTACTATAAACTCTTAAACTTAAAACCCATTTCTGTGTTTGTGTAGAAGCCAACTTTTTTATGGTTTTCAAAAGGTAAAAGGAAACCTATGCAAGATGCCCTATTAAGAGGTTGTGACTAACACTTATATTTTAAGAGTTCTCTAGGAGGTTTGGAGGAGCTGTCCTAGAAGAAGAAATCAATAATGATGGTCTACAATGCTTTAAGCGTGAGAACTAAAAAACGGATGCATTAGTTGCACAGAGAGGCTTCCTCTTATAGTAGTATAATCTAAATTTTGGTGCTAAAGAAGAAACAAAGTCCATGGAAAAAGGGTTTTTGGCTTGTGAGATCAATCAACATTTCAAAAGGAACACGGGGCAGCTCTATGTTTGCTGTAAGAGAACTCTAGACTTTAGAGATTCGATGAGGCTACTTTTTATAAAAAGATGAGAACATAGGGTAGAGAAAACAAAGAAAGCCACACACCTTGTCTCGTTTTGAGCATTCTTGGTTTCACGACCTTTACTTTAAGACCGTTTTCAAGACCTTCCAAGATCGTTACCCAATGCTCATGTGCTTGAATATGTAGCAAGCAAGACTCTTATTAAAACTAGAAATGAGCATAGGGAAGAGAAATAGGGTTGACTGCTTGGAAGAGAGCTCAAAGGGACAGATGGATAGAGGGAGAGGGAATGAAGGAGAGATAGAGAGGAGACGGCAATGACATCCTTACTTTAAGAACAACATGGATGATGAAGTGGATGGTGAGTTGCAAAAAGAGGGTGAGGAGAGAGAGAGGATTAAAAATATAAAAAAATGTAGGGCCACGAGTAATATTTTATAATTAAAAATATTCAAAATTTTTAAAAGTGGGACCCATACTAATAGGCATAAGGACCAGATAATGTTAAGGTGTTGGAAGAGAAAAGCTTTTACGTTAAGGGGCAAAAATGACCTTAAGTTGAGTTTAGGGTCATTTGTGGCCTTTCATGTATACTTCAGGGACATTTTTAACTATTAACCCTTAATTTTTCTTAGTGGTCCTTTAGTGATATTTTCCCTTAAAAAATCTACAACTAAGTTTTGAATCAACTAAGGTTAGCAAACCGATATTTGGAGAAAGGTCTTTGATTATAACATGATTTATATTTGGATATTTTTTTCCAAAACTTATAAATATCATTATTTAGTTATGGCAAGCCTCTTTCATTCCCCTATTTTCATATTCAATGAATCTTGCTCAAGGTAACACCGCCCTGGTTGTCCTATGTTCAGGTTATCGATCATTGGGTAATGTAATTAGTTAATCAATATAAAACATGATCTAAATTTTCTATAAATTTTATAATATATTATATTTTTTGATAAAATAATATATTAATTTTATAAGTATAGACAAATAGGTAAATATTTCAAATTTCATATGCATGCACGAAAAGATGATAAGCTGAACACGAAGTCAAAAAGCAAAGCGTAGAAGGGTGATACAGATTATGTAGTTCCATGATTTTAAAAAGTATTAAATGCTTTTAACGGATAAACGTGAATGCTGAATGCAAAAGCCACAAAAGATGACTTTGGGAGAAAAAAGCTCGTTTGGACTCTAACTTCTGTTGAAATTTTTATCCTATCCAAACAAGATTTTTTAAGCTTTCTACATCCCAACCTAAGTTTGAGCCTCTTAACTTAGGTTATAGAGTTATCCAAACACACTAAAACATTCCTGGCATAATGGTGTATACAGGATTTTTAGTTATTACTTGTTAGTGTATTTGTTGTTTATCGATAAACATCCTGATATGTTTGCAACCCTTGACTAACAGTGCCATACTATTCAAATTAGATTTTTCAGAGGAAAAATATGAAACAAAGTTAACTTTCTTGTTTGATGACACTACTATTTAATCAATTTGCATTAACTTCAATCTTTTTACTGCTTTGAGTGCTTTCTTTTTTATGTTCTAAATCAGCAGTTTCATAGTTTTTTTGTGCTTTGCGTTAGGATGTATACATAGATTGTTTTCCAGAGATAACCAAATATGTTAGGAGCAAAATCAAGATGCACCAACTTTTCTAATTTCCTTCTATTATTGCAATTTGTTATCAAAGTATCTCTTTGCATAAATTTATTGGTAAGCATCTTGTTTCATGCTCAAAATGTCAGGCTTGGCAATGAATATTATTCCTATGCAATTCATCTCTACTACAAAAGGTCTATGGGACATTCCCCTAAATAGCATTTTTTTTAGTTTCCCTTAGAAAGACATACTCATAAACATCTTCAAGGCTAAAGAGATATGGGTTTTTCTCAAATTTTGAGATGACCACACCTTTGATTTAGGGGTGTTAGGTGTGACATAACTGCTCAGAACGTAAGTTAGCCATAACATAGCAGCCAATATTAATAATGCAATGCTCTATTTCAAATTTGAGGTTGAAATCGAATTGCATTGGTTTGTTTGATGTCCAGTAAAAACAATCTTCATTAATGTAGATGTAATGACCTGGAAATTTAGAAAATTTTAAAATATGCGTTAAACAATTAATTGACCAAGTAAATCAATTATTATAAAGGAAAAAACAAAAGAAAAGAAAATATAATGTAACGATCCTGAAAAATAACAATATTATTACTTATTAATATTTATAATAACACATTATGGCTATGTTTTTATATAATTTTAGAATGGATGCAATAAGGAATTAGTCACGTAGTGGAACTTATGGAAGTTATATTCATTGTCTACTTGCGACTTTTTTTTTTTTTTTAATAAAATCGTGCTAATTGACACAATGAGACATGTTAGCATATAAAAGATTACAACAACCTAGTGGCGGACTATCGAAAATATGAACATAATAATTATTCGGATAAGTTTGATGAAATAATCAGTCTGCACATTTATTAGTCTCCCTGAAAATGTGATCGAATGTGATTGTCCATTCTCACATAATGATATATCTGATTTTATTGATAGTCTCAAAAAGTGGGTGGATAATAGAGAACTCATTGTGGATTAGTGAGAGAAATTTTGTAGAGTCACAATAGACATTAATTTTATCAAACTTATTAGCCCAGCAAATATGAAGACCTTTCAAAGTGCCCATAAGCTCCGCAACTGTATTAGGATTATAACCAAGGTATTTGAAGTAACCTTTGATCCAATTACCTTGATTGTTCCGGATAAAACCACCACATTTAGCTGCATTGTGAATGTTGACTGAGCCATCAGTATCCAACCTAAGTTAGCCTTCATCAGGGATAGTTCATCTAGCTGTAGCTCTATCATCTTTTTGAGATAATAAGTTAATTTTTATCTGAAGGTGTTGATCTCTGAAAATATCCTAAATACTAGTGAAAGCAATGTCTCTGTCTTCAATATCTTCCTCTAAATATATATTTTTGCACCTATCTTTTCATATGTTCCAACACACTTAGGCATAGAGTTTTTGCCAAGAGGTTTTCCTTGCACATGCATTCCCCGCATTATTCTCCACATTTCAAATTATCCAATTCTATAAGGGAAGAGAAAAAAAATTGTTATGTTTAGATTGTTTAATTAATTTTGTCCAAACCTCTTTAAATTCTTTGCAATTTCTTAGTATGTGAATAGCAGAATCTAAAGAGTTGGGCACGTCTTGATACAAGGAGTGCCTTCATTAGAATGTGTGAATTTGGATTGAAGGTGATCCTAAATTGCTTTCCATAAGAAATATTTGATTTTCTTATATGTTGGTCATTTCCTTCTACTTGCAAGTTTTGATATGTAGCCCACTAACCCTCATGGTGCTAACTGTTAGATGCATTTTTATTTCCCTTCTTCTTTTAAAATTATTTTAACCCTCAATAAAAAAATCAATTAAGGACAAGTAAAAAATTTATATCAATTAATAATTATTTATTGTTAAAATTAAAATAAATACTTATTAATTTAAATTAATTTTTTTATTAATAAGTATCAATTTAAATTTTAATAATAATTTATTTTAAATTAATAATAATTTATTTGATTTTTTTTCATCTTCATTTTAACAATTAATCCTTTCGTTGTTTTTTTTTTCCCCTTAAAAAAAAAAAAAAAAGCCCGACGCACGCCGCCAATATTTTTCCTCCCTCCACTCCCGGTTCCAAGTCGCATGTCTGCTTGGGGTGAGAGAGAGCTCGACCTCCTGTTCTCTTATTGCTCCTCCCTCGTTCATTCCATCCGCACTGCTGCTGGACGTTTGGGTCGTGAGATTTTTCCTCTCCTCCCGATTTTACTCCGCTGCGTCTGCTACCGAGAGGGAGGGAGGGAGGGAGAGAGCTCGCGTCGCTTCTGTTCTTTCTCATCGTTCTTCCTCTTCTCGTCGTTGGTGGGTGTGTGAGGAGCGATATCCACCACTGCTGGAGGAATCCGACCAGATCGTGACCTCTTCTTCCTCCCCTGGTAGCGCCATCAGATTCTTCTTCCTCTTCTTCTGCTCTGTCCGATGCTGTGCTCTACTGGTGAGAATGATGGAGCTGCGATTTCTTCTTTTCGCTTCTCCTTTCCTCCGTTGGTGAGTTTTGTCAATCTCCCTTCTCTCTTTCACGTCTGATTTGTGTCGGTATTGTGTTTTGAGGCGCTAAAATCTTGATTCTCCCTTTTGTGTGAGCTGCGGAGCTTGATTGAGGAAGTGTATGGTGTTTGAACAAGTCTAACTTGACAACTGGGAAGCTCACTTAGGTAGATAATTGTGCTTTAAATATTTTGGTTATTGTAAGAGGACAATGCGTTTAAATGTTGTTCTTTTTGAGATTTAATTTGATTTTTGATATGAATGAAATTTGGGAAATTAGGTAAATTTAAATATTGATATTGGAAATTGTTGGGCATGAGAGTTAAGGATTGAAAACCTTGATTGAATGAATTGGTAATTGATGCATATAAGTTGTTTGTTAAAATGGGTAGAAGAGGAATTTGATCGGAATGGGCAATCAAGTATATTCATTGTACTAAGAACAAGAGTTTGAACTTTATTTGTTCAATCTCTTTGTTGAAACTTTTAAAGGTTTAGAATTCCTTGAATGTGTGTGTGTGTGTGTGTGTGTGTGTGTATTTTGTGGTGGAAAGCTTGGGTTACAAAAATGAATCTTGAAGCATGTAAGAAAAGGGGGTGATGAGATTTTCTTTTATACTTAATGGATTGTTATTTGGTGTGTGTGTATATATATATATATTATTTGATTAAATTCAATGTTGCTTTCTACATGTGGCAAGTTGACATTTAGCTATTTTCTTTTGAATTTGTCATGGATTGGGGGGCCCCATTGGGTTGTTGAATATTAGCTTTAGATAATTTAAAGAGTTTGGGTTGATACTCAGATAAAGTGTAGATATGAATTTATTAATGATTTGTAATTAGAGAATTCTAAAAAAAAAAAACAATGAAATATTGTGAGTTTTATAAAGCGTATTGAAAAAAAATGACAATTATACTGCTTTTGGCATTAGGGGATTAAGGAGTGGCCAATATTGCAAAAGCGACTAACTGGGAGTATGTTATGTACTTGGGAACACATTAGATAAGTCTAGAGACCCAATTAACCTGCTAACAAAATCTTTTTGTCAAAATATTATTTTCGTTTTTATTTTGTTGTTAATAAACCACCTCTATTAATAGATATCTCTTTTATTGGATATTTTGGTAAAATGAATTATTTTGGTTTGTGAAATTATATGATGCTGGATGGATAAAATGTTTATAAAAGTTTAAATAATTTTATTTGATGAAGTCATGCATGAAATTTGGTGATGAGATTATGGAATGTTAGTGTGAATTTTCATGCACGTTTGGATTTTGGAAATTGATTTTTAAGAAGGCTATATGTAGAACACTGGTTGCTAACAATAGTTTTGTAGTATACCATGGTCAATAACTAGCTAGTTTGATTTTCATGAACACTGTTTTCATGTTTGTTGTTAGTGGATTTTGCACCAGCATATGCTTTCAAGGCTTCAAGTTACCTTTGGTTATTTAACCTCATGGATCGTGTGTCCATTTTATCTTCATAGTGTCCATGTGTGTTTGGTTATTTACTCTCGTGGATTGTGTGTCCACATTTATCTTCATGGTGTCCATGTGTATTTAGATATTTACTTTCGTAAATTGTGTGTCCATGTTTTTAACCCATTTATCTTCATTCTTTTAATTTTTATTATTGGAAAATTATTCACCAGAATGATATTTTTGGTCTCTAATAATATGTAGCTGGCCTTGTGCTTCCAGTTGAACATTGTGGGGCTTATTGCCAATTTGATGTTGAAGCGTTATTTTAGTTAATCTTCATTTGTTGAAAAACCAAAATTTATGTATTACATTTTGTAAGTTAAGTTTCAAGTGCTCCATGTAGGCTATAGTCAGGGTTCTTACCTTCTCTAGTGATGTTGTATGACTGTTGATATGGAGCTGGGCTCCTTTTTGATTGAATTGAGTTGACTCTGTTGTTATAGAATTTTTTCTTTGGAGGTCCATTTATGGGGAAGATTTTATCAAAATTTCTATAGGAAGTTTGTGACCTTGTAAATGGAAAAAAGATAATGTTGATAGGATCCTATTATGTATGATAAATATGATTGTGACTAAAATTAGATGTTTCCAAAATTTAAGGGATGTGGGTTTTTACATATATCCTATGCCGGTCACACCTTAAACTTTTGGGTGTTACACTAGAGTTTTCCCTCGATTGGAATTATGAAATTGCTCCCTTTAATTGATACTCTAAAGCACATTGGCTAAGATTTTGTATTTATTTTCAGAGTTTGAAGGGGATGAGGATACTTTCCACAGTTCAAAGATTTTTTCCATCATTACCTCAACTGTAATTCTTAGCCACTTGTCACTTCCTTTTGTTGTCTCAAGCATGGAAAGAACTTGTGCAGCTTCTGCCATGAAATGGAGTATTCAACTTGAAAAGGGTCTCCGTTCTAAGAAAATTGGTAAAAGAAATGAACTTTCATTGATACGAGCTAACTCTTTGGATTAACCTCATTTCAGATCTTGTTCTAGTTTGTTAGTACATTGCAATTGGATGCGCTGCTATAATATTGTTGTTCACTTTGGTTATTTAAAGAGATTCTTTGTCCAGGTGGATCTATTGAAGCCATACTACGATTTGGGCCTCAGCTTCAACAATGGAGTAGAGAGCCTGAATCCAATATAGCTGCCAATAGCATGTTTGATTTGGTGGCAGGTGAAGATAGGCTGTTTGCCAATGCCATCCTCTTGCGGCTAGCTGATGTATTTGCATCTGGTGACAAAGAGACCAGGCTGGCTATTGTTAGGGTTTTCTTATCTGAGCTAAAGCATCGTGGAAAGATGAAGCGCAAACAATATAAGGGGTTGCTGTCAAAGGCCAGAGTCCCAAACCACTTGGAGTTGTTGAGAAGAGTGAAATCTGTTTTTGAGAGTGGCACTGAGGAGTCAAAGGCATTGGCTCTGGTTCTGTTTGGTTGTTGGGCTGATTTTTCTCAAGACAATGCTCATATACGCTACTTAATACTTTCCAGTCTGGTTTCTCCTCATGCTTTGTTGGTAAGATGATCTATCTCAACGTTTCTCTTGTCCTGGATCCCTAATTTTCATGATGGCATCTGCCTAGTCATATCTTTTGCTTTTGTACCAAAATCTGATATGTACTGCTTGGTGCATCAAGCTGTCTGTGTATATTTGCAGTTCAACTAGGGGATACTAGAATATGATCATTTGATATATTTAATTCTTACTACCATGTTAAAAACATACAATTTACAATACTATGGATTAACACAATTTGCTTTATTGATTAGCTGTTGCGATCTTGTTTACATATTAAACATTGGATCTGATTTCTACAGGTGAAAGCATCTTTATTTGCTGCAGGATGCTTTTGTGAAATATCAGATGATTTTGCATCTATCACGTTAGAGATGCTGGTTAATCTGGTGACTTCATCTGAGATATCCTTACCTATCAAGTTAGATGCTGCTCGAGTTTTTGGAAAATTCAGGTGCTCATATTCAGTTGCGAATAAAGCGTATAAGGTCATTGACTTATTTTTTATGTGGTATCCAAGACACTTTGTTTTGTTGGCATACACTTCCATTTTCTTTTAAGTTTGTTTTTCTGCAGTTTTTAGGTTCCCCCCTTCTTTTTCAGCTGTCACATGTTGTGCTGCTACTAGTGCCTGTCTCCATATATGCTTGTGTCTGTCTGTCTGCGCTATATATTTTCTATTTTCTTTGGCCAGGGGTGATGGTGATGGAAGCTAAAATGAGGAATGGACTGAGAGGGTGGCAGCAGATAAATTGATTAGGAAAAGCATAGAGCATATTGAGTATTTATGGAATTTTGAAGAGAATAATATTTTCTTATTCACATATTGAGATGTACAAACTGGTCCTATATATATATACAATATGAGAGAGAAAACCTAATAAATAATAATAAAGCCTAATGAATAATACTAATAAATGCTAGTTATTAACAATAATAATGTAAATATTCCCATACTCCCCCTCAAGTTGGATCATAAATACTAATCATTTCCAACTTGCTTATACAACTCTCAAAGGCAGGCTTAGGTAGTCCCTTGGTCAGTACATCCGTAGCCTGTAACTTTGTAGGTAGGTATGTCAAGCATACAGTACCTTCCTCTACATTCTTTCTGATAAAATCTCTATCCATTTCAACATGTTTAGATCTCTCATACTGTATAGGATTCAATGCCATGCTTATGGCAGCCTTATTATCACAATACAACTTCATTGGTGTATCAATTCTGACCTGTATTTCTTCCATGACCCTTCTTATCCAGAGTTCTTCTGTAATTCCTTGAGCTAATGCTCTTAATTCTGATTCAGCATTGCTTCTAGATACAACTCTTTTGACTGTTCTAACTTACTAAGTTTCCCCACACAAACGAGCAATAGCTAGAGGTGCATTTACTGTCCCCATTGGCCCCCCTAATCTGCATCTATATAAATTTCAATTGTTCTCTAATCATACTTCTTAAATAGCAATTCCTTACTAGGTGTACCCTTAAGGCATCTAAGAATCCTGTATATGGCTTCCAAGTATTTCTTCCTTGGATCACATATGTATTGACTTGCTACACTAACAGCAAAAGTAATATCTAGCCTTGTATGGGATAGATAAATCAGCTTCCCAACTAGTCTATAATATCTATCTTTATCAACAGTTTCTTCTTTTTCCTTGTCTTCTTCTTCAACCTCATCATTAGAGTTGTCTTCTCCTTTTGATTCCTCCTTACTATTTTTCTCAGACTTCTTGTTTCTCGAGACCACAATAGGAGTTTCCTTAGGTTTACAACCTAACATGTGAGTTTCCTTCTAAAGATCAAGTACATACTTCCTTTGAGATGCATATATGCCTTGTTTTGACCTTGCAACTTCCATTCCAAGAAAATATTTCAAGTTCCCAAGATCCTTGACTTCAAATTCCTTGCCTAAGACAGTCTTTATCCTAGCTATTTCCTCAATGTGATTATTTGTAGGAATTATATCATCTACATATACAATACGGATGCACTTCTTGGCTCCCTTAGCCTTAACAAACATCATATGATCTAATAATCCTTGTTTGTAGCCTTCTGACTTCAGAACCTTTGAGAATCTATCAAACCACGCTCTAGGTGGCTATTTCAAACCATATAGGGATTTCTTCAGATGGCATACTTTGTCACTTCTGCCTTTATCAAACCCTGGAGGTAAAGTCATGTAGACTTCTTCCTTCAATTCTCTATTTAGAAAGGCATTCTTAATATTTGGTTGATGGAGTGGTCATTCATGGTTGGCTACTACTGACAATAGAATTCTGATAGTGTTTAGTTTTGTCACTGGTGCAAATGTCTCTTTGTAGTCTATACCATATCTCTGGGTGAAACCTCTTGCTACTAATTGTGCCTTTAACTTGTCAAGTGTGCTATCAGCATTATACTTTGGGGTAAATACCTACTTGCAACTTACCAATTTGTTACCTCCAGGTCTTTTAATAATTTCCTATGTTCCATTTTTTTTTCAAAGTTCTTATTTCCTCTATAACTGTGTTTTTATATTCTGGTATTCCCAGTACCTCTTGAATGTTGTTAGGAACAACAACTTTATCCAAATTAGTGATGAAAGCTCGGTAACTTGGGTAGAGCCTTGTAGGATACATGTTTCTGAATTGAATGCAAAGTACAAGATTGAGGTTGTTTCCGGAGGGCAATAGGTAGAGCAAGATCAACAAATTCACTTCCTTGTTTTGAATTATTTGGCTTACTGGATAGATTTGTCCTTGGTACACCAGCTTCAAGAACTACCTCTAGTTCCAACTCTCTTGGTTCCTCAGGTATAAGTTGCTCACTATCTTTGGATTTCTTCTTTCGAGTGTAAGCCATTAACTCTCCCTTTTATAGTCTTTCTGCATCTCCCTTTGTTTTATTGTTTTCCTTAAACTTTGGCATGAGAAAAGAGGTTGGTGAGGGTGATGGTTTTGGTACAGGAGGTAATCGCTCAAGAAATACATATTCTATGTTAGGTTCTGGTTCACAAGTTTGAGATTCACTTTTGTTCTCCCCTTGAATTAAGAATTGGGATAGAATGAAATAACTTTATGAAAGGTGACATCAAGACTAACAAATGTGTGTTTATGATAGGTCAAAACATTTGTATTCTTTCTGGAGAGGAGAATAGCCAAGGAGGCTTGAGGTTCAAGTTTGGTGCTTTGGTGGTTATGGATAAAGGCTATGCAACCAAACACATGAAGCAAAAGATTGGTTTCAATATGAGATGTGGAGAAAATACTTTGCAACTTGTGGAGATGAGTTTCAAAGGACAAGACTCGATAAGGCATACGGTTGATAAGGTAGTCTGCGGTCAAAATGGCATCCTGCAAATAAAATTTAGGCACATGGTAGGTAAACATGAGTGCTCTAGCAGCGTCAAGAATATGGCAATCTTTCCTCCCTACAACCCCATTTTGTTGGGGCATATGGGCACAAGAATTGGTATGCATGATACCATGCAATCGGAGAAAGGTATTCAAAGATTGGTTAAAGTACTTGGTGCTATTGTTGGTGTGTGAAACTTGGATGGTGGTATTGAACTAAAATTTGATCATGTTGGAGAAATTTATGAACATGGATGTAGCCTTAAACTTGTTTCGTAAAAATAAACCCAATAAACTCCAGTGTGGTCATCAGTAAAGAAAATGAACCATGTCGCTTTAGTATGCTTCGGTGTACGAGATGGTCCCTGCAAATCACTATGAATGATTGTGAAAGTTTTGGTGGTTGTGTATTTTGCTCTGGGAAAGGATGTTCTATGGTGTTTGGCAAGCTCACACTTCACAATGAATGTCATTAATATTGAAGTTAGGACATAAAGGTGGGAACAATCGATGAAGGTAATGAAAATTAAGATGATCCATCCTCTTATGCCACAACATAAAATCATTAACTTTAGTGGTAGATGCAGAATTACCAAAAATTGAGGAGTTACCTACTTGGGTGCAGACTTTGAAATAGTAAAGCCTTTCATACTCGTTAGCACTTTCAATTGTCACCCTAGATGGTAGGTCCTGAAACACACAATGGGATGGGAGAAATTTAGTATAACAATTTGACTGTTTGGTCAATTGGCTAATTGAGAATAAATTGGAATCAAGCTTAGACACACGAAATACAGATTCCAACACGATAGAATTTGAAATCTGAATACTTCCTTTTCCCGCTACAGGTGTTTATGAGCCATATGCAATCTTAACTTTAATATTCTCAACACACAGGGTGTAAGTGGTAAGTAATTCATGACAATTAGTCATGTGGTTGAAGGCTCCATAGTCAACAATCCATATTATTTTATTATTCGACATTGTTAAAGCTTGAAGGAAGGAACCTTTTTTCACCACTGATGCAATAGGTGTAGTTTTGGCAACTTTTGGTATGAGACATAGGAATATTACTACTACTATAATGTTAGACATAAATAGACTCCCATGCTTGAGACTAATTAGACATCATAAAACCATTAAAATAGAGTGGCAGTGCAGAACATCAAGTAAAAATGCATGAGTCTGTGAATGAAGGTTGCCCAGACATAGGACATACTAGTATCTAGCCGGAATCGGCAAGTCATTGCTGGAGGAAGTCATCGGAGCTGCATCAGACTATGCATGCTCCCCCACATGCCGTTAAAGCTTCTCTGGCAGTAAATATTGTTGGGGCGTGTGTGACTTACACACGCCATTGTTGGTCGTGGTGTTCCTAGGTTTGGTTGATTGGAGCCTCCTCTTCCTCATGGGGCTGGCGGTGAAGGTCAATAATGCCTCCAGCAGCACTCATATGAATACTCCAAGGTATTGTAAAGGATGCATATATGATCCATGACTTGGAACCCTAAATAATTATTTCTGGAATTTCATTAGCATAGCTCAAATACCATGTGGAATTTTGAAGAGAATAATATTTCTTATTTGCACATTTAGATGTACAAACTGGTGCTATATATATAGAACAAGAGAGAGAAAACTTAATAAATAATAATAAAGCCTAATCAATAATACTAAAAAATGCTAATTATTAATATTCCCACAGTATACATAAGTCTTCATTTTAGTCTTTTAATTTATGAACTTTTTTCAATCTTCTAACTTTAATATTGTTAGTTTCATTAACAAATAAAACTGATTAGAATTCTAAACATCGACAAGACATTCTTAAGTGTTGATATATTAAGTTCATTTTTTTTTTAACTTTGATTGGTAAAAAAAAAAAAAATCACTTGAGGTGAACAATATTAGGATTAAAGGATTGAAAAGATATTTTTTCCTATTAAGTGGCCAAATTGAAATCTTATGTAAAACTAGAGGACCAAATGTACACTTTTCCCTTGAGTATTTAAAGCTGGTTTCTAGGCATTAGTTTCTCCACTCTTCCTCATCTGGCTTGCTATGCAAACAGATGATTTATATGTAAACACACGTCCCCTTGCTCACTAGAATTTATGTATGCAAAAAATTAGTTTTCTTACTACGTTGCCTTTGTGAGTGTTGGTTTCATGTTCTGTTTAAATTTTTAAAAATTTGAAAACACAGGCAGAATAGACATATAATGCATGATTATTTCCCTTCCCTCGTAAATTTTACCCAATAACATTGAATTCTTTCCTTATCTCATACCGGGATTTTCTAAATCTTCATTTTTCTAAACTATGTAGATGAACTAGTACTTGTAATTGGTTCTTATTTTGCTGCTGCAATGAATATGATTGTTTTGGATGAAAATAAAGAAAATGATGCCGCCTTGTTAACAAATAAAAAATGCAGAAATATAGCAAAAAAAGAAACACCTGACAGGTCTAGGGAAAATACTAAGGTCTAATATTAATGTTCCAAAAGACTAAATCAATGTTACAAGGCACTCCACTGATTCAGAACAAACTCTATTCCCTATTACAACCAAAGTACTCAAACAGCAATTAAGAGACAAGAACAATAAGAACACTGCAATGCTAACTAAGCATTCCCTCTGGTTTCAAGAGCCAATCTCTCCTCTCTCAAAATAAAAAAAAAAACTATCCTACTCTCCAAAGATGCTTGTGACTGCTATAACCCTAAAGCACCTTGCACAGTCTCCAGCATAATTTTCTTCTAAGACAGACCAAAAACCCCCTACGTCAGCACTAAATCTATATAGCTTTCCTCTTAAGAGAAAGAATAGCAAAGTCAACATTCAGCCCCTCCTAAAGGTGCTTTTCCATTTCCTTGTATTTTCCTATTTCTCCTCTTATAGGTCTGTAGCTTCCTATTTCTCCTCTTGTATGTTTGTGCAGCAAAAGAGATTCCGTCAGAAAACATATTTGTGTTTGCATCATATGGGTCTTTTACTAGAAACCATATTTCATGGTCCTTGCGTTCAATTTTAGGCTGTGTGTTAACTTCAGTATACAGAGTGCTGGCTGTTAATATGTACCTTGAACTTCTGATGGTTGTATATTTTCTTTTCCTGTGGCCATTTTTCTCAAAGTTTTTGTTAGTGGATTTCTGGAATTGATTTTTTTCTTTATTTATTGCAGACAGGTCTAGAGTTGATATTGAATTCTTCAGATGAAGAATTTTTGGTAGTGATGTTTCTCTCTCTCTCAAAATTGGCTTCCATGTCAACATTACTCATCTCTGAACAGGTGAGGTGATTGCCTGTCTTTCTTTTTGTTTTTGTTTTTGTATTTTGTGGGGGAGGGGTGTTGACTGCCGTTTTGAGTCCGCTATATAATTTCCTAGTTGAGTTGGCTGGATAAAGGGACCCGCCTAATTTGTTGTCTTAACTTAATCCTTCTTGCTTTGTACTCATCTTTTTGAGGATTCACTCATGTTGGTTATTTAATCTCTCAACTGGTAGGAAGTTTGGTACTTTTATGTTTAGCATTGTACCACTTGCTTATCTATGCAATAAGTTGTAGCTACCTTCTTATAGCATTCACTTTCATGTTCCCCTTTTAATATTATGTTATTTAACATATGGATTCAGGTCAGACTTCTGCTTTCATTTCTCAACCAAGAAAGAACTTCGCATATACAGGAAACAGCTTTAAAATGCTTGAAATTCCTAGTCAAAAAAGGACCTTACGAACATTCTGTTAATTCAGATCTAATCCATAGATTACTTTGCATGCTGGAGGAACCTAAAGTCTCTTCAGCCATGCATTGTGAAGCTCTACAGGTTTTACATAAGGTTTGGCTCGAGTACCATGCAAAATGGAGGTTTCATTCTATATTACTGGTTTTGAAGTGCTTTGACCTGCTTAGGATGATTTGCAGGTACTGATGTTTATTCCACCTTTACCTTTTGCGGAACTTCATGAATTTGTCAAGCTGGTTACTGTTGTAGAGAATGTAATACAGCATTCGGATTTGATGAAGAGCTATTTGGCTATCCATATTTTGGCAGATTTATCTTGTAAGTTTGTGGGAGACACAAGTGCTGAAAATGGTGTCTTTTATTCTTCTTTGCCTTCGCAGGTGGTCTCACTAATCAATGATCAGATCAAGCTTATAGTTATGTCATTATTGGAAGCCTGTCAAAATTATTCAAAGCCGTTTCAAAATCTTCAAACTCTGCTAAATATTCTTCTATCTATTATAAGAAAGAATCACCGTCTGGTTGTCTTGGTACTTGATAACATAACTTCAACAATTGAATTTTTTGTGACTGTCAAAACTACTAGTCATGTGACAGCATCGACTCAGGTGGCTGTGAAATTTGATCGGAAAGAGATCACCAACGTAGTTTCGAATTTCTTTTGCAAAATGTACAGATTTCTAGTGGCCTTTCTTGAAATTCTTATTAAAGTCGGTTCCATTGATACTGAGGTAATGAGCAGAATCCAGATTTTGGCTGAATTTGTGTGTCAATGTGGTTTACTTGATTGCTATACATCCACAATGTATTGTCTACTGTTACACAATCAACATGTTTGGGGTTGTCTGCTTCATCAGGATAATGGAATGCGTGATCCTTATAACATGAGTATATATCCTCATAGTTGTCCTGTTAACTGTAAAATTGATACACTACAGTTTGTGAACCACTTTTTGACAGAAAGAGATGATTGGACTGCTTATAGGATTGGAACATATGCAGCATGCCAAGGAGAACTGCGTTTCTCTTCTTCCATATTCAGTAAGCTGATTCAGAAGGTTAAATCTTATTCCTGCCGTAACTGGTTAAAAACACTTTTCCAATTCACTCAGTCTGAGGGAGTAATCCAGCTTCTTAATTTACCAAAACAAGGATTCACTTTAGTGGAAGAATTGGAGAATAATAAATATCTTTTGAATTCTTGTGATTTCTTGGATGAGAAGAATCCAAGGGATGCTGGAAATGTCAATGATCATCATTACAGTTTTAAGCTAGCTGCTGCTCATAGGGCACTTTGCTCTTCCATAGGACTTTTAGAAGCAGCTGTCTCAAGTTCTCAGGCATTCAGCTTCCAGAGGTGGTATTTATCCTTGAGAGCTAGATTTTTGGCAAATGTGGTGGGCATACTTAAAGTTGTGAGACGTCTGTTGAATATAGATTGGTGCAATCAAGTAAATGTTGAGGGAGATGTTCTGTCGGGATGTCTGAAGTCTTTTGAAGATATTTCTCACATTTCTCTTCATTTTTATAGGCTTGCAGAGGAGTTTGATCTGATTGGAACATCTTTTGTTGAGATGGACAGTGAGAGTTCTGCAGTTTTGGCAGCACTTTCTCTGAGTTGTTCGCTATTGGCATTTGTTTCTGGTTTTGCAGTTTTTGTTATAAAACAGCTATCTCATGAACACTTCATGGTTGATAAAAACTCTTGCAACCTATTACTGGCCTTGGCAATGCAAAATTTAGCAGGCTGGCTGTGGCATATGGATCATCAAACTAACACAAAATTCTTATCGCTTTTGAATTTTATTGACTGGCGCACAAACTCTTTTCACCTGCAGCCTAGACATCAAACTTGCAATGTTGGTTTTGCAAGTAGAGAGTTTCTCAATGTTTGTAGTAATGCGGTCTCTGAGGCTGTCTGCTTGAAAGATAAAATAAGCAAGAAGCATACTGAAATAGCTCCATCCGAAGTTTCCAAGAATGTATCACTACTGATATTAGATACTATTACAAGATGGATCCGCATTCCTCCTCAGATACCCAAGTATTTCTTTAAAGTGAGGTATGTTTTTCCCTAAGATGCATTTACTAACATTAACGTTTAGCGGTTTCAAATTATGGAGCATGGGTGATTACTGATATTGGTAATTTCCAACGAGTCAATGACCATCTTAAGTCAATATCTTATATATGGTCTTTTCTTGTTTTCTTTGCCAAGTTAAAGAGTTAATTATTTAATTATCACGTTACATTGGTCAGAGATTTTAGCTGTAAACTTTAGGTCTATTTTGAGGTTTCTCAGCAAAATTTTCTTCATCACTTATAGTCAATAACTCTTCCTCTCTGTGATCTATCTTCATTTTAATGTTCAAGTTCATCATGCATTATTTTCCGAGTATAGCGCGTATCTTGATGTTCTTTTTGCATGATTTCTCCAGGCAAGTTATTGGATCGGAGCTGTTTGTCCACAACGACGGCATAAAAATTGGCGCTGGTATATCTGCTTTTCCAGGCTCCATTCTATCACTTAACATTTGTCTTCAACTGAAGAACTTGCCACCAAATCTTCATGTTCGGCCGACAAAGTTGTACTGCATCCTCTACTGTCCGGTGTCCTGCCATATGCTGGCGCCATGTGGACAGGCACCGGAGCGACTGTTATCAGGATATGAAGCTTGGAAAGATGAAGAGATTGTTGAGCTGAACAAGAAATTGTATAGCCATGTTTCGGACCGTGTAGCAAATAAAGGCATAAGACTTGGAAAGCGTGGTAGAGATGATGGAAATAAGAACAGGGCTGCAGAAACATTTTTGGAATTTGTGCCTAACCAGAAAGGTCAGGGATTCTCAAGCTGCCTACTTGATATATCTGATTTTCCTGTGGGTTCTTATAGAATCAAATGGCATAGTTGTTTGTTGGATAGTACAGATTCCTACTGGAGCCTCCTTCCCTTGAATATGGGACCTATAATCACTGTGCATGCATAAATTTATTGATAGGTAATTATTACTTTTTTTTTTTTATCGAGTTCAAACATCTAATACACATGCTTAAAAAATTAAAATTATGTTTTACCATACGTGTTTGTATGTCTGCATGATAAGAGCTCTTCAACATTCAACCACTATGAAAGGGCTGTCTAATGATAGGATCCTGAAAGGGATTGCTGTATGTGCAAACAAGAGAGACATGTTTGTTGCATAAAGTAATGTTTGGGCTTGTTTAGTTTTTATTTTCATTTTTTGTTTTTAAAAACTGTTTTGTATTTTGTAATACAATTTTTAAAATCATTTTTAAAATAAAATAAAATGAAAATTTGTTTGGTTATATCAATTAAAAAACTTTAGAATTAAAAAATAAACTGATAATGATGGTTATAGGTAGTTAATAATGATGATTAATAATAAAAATTGATTAAAGTAATTATAATTTTCAATAATTAAATGCAGGATATTTTAGAAACAAGAAAAATGAAAACAACTTAAACTTGTTTCAATTTTTTGTTTTTAGAAAGAAAAATTGAAAATAGTTTTAGAAACAACTAATCAAAAACACTGATTCAAACAAATTTTTAATTTTTTTATTTTTAACAACAAAACGGTTTTTAAAAACAAAAAACAGTTGGGACTTTAGATTTTGCTTGATCCCATCTATTACAAGCTATATCAATTTATTACTTCTGTTTCAAATTATAATACTTTTAAATAAAATTACATAATAAAACTCATTGAATATGTTTTACAAATTTATTTTTTAAAAGAAAAGGACAAAATTTTGAAAATTCCTTTTGTTTAATAGTCATTTATGAAAAAAATATTGAAGAGAAAACAATGGAAGAGTAATATTGGAAATGATTGCTAATGAAATTTTATTTTTGTCAAAATACATTATAATTTAGAACAGAGTGAGTAGTTATTAATTGTTAATCCTTTTTCATAATCATAATGCCAAGTGTAATGTGAACTACAAGCAATGCTAATTAGTTGGAGTACAAAAGAAACGCTGTTCGGCCATGAGAGTTGCACAAGAATTTAAAGCTCTTTCTCGCAAACTATATGGTGTGCATGGCAAGTTACAAGAGAAAAGTTTAGTAATTAAGCTTCAAATCCGCTTAATGTGCTGAAAAAATAGAAAATGAAAATATTTTCTAATTCTGTTAAATTATATAATTTGCCAAATTAAAAAAATTATTTGCTCTTTCAAAAAATAAATTAAAAAATTTTACTTTTAATTTCAAATTTTTGGTGAATAATATGGTCCTCTTTTAAGTTTTAATAATTTAAAAAATGCAAGAGACGTTTAATCAATTTTAATAAATTTATATGAAGTTTTACTATTTTGGTTAAGCGAATGTTTATGGAAGTTTAAAGCATTAGAGGAAGGAGACCTGGCTCCGGCAATTCTTAAAAACATTTCAAAACCAAGATATATATATATATATAAAAGGGAAGATTACTCCTACCCCCCACACAACACCACAAACAAGGGGTGTTCATGGGACGGGACTGAGACATCTTTGTCCTATATCCCATCTCGAAAAAAAGATCAGGACTGAATTTTGATCTCGTGCCCTGTTCTGTCTCGAAAGTCGTATCGTCTCGTTAAGAGTTGGGATGAAACTGGGACAAGATCAGGATGTCTTGCCGTCCCGATATATCAGATAATATTGAAGAAAGATATGGATGATAGCGTTTATTAAAATTTTAAATCATATAATTTATTAAGTTTAAAATTAAAATAACACAAGTACATAAATCACAATAATTTAAAATTAATTATTGAATTGCATTAATCACAACTATACATTATAATAGCAAATATAAGTGATCTTTAGGCTATAAAAGTAACAACAACAGGCAAGTCAAACATAATATCAAATCATTGTTCTTCTACTTTAGTGGAGATGTATTAAGCTAATTATTCTTCTGAAAATAAAGCAAGAAATAAGATATAAATAAAAGTTATTAAATATATAGATATAAGAATAAATTATATTAATATAATTAATATATTATAAAGAAAGATATTGTCATGTTTATTTTACGTCATTAAAATTATCACTATAAAAAAATGTAGTTTTAAATAAGAATTGTAGGTATTGAAATTATAATTGATATAATTAATAGAAGTATAAATTATATTAATATAATTAATATATTTAAAATAAAAAATAATATATATTATATATATATATTCGGGATGGGACGGGACGTCTCGATGGTAATCCTGTGTCCCATCCCGTCCCGATCCCTTTCCTATCTCGTCCCGTAAAGTCTCGTCACGATTATTTTCAGGCCAGGATAAGATTCGTCCTGATATGATTAAGACAATATCGGATCAATTGGGACGGGTTCAAGTTGAACACCCCTACCACAAACTATAGGTGCTCATGGGACAAGACAACAAACAAAGCATCAAAAAGAAATCTGGATAATTATATTTATTAAATTATATAACTTGTTAAATCAAAAACCAAATGGGACAAGTATATAAATTTAATCATTGACTTATATAATAACTGCAATTTAAAGTAAAAGAAATAAACTCACAATAACTACATCTTAAAGTCAAGTATACAATAACCACTAATGACCTCCAAAATGCAAAGACTATAACAATAATAAAATTATTGAGTTACATAACTTAAACAAGCAAATGGTTATGTTAAAAGAATATAAAATAAATAAACACAAAAAATATAAATTTTGACTCTAACTAAATAAATAAAGTATTAAATATTAATAAAAGAAAATAAAAAAACATATAAAAATACTTTTGTGATGCGATATGATGCCTTGGTGGTGATCTTGGCCTAGTCCTGCCTTTAACATTTTTGTACCTTATTTTTTTGGAGACAGAACAGACTTGTCCCAATATAATCGAGAAAAAACCAACCTAATTGGGATAGGACAAACATGAACTCCCCCCCCAACCTCCTAAAATGTAATGTCCGCCTTGACATTACCAAGACAACACTTACACATTGTTGTGGTAACTAGGATTAAATAAAATCCTCTAAAGAAGTTACCACAACTCAAGGGTTTAAAGATAATTAATTTAAAATATTGGGATCCCAAGAAAAACTCTTTTCTAAAATATTATTTGAGCTCAAACCATGGTTAAAAATTAATTAAGAGAAAATATGAAAGCATGGCAACAAACCACATCAAAACTAAGCTAAAAATGCCATTCTTCTATAAATTCTGCTCTGTCCGTCGAGGTAGATGGCATAGAGGTACAAGTTTCTTGAAGGCCTAAAGTGCCGCGGTGCAACAACCACACGTCGTGGCGCACACCTATTATCATGATAGCAATCCCCTAATGCGCCACGGCGCAACAACCACGCACTGCAGCGCGCACTTACTGTCATGATAGTAGATTGCTATCATTACAATCCTTTGAACTTTTGGAGCACACCATTTTGTCATCCGACGTTCAATTCGAGTGGTTCAAGTGTCCATACAAAACTCTTTGAGTCCTTTAGCCAATGGCACTGGTTTCACACTCAAATAATCATCCATTTAAAAGATGAACACCCAAACTCAAAATGGTTCGTTTTTACAATAAACCACACACCAAGGTGTCCAACTCACAATATCAAATGTCATTAGCCCCAGAGATACCTTGACCACCTCAAATGGACCACACACCACAAAAAATTCAATCATAACACACAATTAAGCATTCACATTCAAAATGACAATTGAAACCCCAATTCACAACAATATAAAGGGGTGGATAAATTCTAACACATGTCACTTGGTCATTTTATCGTATAGTGATAGGAATTTAGTCGCTTATCCTCAAAATTAAACTAAAGATAATCCTAATACAATATAGGACCAACCCTAGATCATCTTCCAAGGAATGGTTTTAAGTCTAATTGAAAGTTATCTAGTAAAATAAATCGACCAAAGTTTGTAGGAATTTAGTTACCTAGCTAATTATCTAAACTAATTACCTAATGTGCAAGTAATTAAAATGCTAGTGAAAGTGAGTGAAATGAACTTTCCTTTTCACAATAATGGAACCCTAGAGATTAGTTGATTTTGAACTCATTATCTTCTTATGATTAGGCTAAATTAAGCTTTCCTTTCCTCTTGACTAAAGCTGTCATGACTTAAGAAAATTATCCTAAGTCAATTAACCTAATTAGCTAACTTCCCTAGGTCTTATATTAAAGTCCCTATTTCAATTAATCAATTGGTGAAGAAATTAGCCAAGTGATTCACTCAAAATATCCATTCAATAGCCATGGTCAAAACAATAATATGAGCAACTGCAAGATTATGTCAAGCTACTTAGCAACACAAGCATTAACACTACAAAATTATGCAATATTAACACAAGTAATTCACTAATTGAAAAACACAAGATTATGTGCTAAAGAAAGAGTGGCAAAATTTAGTCATGGCTGTCTAAGGAAGAAATTAAATGAAACAATTCTCTCTCTTTACATCAACATCAAATTCAAATTAGAATTTACAAGCTAAGATGATTAAACCCTAGATTAAGAAATCTAACCATCTAGTAAAAAGAGAAGAGGATAGGAAACAAAATAACTTAGCCAATTTGAAGCTCAAGACTCATCCTCCATCTTCATCTCTCTAGGATTCCATCAAAAAAATTAGCCAATTTTCATCATATTCAAGAACCCTAGCGATTGCTTGTGAAGGCTAAACTCCATAGCTCTTGAATGATGGAAATGAGCTTCAATCCTTGTGAAAATGGAAGGGATGGAATGAAAATGAAGAGAGGAGAAGAATGGTATGAGCTTCGTGGAGGTTTGGTGGCCGAAAATGGAGGTTAGAGTGCTGGAAAATGAAGAACACTATGAACATGAGAGAGAAAATGTGGAAGATGAATGAATGGGTGAATGAATCTCATGTTGGGAGCTAAATGGCATGCTTATTCTGTTTTGGCACAGCTAAAACTTAATTAAAAAAAAGGAAAAGAAATTAAAATGGAAATGGGAGCCTTGTCACACTTGCAAGGTGGCAACCTCCCATTGGTTTGTAGATGATTCTAATGTGTGTATAATTTCTCATGTGTCATCCATATCATTTAAGCTGATTTAATATCCCAAAAATAGCATAAATCATGTGCAAATTCTCAGCCATTGACCTCAAGAAGTGTTGACTTCAATTGCCCAATTGATATACAAGTCACATGTCATCTATGTCATATAAATCACATAATTCAATTAAATGGCATATGATATAATAAAATTTAATTAATGTACAGAATTAAATTTATAATTAGAAAGGATAATTTATTAAATTAACAAAGTTTTAGGCTGCAAAAAATTATATAAATTTTTTTACATAAAGGCAAACCGAAAACTAGTCAAATTAAGACACTTAAGAAAGTGTTGACTTTTTTATTTAATTACTCCCAAACTAAAATAAATTTTAAAAATCTAATTTTACCACTCATCAATTGGACATAAAATGCACTTTTTCAATTTTTCTTGTACATTTTCTCAAAATTTTATTTTTTGAACCAAAATATCCCTAATGCACTGAACTTAAAAACTTAGGTAAAATTCTAAATTTAATGCAATGTGTGCATTTAAATGTGATAAATCATTAATAAAAGGGTCTTAACTAATAAATAAAAGTGGGTAATAAATTTGTTCTATCACATAGATCTCTTTAAATTCTTCACTTATAATGGTAACTTGGCCAAGCACACATTTAATCCATCAATCTTAGATCAAGATACGCAAACTTATTACAAATTCATACAAGTGATATCCAAAATAATGTCATGATCTTAAGTTAGCAATATATAATTGCAATATTCATTGCAAACTCAAAAGAGAAAGGAGAAGAGCTATACTACAATGCTCTTCAGTCTTCAATTGCCCCTTTCTTCCCCTTACCATTACCGGAGCCGTCGCTTGTAAAATATAACCACAAGGTGAGATAAATATCTCAGTAACAGAATAATTTGCTAGTATTAATTAACATACACAACTATAAGAGAGTAAAACTATGGAACTTCAACATTTACATTTAGCATATCACCACATATTCTTTTCATCAGTCTAAATCTTTTACCACTAGCATGATCATTCTACCATTCGAGCCTCCATATCACCCTGACCAAAACCATAGGCTCTTGGACCAAGTGCACATTCATAATAATTCGAACTCACCTTTAGTGGTAGGATCACCCAGCTAAAGGTATCCTATCTCACTTTCGGACTACGGTTTCCCTCTATCACACACAAATTGGGGTGTTGTTACTCCAATATTGCATCATTGATGCTAAGGAGTGTTATTCTCCAATGCTGTATCCCGCATAGATACTAAAGAGAAAATTTCCAACACTGCGCCTCACTAGACACTAAGGAGATACACACTGTATGGACTTCCACTACTCCTCCCTACAGGTGAACTCCTACTCCCTACCATGATCATGCCCACGCTCAACATATATATCACACATACATGTCAAATTTCTCAACTCATACATATATAACTTTCATCATACTCATTATATGCAAAATAGATTTTCATGCACAAAACCACATTTCGCAATATGCAAGGTTATCAAATCTCAAGTTCAAATTCATTTATTTACTCACAAATAGTTAAGTAATATAATCAATTAGTGTAAATTATTCTATTACCTCAACCCCTTGTCACATACAAAAGGATTATCATGGTTCAACATTAGCTTCACATGTTCTATATGTATAATATAGCTCGAGCAACGTTTAATCTATACAATCAAGTGACAATCATTAATTGTCACTCCGGTTAACTCTGAATTCACTAGGTTTTGAGTGCTTATAACACCCAATTTCCTCTTTCTCATAACATCAACCATATCCGAACACTCTAACCATCTTGTTAAACATCCCAACACATTAAAATCGCTAATCAATGTCCCACATTATCTCAAGATCTTTAAATTATGCTTAGGGTTCATCCAAACCCTTAGCAAAAATTTTCAATCACCACAAAACTCATAAACTTAGGGTTAGAAGCTTGATTTAACTCCTTAAGATCTTAAATAAACCAAATGGTTTTGTTTAAACCCAAGGGAACAGATATTAAAGCCTATATTACCCTAAATGTTTGATTTTCACATAAAAGAAGGAGAGGAGGGAATGTACAACTTACCCAATGGTGATTCAAGCTCCAAATGCCTTCAAAGTAGCCTGGGAATCGTGCCCTAGTAGATCACATGCTCTCCTCCGTCGTTCTCTTGTTATCCCTCTTTCTCTCTTATGTTTTCGTGAATTGATAAGTACTCATTCTATACATGCGCTATAGCGCATAGCATAGAAAGCTACACCAAAATTTAAACTCCCTTCCACACTATGGCCTGCTCAAAAATTGACCTAGACCCTTTCTAAGGCTATCCACGGATCCAAAAACTATATTAGTTTCCCATAGACCTCATTAAATCAATAATTTATTTAAGTTGACCAAATTACTTTTGGAAACACTAATAATTTTCAATTGAGAAACTTAGGATGTTACAATTCTCCCCTCCTTTTAGGAATTTTGCCCTTAAAATTCAGAATCTTACTTAAACACATACCTATATAAATAATTGGGGATATAGTTGCCTCATTTTATTCTCGATCCCTTAAGTTGCATCACCAGGAGTCATACCCTTCTAAAAAACCTTAACCAATTGAATGGCTTTATTTCTCAATTGTCAGTCTTTCACATCTACAATCTACTCTGGTTCAGCTCGATCAGTCAAGTTTTCCTAGACTTTCACCTCTTCTAACTCGATAACATGAGAAGGATCAGGTTAATATTTCTTGAGCTGACTCACATGGAACACATCATGAACACTCAATAAACTTAGTAGTAAGGAAATCTGATAGGCAGCAGGTCCCAACTTCTCTAAAATCTCAAAGGGACCAACAAACCTGGGAGTTAATTTCTTTGCCTTTATCGATCTCCCAATATCAGTCATTGTTGTGACCCTAAAAAACACATGATTGCCAACTAGAAATTCCAACGGTCTTCTATGCCAATCCGTATAGCTCTTTTGTCGACTCTAGGTTGTCAACAACTTTTGTTTAATCAATTAGATCTTTTGGGTGATTTAGTCTACCAAATTTGAACCTAACAAACCTCTCTCACTCAATGCTATCCAACACAAAGGCGATCGACATCTTCTTTTATATAATGCCTCATACGGAGCCATTCAAATGCTAGAATGAAAACTATTGTTGTAGGCAAATTTCGCTAATGGTAGATGTGTATCCTAACTACCTCTTAACTTTAAGGCACAAGCTCACAATATATCCTCAAGCATTTGGATAGTCCTCTCAGTCTGGCTATCTGTCTGTGGATGATATGCTGTGCTAAATTTCAATTTAGTGCCTATTGCTCTTTGCAACGCTCTCTAGAAGTTTGATGTGAACCTCATATCACAGTCAGAGACAATGTCCTTCGGCACCCCGTGAAGTCTCACTATTTCATTTATATAGACCTCGGCATACTTCTCAAGTGAATAGGTAGTCTTTACTGCCAAGAAATGCACTGACTTCATCAATCGATCCATAATCACTCATATTGTGTCATGGCCCGCTTGAGTTCTAGGCAATCCAGTGATAAAATCCATTGATATGTTATCCCACTTCTACTCTGGGATCTCTAGTGTTCGCAATACACCACCAGGTTTTCGGTGCTCAATCTTAACCTTTTAGCACATCTAACACCTAGTCACAAACTTTGTCACATCTTTCTTCATTCGTGGCCACTACCACATTTGCTTCATATCCATCCTGATACATCTTGGTGACACTAGGGTGAATAGTATACTCAAGACGGTGTGCTTTCTCTGGGACTATCTTCCTTATTTCGTTTTCACTTGGCACACAAATTCGATCCCTATAAGTCACATATCCATCATCATTGAATCCAAATTTGGTAGGTCTCCTCTCTTCAATATCCTCACGAATCTCGAGAAGATACTCGTTCTCAAATTGAGTAGTTCACAACTCTTTCCAGAATTCATTGGTTATGACTATAGAATGCACATTATACAATGTCATCTGAGGTGCTTTCCTTTGAGTATCTAAGAAAATCTCAAGTAATCGATGCTCTTGAACCATTATATGAGCAATATGCACCATTTTCCTGCTTAACACGTCTACCACTACATTGGCTTTCCCCAAATGATACTTGATCTTAAAGTTGTAATCCTTGAGAAATTCCATCCATCTGCATTGCCTTATATTCAGTTCCTTCTGATCAACTAAGTGCTTCAAACTTTTGTGATCATTAAATACTTCAAACATAAACCCATAGAGATAGTGTCGCCAAATTTTCAAGGCAAAAACCACTGCTGCTAACTCTAGATCATGAGTCGGGTAATTCTCTACATGCGGTCGCAATTGTCTTGAGGCATAAGCAACAATTTCTCATCTTGCATTAAAACACACTCTAAATCTTTCAATGATGCATCTTTATAAACCACATATAGTAATCAAGGATTAGAAATAACGAGTACTGGAGCAGACATCAGTTTCTTCTTTAACTCTTAAAATGCTGATTCGCACTTATCGATCCCCACATACGGCTGATCTTTTCAGGTCAACTTAGTTAAAGGAGACATAATTTGTGAAAATCCCTAAATGAATCACCAATAATAGCCTACCAATATGAAGAAACTTCTAATCTTTGTTATTAAGGTAAGCAGTTCCCATTTCATCATAGCATCTACCTTATGTAGATCTATGACAATTCCTTTTACTAACACCACATGACCAAGGAATCTCACTTCCCTTAGCCAAAACTCACATTTGCTGAGTTTAGCATATAACTTATTATCCTTTAAAAGTTGCAAGACAGTACGAAGATGCTTCGCGTGCTCTTCCTCATCTCTTAAGTAAATTAGAATATCATCAATAAATACTACCATGAACTTATCCAGATAAGGACGAAAGATTTTGTTCTTGTAGTCCATAAATACTACTGGAGTATTTGTCAATCCAAATGACATCACTAGAAACTCATAATGGCTATATCTAGTGTGAAAGGTAGTCTTTGGTATATTATCAACCCTGGCTTGCAATTGATGGTAGTCCAATCATAAGTCAATCTTAAAAAACACTACAGCTCCAACCAACTGATCTAATAAATCATCAATCCTGGGTAAAGGATACTTGTTCTTGACTATCACTTTATTTAGCTGTCTATAGTCAATGCAAAGTCTCATACTACTATCCTTTTTCTTCACAAATAACACTGGTGATCCCCAAGGAGACACACTCGATCTTATGAACCCTTTTTCTAGTAATTCCTCCAGTTGTTTCTTTAGCTCTGCCAACTCTGATGGAGACATTCGATATGGAGCTTTTGATATTGGTTTTGTTCCAGGTATAAGGTCAATAGAAAATTCCACCTCTTGCTCAGGCGGTAATACAGACACTTCTTCTTAGAATACTTCGAGAAATTCGTTCACCACTCTAATTCTCTTAATTCCTCCATCATAAGCAGCATGAACGGAAAAGAACACCATATATGCCTGACAACCTTATTGAATGTACTTTTTTGCTTGCATTACAGACAAGAATCTTGACTGACTGGGTTTCACTATAGGTGCAATGTATACTGGCAAGGATATTATCTTTCTTGCATAATCTAGTGTTGCATTGTTTACTGACAATCAGTCCATACCTACTACTACATCAATCCCAATCATAGAAAAACAGATCAAATTAATGGTGGTTGATCTATTCTTAAATCTCAAATCAACATCCAGACAAGCGTGGTTGGTTCTTATAGAAATTCCTACTGGCATAGACACATTAATCACATACGGTAAGGTTTACACAGAAAATTTCAACCTTAATACACAATCATCAAAAATGTAAGAATGGATAGTACCCAAATCAAACAAAGCATCTATATCACAGTTGTGCAGAGAGATTTTACCTGCCTCCTCTTAAGACAACATGAATACTCTCCCAGGAATAGTCGATCTTTGCTCTATGGTACCCGCTCTACCCTTTTCACAATATTTGGCTATGTGCCCCATCTTGCCACACTTGAAGTAAACCCAATACTTTCCCACATGATACCCCCCACACTTCGAGCATTGTGGGGTTTTGGTTGTACTAAGAATAGGCATAGGTACTGTGGAAGCCTACTGAGATGGCTGTACACCACTAGCACTATTCTTTGGTACACTACTCCTCTGGAAGAAACCTCAAGACTGTGATCCCCTTTGAAAATTCTTCTTCTTCCTAAAGCTCCTAAAACTACCGGAGCTAAAACTGGATCTCTTGTTAACTCCACTAGTAGGGCCAAGCGACTGTTAGAATCTACCCTGACTGTCCCTTCTCTTCTCAATCTCCGCCTCTCTACCCCTTCTCGCAGCTATTCTCAACTTATTGCACATCTCATCATAAGATGTGATCTCAAATAAGGCCAATTGTTATCGGTACTCAGGTCTTATCTTCTCAAGTAGCCTCTTAGCCTTTCATTTCGAGTCATTATTCCTCATAATATAGGTCGAGTACTTTGACAATTAATTGAACTTAGCAATAAAAGCTTCTTCATTAAGATTTCCTTGCTTAAATTCGTGGAACTCAGGCTCTTTTTCTGCTTTAAAGGCCATTGGGAAGTAAAAGTTGAAAAACTTCACTTTAAACTCATCCCATGTCCACTTGACTCCACCTGTAGGTCTTGCCAACTTCCACCAATGTTTAACCTCTTTTACAAGCAATACTAAGGCTAAAGTCACCTTCTGCTCCTCTGAGCACGGCACTACTTTAAATATTATCTCAATTCTCTTAATCCACTCTTCAACTTCACCCTCCTTCATTGTTCTATCAAAGGTAGGCAGATGAAACCGTAAGAAATTCTTCCATGCTCGATCTATGGAATTCTATGAACCACTACCACCCATAGCTCTAGATTGCTTGGGTGTACTCCCCTCATAAACTTCATCTTCTCACTCATACATCTCTTCTTCATTCTCAATTGTTCTACTATCTCCTCTTACCCTATCATTCCTCCTTAATACACCTTATCCTCATACCGAATTACGTATTTCTTATATCAAACTCCTCATCTCCAATAGTAAGCCTCATTACCTGCGGCTCATTCCTCGATTGTTTCAAGTTTTGCCCAACTAAAATATGATTTTTTTAGTGGTAGCTCATTAGTCTCTAGTACCACATCTGTATTAGATGGGTTACCACTCATAGCCGTTCTGGCGATTCTTCTTTTTGCCATCCTCTCTCCCCTCCTAAGGATGAAAGTAACCACACAAAAAGTAAGCATTAAATGAAATAACTATGCAAAGGGAAGGTAAGTGTAACGAATATATTTGCCAACTTTTAGACATGAATGCAACAAGCAAAACCATCTACGACAACAACCACACATACTAATCTCAGAATGCTTGAAACTGATACCAAATTTTAATGTCCGCCTTGACATTATCAGGACAACACTCATATATTATTGTGATAACTAGGATTAAATAAAATCCTCTAAAGAAGTTACCACAACTCAAGGGTTTAAAAATAATTAGTTTAAAACATTAGGATCCCAAGAAAAACCCTATTCTAAAATATTGTTTGAGCTTAAACTATGATTAAAAATCAATTAGGAGTAAATATGAAAGCATAGGCAACAAGCCATGTCCAAACTAGACTAAAAACACCATTCTTCTATAAATTCTGCTCCATCTACCACAGTGGATGGCATAGAGGGATAAGCCCCTCGAAGACCCAATGCACCGCAATGCAACAACCATGCGCTGCGGCGTGTACCTACTATCATGACAGTAGATTGCTGTCATGACAACCCTCCAAACTTTTGGAGTGCGCCGTTTTGCCATCCGACATCTGATTTGAGTGACTCAAGTGTCTACACGAAGCTTTTTGAGCCCTGTAGCTAATGGCACCGGTTTCACACTCAAATAATTATCTATTTAAAACATGGATACCTAAACTCAAAATGGTTTGTTTTCATAACAAAACACACACCAAGGTGTCCAACTCACAATACCAAATGCTATTAGCCCCAAAGACACCTTGACCGCCTCAAATGGATCACACACCACATAACAATTCAATCATAACACACAATTAAGCATTCATATTCAAAATGACTATTGAAACCCTAATTCACAACAATATAAAGGGGTGGATAAATTGTAACAGATATGTCATTTGGTCATTTTGTTGCATAGATCTCTTCAAATTCTTCACTTATAATGGTAACTTGGCCAAGCACACACATTTAATCCACAACATCAATCTTGGACCAAGATACGCAAACTTATCACACATTCATACAAGTGATATGCAAAATAATGTCATGATCCTAAGTTGGCAATATATAATGGCAATATTCAGTACAAACCTAAAAGAGAAAGGGGAAGAGCTATACTACAAGACTCTTCACTCTTCAATTACCCCTTCCTTCCCCTTGTCCCTACCGGATCCTTCACTTATAAAATATAACCATGGGGTGAGATAAACATCTTAGTAACAGAATAATTCACTATTATTAATTAACATGCACAACCATAAGAGAGTAAAACTATGAAACTTTAAAATTTACATTTAGCATATCACCACATATTCTTTTCATCAATATGAATCTTTTACCACTAGCATGATCATTCTACCATCCGAGCCTCCATATCACCCCGATCGAAACCATAGGCTCTTGGACCAAGTGCACATTCATAATGATTCGAACTCACCTTCAATGGTAGGATCACCCGACTAAAGGTATCCTATTCCACTTTCGGACTATGGTTTCCCTCTATCGCACACAAATTAGAGTGTCGTTACTCTAACACTCATCAGTACAAAAATGACTTTTTACATCGGTTAAAAATAACTTTTTACAGCGGTTAACGAGACGATGCTATTCCAAGGGATGTAAAAAGTCCCTCTTTTTACATCGGTTATAAACCCAATGTAAAAATTAAATTTTTTATATTGGTTATAGAGCCGATGTTGAAAGTTATATACAAGAAAATTAAAAAAAATTTACTTTAACTTTTTACACCGGTTGGGAGCGGAACCGGTGTAAAGGGTACACTTTTTACACCGTTTATGACCATAACCGGTGTAAAAAATATTATATTCTACAGCGGTTGTGGTAATAACCGGTGTAAAAAGTATTTTATTTTTTTATATTATATTTATTTTATCGATTTTACCCATTCCTGTGCATAGAAATTGCCAAATCAGACAGCTCAATTAATTTACAATTGTTTATCAAGTATTTATCAACTATACAAAGCTATTTAACTATTAAAAAAACTAATAATTGTCTAAATTGTCAAAATTGCCATTCCTGTGCATAAAAATTTCCAAATCAGACAGCTCAATTCATTTACAATTGTTTATCAAGTATTTATCAACTATACAAAACTATTTAACTATTAGGAAAACTAATAATTATCTAAATTGTGTCAACTATCAAAATTAAAACATATCTAAAAGTAACAAAAAACCTCACAAGTTCTCCACAAAATAGGTTGCCCAACGTATGCGGATGTCTTCGATTTCAGCTTCAAAAAATGCATCCGAATTGTCGAACATCTAAAATTTAATTCATAAAGTAGGCATATTAATCAATTTCAAATAACATAATAAAATAAAATTTTTAAAAATATATATATTTACCTCTTTTGTAAATTCGGTCATGCCTAATGTGATAATATTGAGCATGTGCCTCATGATATATAGACCGCACAAGTTCGTCCTCACCGGTTGTCTATGACTCTATATAAGAACAAATCATAAAAAATTAGTAAGAAATCTTAATGGTTGAATATATTAATAAAGTATAGCATCACCTTTGGCTCAATCCATGTGGGATCCTTGAGCTTATGTCCATGCTTTTGTAAGACTACATTTTGATATATTCTCATTGCCCTATGATCAAGATTACCAAGTTAGTAAAAATATTCAAAAAAAATTAAATTAAATAGTTTAGTAAAAGTATTCTTACAAGTCTATCGTCTTCTTCATTTCTTTCCCAAGTTTGTAATGGAGGGAGCATAAAAAGACGAAAGTGTTGCTCTTCATTGAAAGAACAAATAACTGCCAATGGTCCCTGCTAAATATGATACAAGTTAAAATAAATCCATATTAAAAAACTATTAATTATAAATTGATCCTTACGAGTGCACATATGGAGCCATAAAAACGTCCTTTTTGACTTCACATATTCTCTGTTGGAGGTACGCGGCCCTTAACTCTGGAGTATTACCTTTATCTATCATGTAATGAGGGCAAAGGAATCCAAACTTATCACCTTTGCCCGATATAATGCACAAATGATGAAGATACCTACAACAATGCAATTATATTAGTTTACTAAACTTGATGATTAAGTTTACTTACAACAATGCAATCATATTAAAGAAAAATATACTTACATCATAAATAGTTCAATGTGTGGTGTGGTAAGCTGATTATTTGACAGAAGTCGAACCAAATCTTCCCGTTCAATTGTCACTATCATGTCTTTCTTGCCCACAACCTCCGGATCTATTTCTAAACTCTTAAACTCGAATGATAAATCATACGCCATTAAAATCATTCACTGATGCGGAGTCAATGAGGGTTGTGGAAGCTTTGGGAGATTCGACGAGGAAAGCTTCTACATAATAAAAAGAGAAGAAATAGTTAATAAAAAACATATATTAGGAAGTTGCTACATAATAAAAATTTATGAAATTTCGTACCACAGCTTGAACTAGATTCACAAGTCTCTTGGGCCATAGGATAAAATTGCCAACAGCTTCAACCACAGTCTTCACCTCATCAGTAGGGAATGGAACCAAAGCATCTGGCACTTTTGGATCTGCAACCACACTTTACTTGATCATCTTGAATTTGCTTGTGGTGGATGGTTGACCCCAAGCTATAGATGCTACCAAGAGCAACCAAGCGTTTATCAGGATCTTCTAGAAATATCTCACATGGTTCACCAATGTTGTCACCAGAAGGACCCTCTGACACATGCTCAAGAATATTACTCCCTTTTGTACTATGAAATGCAGGAGATGTATGAACTGGTTCAGCAGTTGTCTCCTGTCGTGAGCTCATCATGCTCATCATCTCCTCCTTCATTTGTTCTTTCATTTGTAGAAGCCGAGCTTCAAATGAAGCTTCAAACTCATCCTTAGTCTGTTGCCTCACAGTGGATATCAATGTATCAAGCTCTTCTCTAGTCACTACACCTCCTGAATTGGGACGTGCAGTGCTCAAAGTAGTCCTTAATGCCCACACATATCCAACGCCCCTCACACAACCCGGATGCTCTGGCTTGCCTGTAGCAACTGTTAAGATATCATTTCTACCCTCTGAAATGAAGCTTCCTTGGGCTTGTTGCTCCTTAAGAGTATCCTATAATATAAAAATAACAATATTAATTAATAATATATACAATTGTATAGAAATTTAAAGGGACAAGGAATAATAATTTTACTTACAATCCTCTCGGCAATCTCCCGTGCTGTCTCACTTGTATAGCCTCCTTTCTTATACTGATGTCCATATCTCCATTTCTCCTCTCGAGAGACAGGTGATGGTGGAGAAAGGAGTATGGAAGGATCAGACTTGGCTTCTTCTTTTCTCTTCTTCTGTTTCTCTGCCATCAGTATATCATCAGCTCTAGCATAACCTCCACGAGATAAGGTGTGGGGGCATTGATTTTGCCGAGCAATTTCTCGCCCTTTAGCTCGTTTTTCCTGTTAATAAATTGAATTTTAGATTTATAATTAAAGTAAATCTAAATAAAACTTAAATAAATTAAAAGTTAACAAACCATAGCCTTTTCAGAAGTTCGAATCCTGAAAAATTCTTCCCAAGTATCTTCATCAAGGAACTGGTATGTATCAAGAGGATTGGGACGAGCCTGACCCTCTGGCACCTCGATAAAGATATATCTTCTAGCAAGATCAGTCTTAAAATTTCTCCAACGTGTTCCACAATAAGAAATCAATTTGTGTCGACAATCTTGATTAGATGGAACATCGTATGTGAGCTACAATGAAGACATAAGATAATAATCAATAATTGCCCAATAATATATAACTATAAAAAAATTTTAATTTTTAATTACTTACCTGAATACTTTCCCAAATCTGTTCCTTCACACGTTCTGGCACATCAAGCCAGTCCTCAAACACAATAGGAGGCTTGGTACGCGAGAGGAGGCCAAGAAAACTAACAAACTTGGCTTTATGTGGCCCTATCGGATTCCATCTCCGGTCAAATTGAATTGGTAACCTACGCCCAGCACTCCTACTTAATGTCAGATCTCTTAATCGTGTGCCACGTCTCCCCTCCTCACAGACTGGCTCTGACTCGGCTCCTCACTAGGGGTGCCCTGACTTAGCTCCCCACTAGGAGCAACATCACCAATTGATTGGCTCTGAGTGTCATCACCTTGATTCTCATATTCCTATTAATTCAAATAAATGAAATTAATTAAAAAATAATCAAAGATAAGATAATTAAGAAAAACAATCCCACAACATAAATTTAATTGAACTAAATTAACATACTTTAATTTCAAAACTAAACTCATATAGGGATATTCTCCCATATCCCTTCATGGTGATCACTTCTTATGCATGTTCATCATCTACTTCATCTACCACATCCAAAATTGGTAGCCCACTTGAGAAGTTAGGAGTTTCAAAAATATCAAAATTTGATTCATGATCGTCATTACTATCAATCATCCTTTTTCCTTTAAGTGCTATTGACCAATTTTTATTTGCTGGATCCGTGACATAGAAAACTTGTTTAGCTTGGTCTGCCATAATAAATGGCTCATCTCCAAAAGTTAGTTTTTTAAGATCAACCATTGTAAATCCAAACTTATCATCACGAATACTATTGACGTCAACCCACTTGCATTTGAAAACAGGAACTCTAAATTTTGTATAATCAACTCCCAAATCTCTTCAATAACCCAAAGTAAGTCCTGGATGCTAGTTTAGGTTTCATATCTTTTGAACTAGAAAAGTGTACGGCTTCAGCCATTATCATAACTCCACTATTTTGCACCGTACTCTTCTCATCCAAAGACTTTGTATAAAAGGAATACCCATTAATATCATAGGCACTCCAACATATAACATCAAAGTTAGGACCTCCAGCCAACCATTTAACTGTTTCAGAAACACCACTTTCATTCAAAATTTTCTGCTTGAACCAATTCACAAAAGTCCTATTATGCTCTTTAACAACTTTTGTTCTGTCATTCTCATTCGATAATTTTTTGCCTTTAAAAGTTCTTTATGAGAAGATATGTAATCTTTAACTTCATCAATATTATTCAAGATATATAAATGTGCTTCTTGTAATTCATCATGATTCATGCTCTTCACTGATACTCCACGTGTGCCTTGACCATATTGCCTTTTCTCATGACAAGATTTAGGAAGTCCAATTGATTCTGTACTTGACAAGTAATCAGAACAAAACTCCATAGCTTCTTCAGCAACATATTTCTCAACTATTGATGCTTCAGGTCGAAATGGATTTCTGACATACCCTTTCAGTATTTTCATGTATCTCTCAACTGGGTACATCCATCGCAAATAAACAGGGCCACACAATTTTACCTCCCTTACTAGATGCACTATTAAGTGAACCATAATGTCAAAAAATGTAGGAAGAAAGTGCATCTCAAGTTGGCACAAGATAGTACAAGCTTCTTGTTCTAACTCTTCCAGTTTACGGGGATCAATAACTTTACTGCATATAGCATTGAAAAAGAAACAAAGTCTGGTTATTGTAAGTCTTAAATCTTCTTTCAATATGCCTCGAATAGCCAAAGGTAATAGTTGTTGCATCAAGACATGGCAATCATGAGATTTTAAGCCTACCAGTTTCAACTCTTTCACAATACAAGCTTCATAATATTTGAAGAATACGCCGAAGGAACTTTGATTCCATGTAAACACTCACAAAAATTTGTTTTCTCAGATTTGCACAATGTATGAGAGGCTGGGGGACAAAAGTTCGTTTACCTTCTGGTCTTGGGTGTAAGTCTTCCCGTATTCCCATTTCTTTCAAATCCAATCTTGCATTCACACCATCCTTAGTCTTACCTGGTATGTTCAGAAGCGTTCCAATAATACTATCACAAACGTTTTTCTCCACATGCATAACATCAATACAATGCCTTACTTCAAGATTGCGCCAATATGGGAGGTCAAAAAAGATAGACCTTTTTTTCCATATGCTTTTTGCACCAGTATTCTTTTTAGTCTTACCGAAGACAATATTAATGTTTTTCACACGTTCATATACTTGATCCCCAGTCAAAGCATCCGGAGCATCATTGTGTTCTTGGTGACCATGAAAAGCTTTCTTCAATCTACGATATGGGTGATCTCGTCTAAGAAACCTCCGATGGCCAAGGTAGACTGTCTTCCTTTCATGTTGAAGTTGATGTAGTTTTGCTTTCTTCACAAATTGGACAAGCTTTATGACCTTTCACGCTATAACCAGATAAATTTCCATATGCAGGAAAATCATTTATAGTACAAAAGATCATAGCACGTAACTTAAAATTCTCCTTCTGATTTGCATCAAACATTTCCACACCTACCTCCCACAACACTTTCAAATCTTCAATCAGAGGTCTTAGGTAAATATCAATATCATTTCCCGATTGTTTTGGTCCCGAAATCAACATGGATAGCATCATGTACTTCCGTTTCATGCACAACTTAGGTGATAGATTGTAAATCACCAAAAGAACAGGCCATGAACTATGTACACTACTAAGACTACCATAAGGATTCATTCCATCGATAGAAAGTCCAAGCCTCAAGTTCCTTGGCTCATTGCCAAATTCGGGAAACAATTGATCAATTTTCTTCCGTTGAGGAGAATCGGCTAGATGTCGAAGTTTTCCATCAGATATCCTCTCATTTGCATGCCACATCAAGTTCTTTGCATCATTAGTATTTGCAAACAAATGCTTGAACCTTGGTATAATTGGAAGATACCATAAGACTTTTGTAGGAGCCCCCTTCTCTTTGTACCGTGATGCCTCACATTTTGGACACTTCTCCTCCCCTTCAAGCTCTTTTCTGTACAACACACAATCATTAGGACATGCTGTATTTTTTTATACTTCATACCCATTGGACACAAGATCTTCTTGGCATCATAATAACGATTTGGTAGTACATTGCCCTTCGGAAACATTATTTGAAGTAACTCTAACAACCATGTGAAACTTTGATCACTCCACCCAGCTCTTGCTTTAAGGTAACTAGTTTTAACACCCCAGATAACAAACTAAAATCAGTGCACCCCGGGTATAGAGGCTTCTCTGCGTCAGTGCACAAGTTATCATACACATGTGCTCGTTCAAAAGCCTCTTCCCCAACATCACGGATCATGTCCTCTAATCGATCTTCATTCATTTCTACTTCATCATCAAGATTATCAACTCCCACACATTGAGATGTGTTACTATAATTTTTCAATCGTTCACCATGCCAAATCCATATTGTATAATTTTTGCAAATCCCATCACAAACTAAGTGCTCTCTTATTTCGGGAACACCTAGTCTCCTCTCATTCAAACAATTAACACAAGGACAATAGAACCTTTCACTATTGTCAACAGCATTTTTCTTAGCAAATTCCAAAAATTCTTTCGCCCCATTATCATACTCGTCACTCGTTCGTCTAGCATTCATCCAACTACGATCCATATGTCACCTCCTAAAGAATATAACTAATGTTATTATCTTCAAACTATTTTAAAAAACTAAGTTTCTAATTAAATTAAGATTTGAAAAAATTTTGGCAGAATCTCCCCTAAAAATTGGATCTCCCAAGACTTTTAAAAAAAATTTACAAGAGAAAATTGACAATTTTAAACCAAATAAATGATCACATACAACAACCTGAGGCCTTATGAAGCCACTAACAGCACTCCCAACAACAATCAATATCATTAAAAACTAAATTTAAAAAAATTAAAGGAAAGAATAAATTCAAAAAAAATTTCGACAGAGTTTCCCCTAAAAATTGGACTTCCCAAAAGTTTTAGAAAATTTTACACGAAAAAATTAATAATTTTAAACCAAATGAATGAATCACATGCAACAACCTGAGGCTTTATGAAGCCACTAACAGCACTCCCAGCAACAATCAATATCATTAAAAACTAAATTTAAACATTATAAAATTTAAAAATTTATATTCAACACATACCTGGGTGGTGGCAGCTGTAGCAACGGCTCAACACTGAGAGGGAGGGAGAAGGAGTGGTAGAGGGGGGCAAGAGGGAGGGAGAGGGGCAGGGGGCGGGAGAGTGAAGGGGTGGGCAAGGGGAGAGGGGGAGGGGGAAGGCCGAGGAAGGGGGAGTGGGAGGGGGACGGGCGGCGGGACGAGGGGGAGGGGATAGGCGGCCGAGGAAGGGGGAGAGGGAGGGGGTTGGGCAGACCTAGGGGGAGGGGAAGGGGGCGGCCGGACGAACCGAGGGGGAGGGGGAGGGGGCGACGAGGGGAGGGGGAGGGGGAGGGGGAGGGGGAGGGGGCTGGGCGGACCGAGGGGGAGGGGGAGTGGGCTGTGAGGGGAGGAGGGGGAGGGGGCTCGGCGGACAGGTGGGAAGGCTGGGCGGACGGGGGGGAGGGCGACCGGCGAGGGAGAAGACGAGGTGGAGGGTGAGTGGGCGGACGAAGGGGAGACGAGGGGGAGGGCGCGAGAAGGAGGAGACGAGGGAACTGATGAATGAAGGGAGAAATGAATTTAAAAAATATTTTTTACACCAGGTGTCCAGGCACCTGGTGTAAAAAGTATAGTTTTTACACCGGGTGCCTGGACACCCGGTGTAAAAAATATACTTTTTACATCGGGTGCCCCCACCCGGTGTAAAAAGTGTTACATAATTCAAGATAATTACAAAAATGCCACCGCCTTTATTTTTTACACCGTTTGCCTTTCAACCGATGTAAAAAGTACCCTATAAATTTTATATTTTGTACTAGTGACTGCATTATTGATGCTAATGAGCATTACTCTTCTGCATGGATACTAAGGAAAAAATCTCCAACACCGTGCCTCATTAGACACTAAGGAGATACATGTCATATAAACTTCCACTACTCCTTCCTACGGGTGAACTTCCACCCCCTAACATGATCATGCCCACGCTTAATATATATATGTCAAATTTCTTAACTCACACATATATAACTTTCATCATACTTATCATATGCAAAATAAATTTTCATGCACAAAACCACATTTTGCAATATGCAAGGTTATCAAATCTCATGTTCAAATCCACTTATCTACTCACAAACAATTAAGCAATATAATCAATTAATATAAATTATTCTATTACCTCAACCCCTTGTCACACACAAAAGGGTTACCGTAATGCAATGTTAGCTCCACATGTTTTATATGCACAATATAGCTCGAGCAATGCTTAATCTACACAATCAAGTGACAGTCATCAATTATCACTCCGATTAACTCTAAATTCACTAGGTTTTAAGTGCTTATAACACCCAATTTCCTCTTTCTTACAACATCAACTATACTCGAACACTCTAACCATCCTATTAAACATCCCAACACACCAAAATTGCTAATCAATGTTTCACATTATCTCAAGATCCTTAAATTATGCCTAAGGTTCGTCCAAACCCTTACCAAAAATTCTCAATCACCACAAAACTCATAAACTTAGGGTTAAAAATTTATTTAACTTTCTAAGATCTTAAATAAACCAATAGGTTCAGTCTAAACCCAAGAGAATCAAAATCAAAGCCCCCATTACCTCAAATGTTTAGATTTTCACATAAAAGAGGGAGAAGAGGGAATGTGCAACTTAGCCAATAGTGATTCAAGCTCCAAATGCCCTTAAAGTAGCCTAAGAATTGTGCCCTAGTAGACCACAGGCTCTCCTCCGTCGCTCTCTTGTTATCCCTCTTTCTCTCTTCTATTTTCGGTCTGTTTTCACAAACTGATAAGTGTTGATTTTGCACGTGCGCCGCAACAAATTGGCACGCCCGCCGCTACGCATGGCACAGAAAGCACTAAAATTTAAACTCCCTTTCGTACCATGGCTCGATCAAAAATTGACCTAGCCCCTTTCTAAGGCTGTCTAAAGATCTAAAAACTATATTAGTTTCCCATAAATCTCGTTAAATCAATAATTTATTTAAGTTGACCAAATTACTCTTAGTTTTCAATTGAGAAACTTAATGTGTTATACAAAACCACTATAAAGTCCTTTAAATTAATGAAAATACATTGCAGTCCCATATCCTTTAATTATAAATAGATTTTGATATACAAAATACCCTCAACTTTTTTTTTAAAATATCCCTCCTTTCACCTTTGGTGGTCCCAGCTTGAATTCGGTAGTCAAAGTTAATGAAGTTGTAATTCTTATAGGATAGTTATAACTTGAATACAAAAAAGTATAAACTTACGATTACATCATAGCAAGTTCATAAGTGCAGTCATGATCACTTTTTTGGAAGTTACAACTTCATTATAAAAATTAACCATCCTCCTCAAATCAACAGCTTCCTTTAAATGGTTTTAAGATTATATAATACTGCCTCTGGTGGTCTAGTTCTATTTATAAATTAGTTCCATTATATTTCACTAAAACCCAAAAAAAATCTTAAAGTTCATTAATTCTATATTAAAATTTAATAAGTTTTCATCTCTATACTTAGTAAGGGCAAAAAAAATATATGTAATAAGATTAGAAATGTAAAGATGAGTGTATAAAAAAAAAGTAAAGTATCTTATAAATAAGATCAAAATTAATTTTTACTTTTTACCTTATAAATAAGATCAAAGGAGTAATTTGAATTTTCTATTTAGCGTACTAAAAGGCCCAATGGCTACAAATGTTGATAACCAAGAGTTCTAAGATTTAATTCCCACCAAAGCCAGTTTGCTAAGTGATGGCTTCAGTAGGGAATTTTTGTTATATAAAAATTGACGATATCTTGATAAATATACATAAAAAAAATTAAATTATAAAAAAAATATGGAACTGCATTGTATTTTCATGATCACAATGGACTTTAAGATAATTTATGGTGTTTTGTGAGATTTGAGAGTAACTTTTTCTATATGTAATTATAACAAAATTCAGAAAATTATGTAATGTGTTGTTAATTACTTTAATGCCTCTTCAAGGTGACGCAATAACCCGAAGCACTCAATCCATGAAATGATTAAATTTCTCGAGTTCGTTTATGAAATTGAGTAACTCATCATGACCACTTTATCGTCAAATCGTCATCAACCCTAGTTCAGCAATAACATGCATTAGTTTACTTTCATTACATTACAAATTTGCTGGCTCTGTTGAATTTTGATTATAATAATCCTACAAGAGCATTCGAGCTGAAAGAGTTTCAGTGACTTTGAAAGTATCAATGAAAGGCTTAGTTTCTATCCACTGTACTTCTATTGCATGTTGAGAAATGGAGAGTAACAAATAAATACTCATTTAGTCCTCTTTATAAATCATTTCTAGCAACTTCATTAATATCAATATAAAAAAATATAAAAAATAAAAGCATGTAGAATTTCAAATATGTTCTTTTATAATAATCTAAGAAGTAATGTTATATTACTTTTTCTCTCTTATGAAGGATAATTTAAAAATAGCTTTTACATATTATGTAAAAAAACCATACTGTAATTTATAAATGAAATCAAATATACTTTCTAGAATGTACTTTATGAATGAGACTGGAGGGAGTACCACTCAAATATACAAATCACAAGAGAATAGCACTAAAAATATTGTACTTTATAAATGGAACCAGAGTACCACTCAAATATACAAATCACAAGAGAACAGCACATAAAATAATGAAGCCTTTAGGGACTCATCGAACATAATATTTTTTGCAAAATTACACTGCTGATCCTCTGTAAAATAATAGAAAATATAATTGTTAAAACTTAAATTGATATTATTAATAATGAAGGTAAAGTTGTTAGTATCAAAAAGGCCTAAAGTTGTTAGTATCAAAAAAGCCTAAAGTATATCTTTAACTTTACACAATGTTTCATTTAGACTTTATAATTTTATGAATTATTTTTTTAGTCTTTTAATGCTAACACCATTAGTTTTATCATGAAAAAAATTACATTAAATTTTAAAATATTGATAAAACATTCTCAAATGTTATATATTAATTTTTATTTTTTAAAAAATAATAATAATTGACATAAAAAATAATCATTTAAAACTAACGGTATTTGAGATAGGAGAATAAAAAAATATTTTATAAAATTAAAGAACTACATTAAAATATTATGTAAAGTTAAGGGATTAAAAGTGTATTTTAACCATATTAAAAGTATAGTTATTGTTACTTTAACTAAAGTGAAATTATAGCAAACTATATTATTATTCTCTCTGTTAAAAAATATAAGATATTTTTAATGAATCACACGTATAATAAATTAGTTAACTATTTTTGAACTGAAACAATATTTTCATATTTATTCTTATGTAATAGAATATTTTACTTAAAAATAAATATAAAGTAATTTATTATTAAATTTATTTTTCAAAAAACATATTAATTATACTTTGAAACACCAAACAATTTACATTTTTAACATCTAAACTCTAAAAATATATATTATATTTTTAATAGAGGGAGTAATACCTAAACCAAAATTGTTAGTCAGTGAGCTGAACTTGTTAAGATAGAATTCGTACTTATTATCACATAACTAAATTAATAATTGCACTTCTTGTATCAACAACTTCAGTTTAAATTTTAACAACTATACTTTCAATTATTTTGTAAAAAGTCTAAAAATATAATTTCACAAAAAAATTATGTCAGATAAATATTTAGGAATTTCAAAATAATTATTTGAATTCGTAATATTCTCTTATTTAATAAAAATCGCATTATAGCTGGTCAAAAAAAGAATAAAAATCGCGTTATAAATATTGCAATAAGGAAAGTGACCAAAGAAGTACACCAACCCCCAAAGAAAAGTCACTGGACTTACCTTTTCCTCAATATGCCTAATCCTTGAGCTGCAAGATACAAGATATGCAGTGTGGTGGACCACACCTTGATCCACTATAAGCATATAATTTCAACATTTTCTTACTAAAAGAAATTATTAAAAGTAAAACAACCTGCTTGCTTGCTTCGATTTTCAAAATACCTTTTACACAATCTCAATCGTTTGAAGGTCCCATAAGTATCAAGTTGGTAACCCCTTTCTTTTCTGTCAGGTCAGGTTTTGTATTTATATTATATATTGATATCGAAGAACACTTATATATATATATATATATATATATTATGTATGGCTAATATTATGGCTTACATTTTCAATGTTAAATTCTTTTTTTCCCCAAAGCTCCTTTGATATATTATTCCCCGGTTGGAAAATAGAAAAGATTCATAGTTCTATGAAAAACTCAACTTCATTGGCATGAGAAAATTTATTTTTAAAATCAAGTTTTTTTAGTTTGACCAAAATTTAAGTTTGTTTAGAAATTATTCAATAATATAATTCTTATTAAGTAGGAGAGAATATTCAAGGGCAAAAAATTGTGAGTATACTTATATAGGAATATTTTGGGGGCACGAGTATATTATAGGATTTATATCTGTATATTATATGCCATATATATTCTATGCACATGAAACTCGGTCATCAAAAGTATGAAACACATAGGATTAGCCAAGTCATGGTATTGGTGGCAGGAGCAAATCTTCTAAAGTTAATATTCATAATTTTTTCTGAAATTTTCTTTTTTGATATTTTTTCTTATTTTATTCTTTTTTATAAAACAGGAAACTTCTCTCTCATTTTCTAAGAACGTAAACTTTATAAAATTCATATATTTTCAACTTCAAACAATCTATTATCAACTCTTGATACATATAATAAAAAATATTTAAATTCTCTGAAATTAAGACTTGTTGAATTTATGTAAAATTTTTATTTTTAAAAAAGAGAGAAATTTTTTTATATTTTATAAAAATTAATAAAATGAGCAAAAATACTAAAAATATAAAATTTTACATAAATCCACCAATCTCTTCTGAGGATTTTAATCCAATAAAAAAGGTATTATTTAGGCAGAATTTTCATATTTTATTTGGTTACAATTTTCAAAAGTTTAGTTGTTAACAAAATACAATAATACTGGGTAATTCATGTAACTGACTGTAACTAATGAGATAAGGTTTGTTAATGTTGTTTTTGCTATGTCTCTAAAGTGGAAAAAATCCAAGTCAGTGTCACGAGTATGACGCGAATATGAAATGTGACAGATCATTTTCTTAACAAATCTTAGTTAAGCCCTCCTCTTTCCATGTCTGTTTATTAAAGCTTTCGCTCTTCCTTTATTAATACCCTCACACATACCTCACAATCACGCCTTCTTCCTTTTTTCACAACTCAAACACTATCGTCGTCATCTCCAATAATGGAACCAACAAAAGCCCTAATGGCTTCCTTCCTCCTTCTGTTTTTCTTCTTCAATATCCATCCTTCTGCTCAGAATCCGCCGCCTTCCACCGTCTCCGGCCACCGCCATCACCAAGCATTGCGCAGACTCCAAGCTCTCAAAGCTTCTCACGTCAGATTCAGCGCCTCCGGTGCTTCATCACCGTCTCCTTCTCCGTCACCTTCACGGCCACCACCGGTAACTGACTAGCTATATATATATATATGACTCTCTCATACAATGTGATAACACTAAAACAATTTATTTTGGCTTGCGTTGATGTGAAGTCGGGTTCGAGCGGTTCACGGGTATACCTTGCGACGTCGTACGGGGCGGATCCGACGGGGAAGTTGGATAGTACAGAAGCTCTTCTTGCGGCGATAGCGGATGCGGCTAATGGTCACGGTGAAGGGTTCTTGATGGACGGCATTTCTAATCTTGGAGGAGCACAGCTTGATCTTCAGGGCGGCAATTACTTGATCAGCCGGCCACTCCGGCTGCCAGTCGCTGGCGTCGGAAACTTCATGGTACGTTATTCTTCTTCTTCGTTTCATTCCTTTTACAGCTCATAATTTAGCAAGCAACTTGAGAATTAAAAAAGAAATTTACATTCAATGACAAAATTGATAAAAATTTCGAATGAATTCTCTGAAAAATGAGTTTTATGAAATGAAAGAGGAGAAAAATTATGTTTTGCAAAAAAAAAAAATGATGAGCGAAAATGTCAAAAAAGAAAAAGTTTATATAAATATATGAATGAGGACTGCAAGAGTTTAATAATTAAATAATTTTAAAAAGTAATTACTTTGAAAGATTAAAATTAATACCCTATTTTACATACTTATAAACAATAATTATGATTTATATTTTTACCAAAAGTTTGGGTATTTAGGTGTAATTTTATTTTAGACACAAACATATTTCCCGGCTTTTAATAAAAAAACTTGAAGAGTGGTTGTAATATTTAGAAGCAGAAACATGAGGTATCGCACCTTCATGCGTTACTTTCTTGAAAAATGTACTTGCAAAGTCAGAACATGGTGCCACGTGGCATTGGTTGGTAAGACTGTGATGGAGAATCCAATATCGGCTTTGCGACGGAGGTGGCCTCTGCTCTGCATTTAGTGTAGTTTAGAGGTAATGGTGCAACGGTTGGTCTAACCTCTTCTTCAATATTGGAGCTGAATTAATGACTTTTCTCTTTTTGGGTTATTCTTTCTTTTTCTTCTGCTAGTTGTCTTTTTTTCCCCTCAAAAAACCAAACTATCAAATAAAAGTCTACTTTGGGTTTTGGCCGCTTGGGGCCGTTTCAAAAGATACAGCATACGGTTTCAGAAAGTCATCAAGAAAAAAATATGCTCCCTCTTTTTTCTTTCTCCAAAGAACAATTTATTTATTAGTTTATCTTTTAACTCCACATGATAATTGATACATCGTGCCTATTCTACTTTTATACTTCCTTTTGTTTTAATTATAGACAAAATTTTAAATTTCTACCCAGCACTAAATAGAGGGTAATGATGTGGTAGTTAATTTTTTCCAACCTTGCATCTCTTTCATTACATCTACTAAATGTTATAATCATTAATTTTATTAAAGGTCAAAAATCTATATATTTTTCTAAACATTTAAGGTATTAAATAACACTTCTTAGAATTGTAAAAGAAGGTAATTGTCCTGTAATTAGGACAGAAAGGAATACTCTTTTTAATTATGTTATAAGTTACATCTAAATTTTAATCCAATCATTTGAATGTGTGTGTGTGTGTGTTAATAAAGTGTGTTAAAATTCAACATTGGTTGATTGAGGAAAAATGATTTGATTTTCTTTAAGTAAAGCTGAGGGTTCGACACAATAATATTAGATATCAGATAATAATTATCAATTAGTTTTGTGGAAATTAATTCATAGTCTTGAAATTAAAAAAAAAAAATCAGTTTTCTCAAATTTACCTTGTATAAGAGAATGATGTGGATACCTAGCATGGCTTATATATATATATATATATATATATAGTTTTTATATTAATACCTAAACATAGACTTGGCCTGCTGCATTTGGTGAAAACAGATTCACGGTGGGACGATACGAGCCTCAGATAGCTTTCCATCAGGTGGGTACCTCATTGATTTATCAACCAACATAAATGACAAGACTGCCCCTCCTTCATCCTACAATTACGAGTTCCTCACCTTCAAGGACCTCCTCTTGGATTCAAACTTCCATGGCGGAGGCATCTTCGTCATCAACTCTCTCAGAATCGGTATCGACAACTGCTACGTCACTCATTTCACCACCAACGGAATCCTCGTCCAGGGCGGCCACGAAACTTACATCAGAAACTCCTTCATCGGACAGCACATCACAGCCGGCGGCGACAAAGGGGAGAGGAACTTCACCGGCATCGGAATCAACCTCCAGGGGAACGACAACTCCGTCACCGACGTCGTCATCTTCTCCGCCGCCATAGGAATCATGATCTTTGGCCAGGCCAACATAATCTCCGGCGTACATTGCTATAACAAAGCCACCGGCTTCGGAGGCACCGGGATTTATCTGAAACTCGCCGGGTTGACGCAAACTAGGGTTTTGAACTCCTACATGGATTACACCAGTATTGTTGCAGAAGACCCAGTTCAGCTTCATATTTCTGGTACTTTCTTCCTCGGAGATGCCAACGTTGTGCTCAAATCAATCAACGGAGTTGTCAGTGGAGTGAATATCGTTGACAACATGTTTTCTGGGTCTGACCACGGGGTTGAGATTGTTCATCTGGATCAATCGGGTGGTAAAAATTTTAAGCAAGTCGATCAGGTTGTGGTGGACAGCAACGTTGTGGAGGGGATGAAGTTGAAGAGTACTGTGGCAAAGAAGGCTGTGCAAGGGAATGGGACTTCATTAATGGCGGATTTCAATGATGTTTTGCTTTTTCCGAACCTTATCAAACATGTCCAGTATTCTTTGAGCTTCGACGGCGACACTTTTCCGAGCCATGTTCTGAGGAACGTGTCTGATAATCGTGTCGTGATTCAAACAAGTGAAGCAGTGCCTGCTAGTTTATATGTCGCAGTGGATCAAGGTATATAATTATTGAAGTTCGAAGATGATGATGAGGGAACTGTGCATATATATCCAGAGTCCTTTATTAATTGCCTTTTTTTTTTTTGAATGAATTAATTTAATCATCTTAATTGGCTAGTAAAATTCAGCCAAGACTGAATCAATTTGGAAATGTAAGCAACAGCTCTTGTACTTCTTCAAATTTCTACACGTACTCAGTCCATTACTCGTAACATAAGGTAAAATTATCGAACTTCATGTTTGTTAAGAAATGTTATGTGTATCTTTAAAGTTGTTTAAAAAAATATGTAACTTTTGAATTTTATTATTCTTTATAATTAATAACCACGACAATGTAGAAATTCAAAATATAAAAAATAAATAAGGGCAAAATTTGAAAATAAATTAATTACTCTAATTTTGTCTTATATTAATGTCAATAATTTAACTACTTTTTACTGTTTATGACGAGATAGATAGTACTTTATCTTATCTTATTTATAGAATAGAAAAAAAATTTTTAATTTTATTTATAAGTCATCTCATTACATTTTTATTGTAAATTTTTTTATTTGACCTTCATTAAATGTTGAAGAAAGAAAATATATTATTAAATTTTGTATATTTAATAGGAACAAAGTTAAAAAATTATTAATTTTTGGACATAACTAATGAATTTTATGATTTTTTAATTATGATAAAATATGTTAAAAATATTTTATAAATAAGACTATAGTAGTAACTTATATATAGGAACGTAGTATTAAATATCATAATTTCTTTGTGGGAGGTTCCCACCATATAGGGGGAGGGGATCATCATCAACCGCAATTAATTACGCTTTTAAGTTTGAAGTTTTCATTATCTGTGATCAATATTATTTTATTTAATTAATTAATCAGCTTGTACTGAGACCTAGTTGGACCTAACCTAATTCAATAAAGAAAACAAATTAATGAAAAAAATACTGCAGATCAGTCAGCACGGTTTCGGTATCAACCGAACAACAAAAAGTTTTATATACTCCCTCCGTTTTAAATTATAAAATATTTTTAAAATAAATTTATTATTTTAAATACAAAATAATTTAAGAAAGTTAAAGTTTTATTAAATAAATTTATTTTAATATTATCTTTTTTTATATATTTAATACTCTCTCTATTTTAAATTATAAAATACTTTTAAATAAAATCTCACGTATCAATAAAACTTATTAAATATATTTTTTTGCATTACTTTTTTAAGATAAAAATATAAAATTTTAAAAATATTATTCATTTAATACTTTATGAATGAAAGAATATTGAAAAGAGAGAATATATAGCAAAGACAATATTAAAAAGTATTATTAATAAAATTTTATTTTTATCAAAATGTCTTATATTTGAAACGCTGAATTTTTTCTAAAAATATTTTATAATTCAAGATAAAGATATTACTATTTAAGTATAGATATAATGTTATTAAATGAAGGATATTTTTTAAAAAATAAAATTATTAAATTTATTAAATTATATTTATTGATATGTAAAATTTTATCTAAATATATTTTATAATTTAAGACCAAGGTAGTAAAAAATAAATTTTTGTGTAAGATCTATAGGAAACTCATTTTGCGTGTGGTAGTTTTTGGAAATGTATTAGGTGGATTAGTCCACAAACTTGAAATTAGCACCTTCTCATAATGTCAAAGCTTAAAACGACGTACGTTAAATGCTGTACTATCTTGTGACACCGGTAAACTTTGTCCCTCAGCAGCTACAAATTAGTGGGTTGAATGTTGAACTACTGTACCAACCACTAACAATGTGCATATATTTGTTGCATTGTTTTATATTTTACATAAATTATTTATATAAAATTAAGTAAATATTTTCTAATATTGATGTAAATAAAAAGAGATAGTGCTGGTAAGTGATTTTTTACCTAAGGTTGTATGAAGGACTGGACGAGACTTAATTTCGATCTAACTTGAACTCTAATTTCTTTTATAAAAAGGACTAATTTAGGCAATTCATAATCCAGTCTGATCCAGTGATAACCTAAAAATTAACAAGATCAAACTTGATCTATAGAATTAGGAGATTAATCCTGTTAATTTAATACTCACTTAGCTTTTTCTTTTTTCTTTATTGTCTATGAGAAACAATAATCCATTTCAAACTAATAAACTCAATTAAGATAATAAAAATATTTATAATCATAATAAATTCATAATATTTCATTTACAGTCCAAGTGATTTAGATTATTTAATTATTAGTTTGAGTGTGCAAACATGCAAGGAATTAGACTTATTAAATTATTAATAGTCTTAACTTATTATTATAAATAATTAGTAAATTAATTATAATTATATTAAATAAATTTAATAGGACTAGTCTTCTATCCAGTCCAACTTGAAAAGACAGTTTGATTTTTTTAGTCTTTTCAATCTTACAAGATCAGTTTTTAACAGGATCGGATTGAATCAAACCTTCTCAAATCAGATTAAATTAAACAAGAGTAAAAGACTTTTACACGGTCCCATTTTTACCAGAAATGGTAGGTGATAAAACCATCCCTTGGTGTATTAGAATTTGATGTTTTACTTTATTGTATTGTATATCAACCTGTAACTTTGAAACCACTTGATTAAGACTAATAAGTACAGAGAAAGACGACAAATCGACAACAAAAACACCGTTTGGCCTAAAATAATAATATCTTAAATCTGAAAAAATGTTTTGTACAAGTGTCCTTGAACGGGAAAGAGCCTCGTTTATGAACGTGATGAGAAAGCTTCTTCTTCTTTCTTTTTTGAAAAAATAACAATAAAATATTTTTAAATTATATAAAAGATAACTTAATATCTCAAAATACTATAATTTCACTAAAATTTCTAAAAATTTTCTATCACTAATAAATTTATATAAATAATTAATTATTTTTGTATCAATATCATGAATTTAATAAGTGAAGTTGTTATTTGCTATTATATTATTGTGAATATAAATTTTTTTTATTATTTAAATAAAATTTGTTATCATTACTTGTTATTTCCAACACTCATAGCAATATCAAAAATTTGACCTGTGAACTTATAATTTTCTGTTATATTGTTACGAATATAAGAAAGAAAATTGTAAATATTTAAACAAAACTTATAATCATTATTTATTATTTTCAACACTTGTAGTAATATCATGAATTTGACTTGTGAGACTGTGATTTACTGTTATATTGTGATAATTTTATTTTAAATAAGGACAATTTGATCATTTATATAAATTCATTAATGATAAAAAATTTTTTTTAAAGACTTCAGTGAAACTCTGACTTTTTAAAGATCAAATTATTATTTATATAATTTTAAAGAGTTTTATTATCATTTTCCCTTCTTTATTTTTTTCTTTTTTTTTTAAATTCAAAAGATGTATGAATTTGTTCTAGGTTGCTGCAACCACTGTATGATTACCCCGCCGGTTCAATGTTACGTACAACAACAACAAAAATCTTTTATGATTTAAATAATGCCATTTTAATATTTCAATAAGGTATTAAATATTTTGTTTCTTATTTTGCCTCTTATTTTATGTAGGAAGAATTATCATGTGGTCTGTGTGATTCCCAGAAATACTAAAATTTTAAAAATAATTTACATAAATAAAGAGATTTACTTAAACTCTAGAATGTATTGTTATTAAACAAAATAATTAAATGAATAAAAAATTTTGGCCAAAAAAATTAAATAAAATAATTAACTCATAAATTAAATTTAGAGATGCTACAAAACATAAAATTTAATAATATCATAATGCATAATAGCGAAAGTCATACAACACAACTTAATACCTCATTCAACAATTAGTGAGTGTTACTCATCTATTATATCAACAACTGGATTTTTATGGTTGGTATCAACCACAAAAATAAGAACCTATGTGTTCTACAAGTAATACCTTCACAATCCACAATCAACAAATACACATGTTTAAAATAAATAATGAATTTATAAAATGCATCTAGGATTTTGTTTCTCAATATGCTAAGATCAATTTATGAGTTACTTCACTTACATTGATATTATAAATGAATCTCAGAGTTACAATTACTCAGTTCAATCCTACTTTTCATTCAATCCATCCTCTCATGCTTTGTCTTCTTTTGAACCTACTCTCATAATTTGAACCACTACCAAGAAGAGTTAAAATCAATATATCAGGGTAACAATAATTTTTATCAAATAATTTGGTTTCACTTTTGATAGAAAAAACTTAATGAGATGGAACCTTTTCTCTTAAAATATTTTGAATTGAGTTAGCATCAGCCTTAAATAAGGGAGACACACTTGGTTAGTTGTTGAAAGACTTGCTACTTGATGCCGAAGAATTCTCTTTTTGTTGAAGTACACTAATTTCAAGTATTCCATTCTCATTCTTGGAGTTTGTTTCGTTACATCTTGCCTAGCAATTCCGTTTGGACTAGCCTTATTGTAGCGTATAAAAGCCTTAATAAAGCATGATGTAGAAACAATTTGAATATCAATGTCAAAAAATGTTCTTACAATGAGTATATATGTTGGGGGCATTACTTAAAAAATGTAATGTATAAAGCATAGATTGAATGTAAGGAAGCAAACCTTATTTACATCATGCTTTGTCAAAATGGTATTTGAGTCTCCGTATGCATTAATCACGTCACTAAAAATGAACATCATGAAAATAACTTGAATATCCCATCTTCAAAACTTCCCAACATCCCAAACAACATCAACATTCAACAACTTGTCCACCTTATCTACATATCAAAGCATTTTTCTTTTTCATTATTCTCTTACCCTCTTCACACAAAAACCTTCATCTCAAAATCAAGCGGCAAATATGGGTGTTACAAAACTTACTTAGCAACAATTGACTTGACTTGTTCGATCATAAAGAGCATAGGAAGAAAATCAAATTGCTAACTATATGGCCAAATAGGGGCTGTCTGCTCTTCATGGCTTTCATTTTGTCGATCATGTTCCTCTGGAGCTTCTTGTAATGTCCACCTTGACATTACCAAAATTCACCACACCATCACAACAAACAATCATAATTAGGAGCAAAGATTTGGCCCACATTATTCATATAAGGGTTAAAATTAATAATCTTTTAAAAATAATTGTGGAATATTTGGGATCCCATAAAAACCCTTTAAATTGATAGTTTGAGCTCAAACTTAATGATTTATATAGGCTTTGGAAGCATGGAAAAGTTTTGGGAAGCAAACCACTTCAAAACAGGGCCAAAAATGTTATTTTTGAGTGTTTTGGTCCATGCACCGCGGCTTGTGTGAAATGCGCCGCAGCGCATGTGTCCATGACAGCATTGCTGTTATGACAGCTCTTCTAGATGAACTTCAAACACGCACCATTTTTCACATCCGATGTTCGATTGGAGTGATTTAAGTGCTCACGCGAAGCTTATTCAATAAGCTAACTAATGGTACAAGTTTCGTTATGATTCAACACTGTATGAGAATTTTAGACACTCGAATGCAAAAGTCAATTTTTCAAAGAAATTTTCTATCATCCAAGTACCCAAAACTCATAACTAATACCATTAATCCATTGTGAGGCTTGAACCAAGTCCAATGGACTAAAATACACTTGAGTGACTAATCAAACACACAAAAACGTACCAAACATAAAATTTAGCCACTCAATGGCCATTTTGCCCAATATGGCCAAAATACCAAATCAACATTATATATGCTATTTGGCTTCTATTGCCACATAGTATATTACAAATACATTGTCACCATATAGATAAAACATTCCTTGTACTTGTATTAACATTTTAGCCCATCACCACAAAAATTACCACATATTCACCTCATATATAATATTGGGTTAAAATACACAACAACATAGTATGAAACAAGTGTAACCAATCAAAATGATATGCGTTCCCAGTTGGCAACATATAATATCATATAACAAGTTTATGTACACCACTCAAATTAAAATCAGGCTTTACAAATAGTGTAGCAGATATGCTAGCCCCTGCTTGATTCCCTCCCTGGCTCAGTCTCACTGGTAACACCTATAAAATGATAATCCATGGGGTGAGATAAAAATATCAGTAACTAAGATAATCTACATTATTAATTAACAAGCCAAGTTATAAATAAGCATTAAAATAAGTAACATGATCACATCATATAAGATCACCACAAATTTGCATGCATGATCCCTAACTATTCGATTCTCCAATACTCCCGACCAAACCAGTAGGCTATTTCATAGAATCAAACCACATGTATAGTCCTCAAGCTCACCATCCATGGTAGGACTACCCGGCCAAGGTGTCCTAAACCACTTCCAGACTACTGTTTCCCCTTATTACAAGTAATTGGGGTGTCGTTACTCTAACACTGCATCCTATGGATGCTAAGGAGCATAGTCTCCAACTCTGCACCCTTTTGGGTACTAAGGAGAGTAAGTCTCCAACACCACACCCATTTTCAGATACTAAGGAGAGTAAATGCTGCACCTGGTGTCCCGAGGTACCAGCAATGCTATATGGACTTAATCTTCACTATCTCCACTAGGGTGACCTCTCACCCTCTAATATGCCACATTTCACTTCATATCTCCACTTGACCATGCATAAACAACTTTTTAAACAAGTATAACAAAGTCTTTCCATTTACTTCAAAAATATAGAATTTTACAAACCAATACTCCACCCATTTTTTAAAATAGTTAACCTTTAAGGAATTTATACATATATACTCAACAATTTATAGAAAAGTAACTTGAGAATAACTTATACAAGGTAAATAAATAATGTAAATTATCTAGTTACCTCAACCCTTTTGTTACTAAAAGGGTTACTCGTGGTACTAAATTTCTTCTTGTGTCAAGATAAGTCTTCCCACACCACAATCTACATCAACAAGTACTATATGTTAATTTTCAATTAGCACAAGCACCATTAGCTAATAATAACCTCCCAATTCTCCCACTTCTCACTCAAATTCTCAACAAATAGACTTGTCAAGATTAAAATTTGTTTGCATCATCCCTTCAAGTCTCTTTCTAACTCTATCATAACTTAAAATTCAATATCTTAACTTATCACACTTCAAAACCCTATGATCAAGTGAGGGCTTGATCCAAAATTCACCAAACAAGTAGCTTCCTATTACCACATATCTAAGATCAATAAACCTAAATTAAACATTTAGAGTCAATAGAAACCTTCAAAACATTGACTCATAGCTTAATCTCATCAGACTAAATTCTCACTCTTCCAAATCTCATGGAAAATGAGATGAAAAGATAGAGAAAAAGGGTAAAAAAATTACCCAAGAGTTTGAAGGCTCAAATCATCTTCAAAATCCTCCCAAATTGATGCCCTAATAGAGTTGCCCCCTTCGTGCTCTAGGTTTTCCACCCCAAAAATTGTCCATTTCTGATGATTCCCAAAATTTTAAGTTGTTTGCTGTGCCGTGCGCCGCAGCGCATGCCATGCAAGCCGTAGCTCACAACAACTTGATTTTGCTCCCCCCATGCTTCCTGACTTGATCCGACTTTCATCCTATCTCAATTTAGAGCCAAATATGACCTAAAAATCCAATTAGCCATCCAAAAATATAATTAAATAAATTAATCATATTTTTAACTAATTTATCCCTTAATTAATCCATTTTTCTAGATTTAAAGTTTTAGGATGTTACACTTCCAATCATGCAAAGCAAGGCAAGCAAGCATAGGAATGATGATACAAGCTAATTATCCTTTGGTTTTCATGTCTTTTAAAAAAATATAGTTAGCATTCAAAAGAACTGAAGGTAGGAGTGGTATATGATGTTACATTGAAACTGAAAGTGAGGATTGTTTGAAAAAGGTAAATGAGAGTTATCTTTGATTGTTGTGTGGCTTAAGTTATGAAAATTGAAATTTCTCTTAATTTTTAAATTGAATTTTAAAATTGAAAATAAGAACTTGAGAAGATGTAATAGTATGGAGAAGTTTTCGTGTAGTGGGAGTTATGATAGTGGAGAAATTTTGGGGAGGAAGTTATAAAATTTGAATTTTTTTATTTTTAAAAGATTTTCACTTGGGAAGTTATGATTAAAATGGATAGATTGTGAAACTGAAATCTAAAATTTTGGAGAAATATAAGGAAATTTAACATTAAAATATGTAAATTAAATTATTTTATATAACATAACTAAAATCTGACTTGGCTCTCTAAAATCAGAATACTCTGTAAAATGGACCCATGTCAAGCTTAGTACTAGAGACATTTGAGAGAAATACCATATTGATTTTACAAAATCTTAGGTTATTTAATAACTTTTTTCGTCTATATGAAAATTGTTTTTGAGACACTTTTTATAAATTGGAGGGAATATTTTTTTTTAGAGAATTACATTGAAGTTTCACACAAGAGAGTTAATTAATATAAGAGCCATTAACAATTGAACTAAGAAAAATAACAACACATTATATTGTCAATGGCCTTAGTTTAATTGTTAATAGATCTTGTAATAATTAATACTTTTATGTATGACCTATTTATAATTCACTCTGTTTTTTTCATTATTATTCTATACTAATTCTCTCTCTGGTTCATTTTAAGTGTCATATAGAAAACCTCTTTTTCATGATTTAACTTAAGTGTCATGTAACTTAAGAGGTACTAAATATTTCATTTCATGTTTTACCTTTTATTTTTCCAACTTATTTAATATAAGAACAGGTAAAAGAACAAACTGATCCTTAAATTATAAGTTTAAGAGTGTTTGAAACTCTGAACTACTTATTTGTTGTATAATATTCCCTTTCAATTTTTGAAATGGTATAATCTGCTTCCTTCTTTTAACTAAAGTTAACATTGATTGTCAATTGTATGGACAATGACAAAAAAAAGACCTTAGAAAACAAGAAAAAAGATCAATAAAATTTTCTTGATCCTTTACTTTAATTTTTAGGTCATTTTCTCTTATTTTTATATCAATTAATGGTTTTGTTAACTTTTGTTAATGGTAAGGGTCATACTACATTATTTTTAAAAATTGAAAGAAAATATTGTATCAAAAATGAGTTTAGGGTCCTAAATACTCCTTAAACACTAATTTATTTAAAGAATAATAGGAAATTTTAGGAAAGTACTAAATTTATTTTACAAAAAACTTTGATTATTTGATAACTTTCTTAGTTTGTATGAAAAATACTGTTGTGATACTTTTTATGAAATAGATGGATGGAGTACTTGAAAATTATCAACCTCTTTTGAGTTGTACTATTAAGTGGTATACTATTTATTATTATTTGTGAACAATATGACTCACTCATCACCACACCAAAAAACATGCCTCTATATTTTTAAAAAAATTATAGTACCTTTTTCGTTTTTTTTGGGTATATGTTACTTCTTATTTTAAAGATTTTTTTAATTTCATATTCAATTTCAATCCTCTCCATTTTATATACCAACTAATAAATGAGGAAGAGCATGCATGAATGTTGATCTGAGGTTGGAATTTTAAAATGGATTAGATCAGAGTTAATCTTTTTGCTTGAAAAACAAATATAACCTTCTTAGTAAGATTAATAAGGCTAAATCCGAGCAAATTTAGACTAAACACGTTCAGTACTTCCCATCCTCGATATAACTTGGTATCTATAACATTACTGTCACGTTAAAAGAAAAAAGCAAACAGGTGGCCATTGGTTCTAATTTGTTAAGAATTTTAAGGAAATTAATTTATAATACAAAAATAACTATAGATTACATGTACAACATAGATTAATTACTTTACATAATTTAGAATAATATAGTACACATATTGCAATATTTTTCAACTTTTTGAAAAATTAAAGTTTTCACATGCCAAAATCTTTAATAAAAAAAAAGCAACAATAATAATTAGAAAGTGAAGAACCAGAATCACTTTACTAAAGGCAAATCAACCCGTGCTCAACAGACTGGACTCATGTGTATGGATGGATCTTGGACTTTATATAGCTTTTGAAAGTTATTTTTCCAACCCATTTTCTTTCTTGTTCATTTATTTTGGCTTATAATGCACTTCGTTTCCTTTCTCTTTTTCTCGATTAGCTGTCTAAAGTCTAAACCAATTAATTAATTTCTTTGGAGGCCATAAGTTTGTCAGTAAGGGATTGGATTCTCACCAAAATAATTAAAAAAGGTGACAATGCATTTTGAGCTCAACATGATCACATTTATTGCCGTCATATATTTATTTCAATTGTATTTACTATAAGATAGGTAGAGAATAATTTTGTTTATTTTATTTATAAAGCATGTCATTGACTTTTAATTCTAAGTTTTCTCTATTTATAAAAAACACATATATTTAATAGGGACAAACTTAAGAGTTTATTAAATTTTTAGAGAGAGTAAATGAGTATTAACATTTTACTTAATTAGGTCTAGTGAAATATGTTAAAGAAGTACCTTGTATAAATAGAATCATATGAAATATTCCTGCGTTTACCATAGGGGAGGAATTAATAATGTTTTAATTGATGATTAATGACATATCCTTCAATCATAGTGTTCATCGTGAACAACAAGTTACTAAACGTGTCAGAGACGCTGAGTCTCAATTGATAATAAAGGGGTTCTCGGGCTACTTTATCACAATTTACCCAAATGTAAAATATATGCAAAACTTCATAAAACAAGTGTTTGATTGTTATTGAATTATTATGAAATGTAAACATTTACAAGTCTAAATTGAAAATTAAAACTAGTTGATAAACCTAAGAACTATGAGTACAAAATATGAGTTTTTTGAGTGTCGACTGTTGTTTTCTTTTGTGAATTTGTACTCTATTTATAGTGATAGAGTGATGGTAACTTCTTCCTTAAAACCTGAAATGTTCTTATAAAGAATCAGGGATCCTACAAAACTCATAGCATGATCTTTAATCACTGTCTTTCATTTTTAGTGGCCAACTCATCTTGTTGAGATATTTGGACATGATGATGCTGTTCTCGTGAGATCTAAGATCGTTTGAGATTGTGTCTTTATGTACCAACAGTCCACAAGTGGGTTTGCAATTGTAAGTACACTTCAAAATACAATCAAATCTTCATTCAATCTTGTAGGATAATTCCTTGATTGGCAGTTCATCAAGTTACGAGACGCATGCAAGAACTTCTTAACTGGAACGTATTTTTTTCTCCTCTTCAAACAAACCTTGTGCTTTTGTGCATCTAAAATATTATGCCTAAAATGAAAATTAGTATCCATCACAAGTAAAACCATTCAAGCATTAATTGAGCACTACTTTATGGGGTAACATATAGAAAACCTTCCTTTTAAGGTGGAAGAATCAAACATTTAAAAAAGAATAAAAGTGAAGTCGGTCTTAGTTGTACAGTTTCAAGGTTTCTTTAAAACTACTAAAGGAAAAAAAAAATTAAAACCTTGAGCACAACTGATGAGATAAACTAAAATATTATTCATGATCACATTTTATGAATTGGAGCATGTGTTAGTAGCATACATTCTTCATTTAGAATAAGAAAGCAAACAATACAATAACATTTACTGAAGCCAATTATAGTACTTGAGAATGGTTTTGGCAACTCAATATTAGATGAAAATTTTCAATAGATTTTGGCAATGTATACCATTCTTAAAGAAAAATGAAAATTTGACACCACTAGTAATGCTTAAACAAGAAGGATCAACAAAGAATATCCACTTGCAATGAAGTCATGTTTTAAAGCAAATCTTACTCAGTTCAAGGCTCAAAATCATAATTCATATCACATCTAACTTGGCAATTTCATTTGAATTCACAAATGAACTAAAAATGAATGCAATAATTGAGGTTAATATTACATACATGACAAAAGAACATCCAACTAATTGATTTTCAATGGTTCCCCTTCAAGAAGATGAGCATTTGCTGGTATTATATCTCCAAGTTTAATGCTGATGATATCACCTAGAACTAGGATTGAGGTGCCTTGCTCATTCCACCTACTATCTCAAAGAACCTTAACAACATAGAAATTGGAAATGAAACTATGAGGAAAATGATTTCATAGGGCAAATAAAAGAAAAATAGAAAGAGAAAACTAGATTGCACTGATAATTAAGCTATAAAATAGAGTTTGCAACCATTAATATGGAAGGAATTAAATGCTAAATATGACACCTTTGCTTTTAGAGTAAGACGAGCCCTGAGAGTGGCTGCAACATTACTTGCAATATTTTTCTCGATGAAACTGCTTGTTGAATTGATAAGAAGTGGAGTCATGATACTCACAAAGTCTTGCCAGTCGGGGGCTTCCCCTATATAAAACAACTTAAGGAACAATTAAAATCCTTAAGACCAAAAACATCATAGGCTCAAAGAAGTTTTTCCAAAATCTTTAGCAACAAGAACTCTAAAAGCTAAACATACAAGCATAATTGCCATTATAGCAATAGCCTCCATAACCCATGATAGAGGATTCTAGATAAAATCTAAGAACTTCAAGATTTTGCTCTCCTGAAAGATAATTTACTAGAAAAAATAGCATTTTTTTACTTAGTTTTGATTGAAAAATAGTGTTGGGAGAAGAGAAAGGTATAGGGTAGGATGAATTTTGAACCTTTTTTCTCTTCAAGCTTGTTATGCTAGAAAATGGTGAGTCTCTCCTTAACTTTGATTCAGAGGGAAGGAAATGGTTGAGAACCAAATGAAGAGAAAATAGAAGCAAAGGAACTAAAAGAAGAGAAAGAGGATAACTAAATCGATGGTGAGTGTGGTGGGAATCATTTAGTAGTGAGGAAGTGAAAAAAACATTTGGCTTGCATTAGAGCCATGTCGTCGAAGCTTAGCTAGTGATTTTATAGTAGAGGCCGATACCATCTCTACTCAAGGGACAAGGTAGCACTGTCGATCAAGGAGTTGCTAGCAGTGACATCGACAATGTGATGATGACTAGAATGGAGGGGCACAACCAGAGGCAAACACAGTGATGAGTGGATAAGGCATAATGGTTTAGTCAACTGAGGAAGTATTTAAATGAATAAAATAATAATGTTGGTCCTTTAATGACAATTGGTCCTTGGGACCAATTTCTATTTCAACTTGGTCATTTTCACCAATTTTCCTAAGTATGAATGTGTTAATATTGACACTGATGCTAATAATGCTAAAGCTATATATAATTGTGGATGATGTATAAATTATGGATAAACAATTAGTTGGTCCTTGTTCTAGTACCCAAGCTAACTAAACAAATATTCAAATATTAGTAGTGGTGAAGCAATAGATATTCTAGTGTTTATATATATATATATATATATATATATTGTGCAATTGTTGTGTTAATTTGACAATTTACCTCAATTGTGATTGTGGATTTGTTTGTTAAATGCTCCCTCCACTAAAAAAAATGTAAGGCATTTTTAGTGTTTAAATGTGTAATATATTTTTTTTTGAAAATAAGTAAATGACTTTATATTTATTTTTAAGTGAACTACCTCATTAAAGAAGTGTAATCTATAAAAAAAGATGGTGTTGCTTGAAAACCATTAGCTAATTTATTGGGAGATAAAATTCAATTAAAAATGCCTTATATTTTTTAACGGAGGGAGTATATATTTTTTAAATATTAATTATTCTATATTTTGGGGAATTAATTTGTATTTAGAATTTTGTTGATGAATTTTCATCAAATTATTTTGTAAAAATTTTCAAAGGGTTATGTGGGTTTGCCTAGGGCTGCATAAAGGATTAGACAAGATTGGATTGTAGCCTAACTAAAATGTGGTCTCTTTTATAAAAAGAACTAGATTAAGAAACTCATAATCCAATCTAGTCCAGTTATAACTCAAAAATTAACAATATTGGGCATGGTCCATGAGATTAGGAGACTGGTCTTGGTAGCCAATGCTCAGGCTTTTTTTTTTCTATGTGAGAGGTAATAATTCATTTCATCTTGATAAACTCAATTATGATAATAAAAATACTTATAATCATAAAAAAAAACTCATACCAATCTCTAACGACAACAATAAGAAAAAATATTTCAATTACAATTCACATAATTCAAATTCATAACTTTAACAATAGCAACAACAATATTAACAAACTTGAGCAAAATGTCTAATATACATTACAATAAAAATTTAGTGACAAACTAAATTAAAATTAAAATTATATTAAATAGAAGGGTGAAATGTGAATAAAGGAAATGGCATGTTCAAACTTCAAACTATTTAAATATATTTAAAATAATTAAAATTATATTAAAATAATTTTATAGCACCAGACCAGACTAATTGGTCTAAGAGCTTGGTTTCTTGTCTAGTCCAACCCTAGAAATTAGCGTGATCTTTTTGGTATTTTCAGTCTTTTGAACTAATTTTTTTATTGAATTGGATTGGATAGGATTTGTTCGAGTTTAATTGAGTTGGATAGGACAACCAGACTTTTGGATAGCCCTAGGTTAGCCTATGAGTCCTCTATTTTTTATAATTTAAAATTGATTCACTTATTTTTTTTAAAAAACGTAAGCTGTTAAAAATATTATTAATGATATCAACAAATAAAATAGATTATAAATATTTAAATTGTTGTGATCAAATTTGAAAGATGATGATCAAATGTGTTGACCAATTTGTTTCGTATGTGGAAGAATAAATAGCACAATCCCACAATTTGCCCAGACATGCCTAAATGTTTGCGGATCTATAAAAGAATCAAAATATTCACCAATTCAGACTCGGGTGTCTCATTTTTCCTTAATATATATTTCCCTCCATTTCCCTTCTTCATAATTAGATCAAAGCTTTTCATCGGTTTAGATTTAATTTTTTATAATAAAAATTCTATATAAAAGATATAAATAAAATATTATAATTTTAAATTATTTTGATCAAATTTATTTATATCTTTTTATGTACAATTAAAATAATAACTTTATCAAATATTAAATCAGAACTATTAGGTACATAAGTCTCTTTCCATATATATACTTCAAATCATTTTTTTCTCAAAATCATTACATTTTATGTGTTGAAACATTTAAAATTGAACCTTCCATTTCAAATATAAGCACGTCTTATACAAATTGATAAAATTAGTTATGTCAATTAAATTTGTATCAAATTCTCCTGATCTATCACATTTCACCAAACATCTTTTAAGGTGACCGTGTCCTGAAATATATGATGTTTTAATTTAAAAAAGAAATAAGGCTTTACTAATGATGATTATACAATACTAACATTATCTCTCATTATTTCATTCCTTAAATATATGTCCCTCTCTCTTTTTAATGATTGGTATTTTTTTTAGAAGTTTATAAAAAAATTTAAGACTATAAACCACATTCAATGCACTTCATTTGTATGTGATTTTGGAAAAAAAAAAAAAAAACTTTATCAGTTGGGACAAATAGATGGAGTGATATTTATTAAAAAAAAATTTCCTTAGTTAATGATTCATATTTCTTTGACTTTCAAATTTCTCTTTAGTAATTAACGAACATATTTTGAGAGAGAGAAAAGAAAGAAAAAGGCATTTAATAACCCAAATAATCCCTCAATATTTTAATAGAAATTCTTGCATGGATACAATACACCATATTATCCATAATCCATTCAATGAAATTCCATCAATTTAATCAAATAAAATCTTATGTGTTATTATATTTATAATATAATACCTATTTAATTTTTTATATGTTTTCTTTCTACTATCATTAATATCAAAATTAATTTACATTCTGTGCTATCTAAATATCATTTTTTTTTTGCATAGAGTATGAATGATGCAATGCATTGGGTTCATATAAGAATTTCTAATATTTTAAACCACCAATAATGAGAAAAAGGTGTGATCTCATCTTTCCATGAATCCATAGCCTATGCTTGATCCAAACTTCATCTTTTTTGCCTCATCAATCCAAAAGATGATTATGGATCCCCTTGCATCAAAAGAAGAAGTTGACTTGCTTAATAGAAATGCCACCAAACTAGATCATAGCACCCATCGATCTTAAAAAGAATCCTTGATTGGTTATAATGGCTGTTATGGAATTAGTAAAGGTTGTGACACTAGATACATAAATCAAACTCTAGCCAAAGAGTTGGAGAAAGAGTTGACATCATTTGATTTAACTAGAAAACTGATGGAACGTTACCCATTAGTCTAAATCTCAAATGAAGAATGGAAAAATTTGTGTTTGCCTTAGATGGATACCCTAGTCATTGATACACTGGGCATACAACTTAATCCTAAATCTCTAAAGCCCAAATTAGCTAAGATGTGGAAGCTAGAAGACTTTAAACTAATTGATCTTGTTAATGGATACTATATTGTTGGAACCAAAAATCAAATTGCTTATGAAAACATCCTTAATGGAGGTCATTGGACAATCTTTTACCACTATATTCTTGTTCAACATTAGCCCCCAAGTCTTAACCTAAACGACAATGTGTTAGGTAAGATCGCTCTATAAGTGAGGCTAAAAAATACACCTATCTAATGGTATGACATGAAGATACTTTGAAGGATGGGTAATTGTGTAGGAATAAATATGAAAGTGGATGGAAATACACTATTTGAATTATATTTGAAAAATGAAATAGGAAAATTTGAGAGGAGAAAATTCATTAGATTCGATGTCAAAATAGATCTTCAAAAGAAGCTTATCCCTATATTACTAATTAGAGACGAGAATGTAGAGTATGAAAACTTAAACTTAATTTGTTTCGGGTGTGGTTACTATGGTCATAACAAAAGCAATTGTCCTTACAACCCCAAAAACAAAAATGAGGAGAAATCTACAGATAAATTGAAGGAAGGTGCTATTTCAAACTTAAGCAATAAACCAGATTCATACATTGAGCAAAGAAGAGCATACTCCTAGGAATTTCCAACGATAGGGGATATGCAGAAAGTAAAGGTAGAGACATACCAGATGATGAGTTTGGTGAGTAGATGAAACATTGATGCTCTCACTATGTTCAATTTTTGAAGCACCCAATGGACAATTGACCTGGTTGCATGAATCAAGGTACGTGCTTGATGGAATATGGAATAATAATTAATTAAGATAATTAGGATTTATTTAAGATATTAGGATTATCCATTAGGGATATTTAAAAAAAGATTTTATTCATTATAATCTAGAGTTATTATTTTTTTATTATTATCTTAGATATTGGCATTTTTAATATTAGATTTAGGATTTAAGATTTGGGATTTGAATTTAAGTTTTTATTATTTTATTATTTTTAGAGTTCCATGAATAGAGTTAGATTTTTTTATTTGTATTCAACTTTTAAGTATTATTGAATAAGAGATTTTGAGATTTTTGGCCTGTCTCCTTATTCTTTCTCCTTCCCTCCTCTCTCTTCTCTCCATGTTGAAGAAAGACTTAATTAAGCTTTTTGTAATACTAAATGGAGACTCAAATTTTGTCAAGCCAATAATTTCCACTTTCTTAATATGGTTCGCATTATCATCCTTTCAGAATACAACTACAAGACAAGTCCTACAATGGCCATTAACAAAGACCTTTTAGATGTCATGCTACTTGGATATGGCCATTAACAAAGACCTTTTAGATGTCATGCTACTTGAATGCTTGAAGAATTTTTTCATCCTCTTGGCTTAGTAATGATGGGCTCAAAGAAGCAACTAAATTTGAAAATTTTACCTCCCTTTAGAATCAAAATAACAAGGGCAACATATCTTCTAAAAAGAAAAGAATTTTGTGATGATTAAATGGGATTGATCGTAAAAGAAACTTTTAAAGATAACTACTTCTTAAGGAATCTAGAAATATCTCTTTGGGGGATTATAATAAAGTTCTTCTACAAGAAAAATTGATTTAGTTTCAAAAATCTAGATGCAAATGGCTAAATTAGGGTGACCATAATACTAGGTTCTTGCATGCTACTATTGTTAGAAAGAAAAGAAACCAGATTCTATCTCTTAAGGTTGATGATGACACTTGGATATAGGATCAAAACTCACCTAAATACACGACTGTTTCTTAATTTTCTAACCTTTTTAAAGAAGATGCTCATGTCAAACCTAAACTTATCACTGAAAGGGGCTTTCCTCCTTCCTCTCACACTCAACTATAATCTATTCATAAAGAGATGATTGACAAAGAAATCAAATTGGTTGCTTTTGATATTGATGTTTTTAAAGCACTTGGCCTTGACAGTCTTAATATAGGTACATTCATACCTATTAGAATGACATTCAAACTAGCATTTTCCAATTAGTAAAGAAGGTTTTTATGGATCTTGACACAATCAGAGAGATCAATGACACTTTGACCACCCTCATCCCTAAAATAGATCATCCAACCTACATGAAAGACTTCTAACTAGCATCTTTTTGTAATATGAACTACAAAATCATTATTAAAATTCTCTCTAATACGTGTTTATGTGAATAATCTAATTAGAGAAAATTAATGTAGTTTCATCTAAGGTTGACAAAGTAGTGACAACATCATCAGTACTTAAGATATTATTCATTCTATTAGATACAAAACTAGAAAAAAGGGTTTTTATGACTCTTAAGATTGACCATGAAAAGGCTTTTGCTAGACTCTCATGGGATTTCATTGATGACACTCTCCAAGCTATCGATGTTAATACCCACTTCTAGAAATTGATCAAGGCTACTATTTCCACCGTGTCACATCTTTCCCCAACATTATGAACACCTATCATATAAATCTGCACATTTGGCTAAATTTATCACATTCATCATTTCAAAACACATAGTCATGCACTTACACTAGTATTTTAGCCCTCCCAATTACATTTCACATCCTTTTACACAACAAGGCTAAGATATGCACACATTCACACAAGTGCAACAAACACATAATATGTATGCATTCCTATAGAAACTTATATATACTAATATTAACAACCAAAGAAATTCTATTACACAAGTTTTGAGATGGCACAACAATAGCTCAACTACGCTTGGTATGAATTTTTCCCTTTATTTTATCCATGTCAAAATCTGAAAAATAGTAACAAGGGGTGAGACAGAGTCTTAGAAACCAAAATAATCTAAACATGTCTATTAACAGGTAAATAAAAAATCATTTTTAGTATCATTCTCATTTCCACAATATTTATACACACACACACATATGTATATATATTACATTTAATTTTGCAACATTATTTTCACATGCATGATCATCTATCGAGCACACCTTCTGTAAGGTCTCTCTTACTAATTCTCAATTAAGTTTAAAATTAAGGTAATCAAGGGACCAACTTGAAAGGATTACCAAGTTTATAAATTTTATAAAATGAGATCCCATGTTTTCAAAGCTTTCAAAACACGCCAAAACACATTCAAAGTTAAAAAATTAGAGTAGAAGTTGTATGCAAAAGCATGGGAATCTAAAAAGGATCAAAGCATTTGCATTTAATTAGAAAACCATAAAACAGTACAAGGAAATAGAGGTGCGTACAGCATGTGTTACGTGCGTCATGGCTTGTTACTTTTTGTGCCATGTGTCGTGACTTAGGCGCCATGTGTTGTGGCACATTACACAATTTTGACAGTATTGTTGTTACCATTGAACAGTAACTAGGGCATATTTTTGATGCACCCTATTTCTCTATTCAATGTCCAATTGAGGCGATTTAGGTACTTATATAGAGCTTTTTCCTAATTCTAACTAATAGCACTAGTTTCACAATCCAATTATTTCTCAATAAAAAATTAGACACACGTTTCTCAACTCACTCCTTTTCAAAATTCAAATAAAACTTGGGTACCCTAATTTCAATCTAAGTGCCAAAGGCCTATATTACATTCTAGACCACACTCAATAGACTATAATGGACCTATGCAATATATCACATCTTACAAATAACATATCCAACACATTTCAATGCTCAACCCTTTAATTGCAAAAGAAAAAGGGAGACTTAAATTCATAAATCATTCATTAAACATCATCAATCACATAAATTGCTCCTCTCTTACTTGTATTAATATTTTAGCCCTTTTTTTATATCTCACAATCAATACATTTTTAACCTAGGGCCTAAAATACACAAGTTAGTTTAACAATCTCATAGTGCAAGCAAGACAAAAACTATGTACTCTCTTAGTTGGCAATATCATACAAATTATACACATAATATTCAAAATAAGAATGAGGCCTTATAGATAGGATGGATATCCTATGCCTCAAACTGTTTTCCTCATTCCTGCCCTGATGAGCTAGCTCTTATAATATTTAAGAGAAAGAGGTGAGTATAACCACTCAATAACCAAGGTATGTCTAACTTATACTAATGCATGTGAATTATTTTAGATGCAAGTGGCAAGTTATTTCCATACTCATGTTATTTTAACATTTTCCAAACACATATTTACATTTTACATCATCAACAACGTACATTCATGAAACATCAACATAATAGCTCATTTTCAAGTCGATACAAAACAAATCACATGATTTCATCCACAATACAAATAATTGTATGTTTGTTTTATAGGTATGTATGATCACACCTCCCTATACTTATGCCTCCGATATGAAATCATGGGCTATTATACAATAAGTTCATCTATGTGATGAGATTACCCTAGCTATTCACGTGTTTGAAGCTACCTAGCCAAAGTTACTTAACTCATTTATGGATAACAGTTTCCCTTAAATCTCATACTATGCGGTGTCGTTCTCCCTAAACTAGCTTTATTGTTGAATAAAGTGAAAAACTATAGTAGGTTCAAGTTCCTTATTACATAATTAGACAGTCTCTTATTGAATAAGTGGGATAATAAAAATAATGATATCTAGGCAAACCATCAAGCTCTCATAGTAGCTTTGCCATGTGGATTTTTAAATTTACTACTCCTCTTCATAGGCAAATTCCTTCCTCATATGATCATGTAATGTCTAAAAATGCAATATTTCATAACATGCAAAGTAATCACTATGCAAGCATACTTAATAACATTGTCATACTCATAACATATATGATCATCACATAAACACATATCAACATAACATTGAACCCCACACCATATTACATCATTGAACTCCTCACTACAAACATTCATTGAACTCCACAAAACATATCATTGGACTTTACTTTATAAGAATTCATCAAACTTCACATAACACACATTCATTGAACTCCCCAACACAAGTGCTCATTTCAAAACTTCCTCTTGCTATCAAAGTGAAATCAAAATTCCACATGCCACACTTGCATTTGAATTAATTTCACACATTTCAATTATAGTATATAAATCAAGAAGTTAATTGACATATAAAAGCAGAAAAAAGATATCCCTCAATTACCTCAAACTTTTGAGAGGTCAAAGGTTTATCCCTCAATTACACACTTTCAAAGCTTCACGAAGCTTGGGTGGTGCCAATAAGTTTTTAGTCTATAATTAATCACATTAACAACCATTAATACTCTTGTTAGGATAAATTCAACAATTAAACTCAATATACCTAACTTACCAAAATTAAAACCTCACTTTCAACAATACCTTTTGGGTTTACTAGCTTCCTTTAACTCACATTATTGTTAATGAACTATTAAATCACCATGAGGTATTAGGAGGACATAAGATTGGCAATAATCATGTATTTATAGTTTCGACCACATGGTTATTATTTTTATGGTTTGATGTGTCTTTCATTAAGGGCATATAGTTCTTATTATTGCAACCCCAAGATGTGTAGTTTTGAAATATATGTGATGATATGTGTTACATGCCTAGTCACATATTTATTATTTTTGTGGTTGATGCTATACTTGAAATATGTGCATGATGATTGTGAGATTATTGCTATTTACATCTGTAGTTAATTGATAATTAATTATATAGACTAGATTAACTTTGGTTATTGAGTTATTATACTCACCCCTCATTCTTCAATGTTACAGGGCCTAATTTATCATATTAGGATTGGGGAAAATGACTAGGTGTATAGGATTCTTAGTAAATCCTACTTATAGGCCTCCAAGTTTAAATTATGTTTATATTAAATATTTTTAATTTGCTAATTGGGATCTTATGTGATTCTTGTAACTACTTGTACTATGGTGTTAATGGTTTAAATGCATTTCGTGCCTTGGGTTTGTTTATAATGGGGTTGTAAAGCTTAATAGAGATGAGATACTAGTGCAAGTAAGGTAAGTTGTAATTGTTTATTGTTGATAAATGTTATGATGATTTATGTGAAGTTAACTCCCCCTTATATTTTTTTAATCAAGGGTTAAGTGTTGAAATTTCAATATACATGTTTTTGTTTGACTGTGGTGTGTTACATGAGTCTATAATGGTCTATTGAGTGTAATCTAGGAGTTGGTGTAGGCTTTTAGCACTTGTGTTATGGTTTAGGTACCCTAGTTGTGTGTTAATGTGAAAAGGAGAGAGATTTATAATTGGTGTTTGACTTTTGATGAAAAATGATTTGATTGTGAAATTAGTAGCTAGAGCTTAGAGAAAGCTCTATAGACTCTTATATTACTTTGATTAAATGTCAGACTAAGGTTTAGGGCATGATGGAAGTTCGTCCCAAGTGCTATCATTTGACAACAAAATGCTATTAAACTCATGTAATGTATTATGGCGTATCATCTATATGCCATGATGCACGTGTAGTTTTAATCAAAAATTTATGTGTCCTCACTTCTTTTACAAATGCACTAATTCATTTGGATTTCATGCTTTCGAGTATGTCTTAAATTTTGATTTGTGAATGATAAAAGAGTATGAAATGTTTTAAATTATGAAAACTCAGGATCCTTATTTTGAAAATTGTACAATTTGGTAATCTACTTGGTTTGATTACCTCAATTCGCAAAGATTTCCCGTGTTTAAGTAAGGAGTTTTATAACTTGTTATAGGAGTTCACATAAAGTAGGTGTTAGGTTTGATTAGGCCTAATTATAGGACTACAATTGAAGTGTTGTGTGTTGTAGTTTTGGCCATGGGAGTAGTGTGTTCGCTATGGCAAACAATGCATAATTCTAACAAGTGTTTTGTTCGATGAAAAAAAATATAAAGAAAGAATTTTTAGAGTATGGGTGAGATTTTCCAATGGCTCTGTTAAGGTTTTGATATCTCCAACACCAAGGCACATTTTGGAGCTCTAAATCACTAAAATTAGCTTGCTTAATCTTCATTCTACCTTTTAATATTCTCTTTTTGATGGTTTAATCAGTGTTTTACTTCCCCACTTAGCAATCTACATGATTATTTGCATGTTCATGCATCATGGCATTTCAGTCGGGCTATTATGACCTTTGCGCCTCTTTCCTCATGGTTAACTATTTTTTAGGGAAGAGCTTGATCGGAGAAGAACCCAAGGCATAATGTTAGTATGCGGAGAACCTTTTAGTTGTAAGGCCTCATTTTTGTGTTTAATGTATACCATTGCCAACCTAGATGTATTCATATTGTAAAGTGATAATGTGACTTTTCTTGTACATCAACTTGTATATGCAAACCATAAGAGTGGTGTTTTACTCTCATGGTTTTATTTAGAATATTTTGGAACATTGTGATTAGGTGATAATATATTAATGCATTATGATAAAAAGTTATTTTTTTTATATTAAACTATGTTGGGTGGCTAAAAGTTGGATATTTGTGTGTATTTGAGCAAATGCATGTGTGTGTGTATCATTTAGCATGCATGTGTTGTAGTTAAGTGTCTTACACCTCAGTTAATGGTTTTAATGGTAGTTTAAAAGTGTTAGAAAGTTTGGCAGTGTATAATAGAGCTAATAGAGGTTTTAATGGTTAAAATCTGCATATGGTAGAATTTGTATGCTAAACCAAAACTATTAGCTGGATTATTAAATAAGTTTCATATAAACACTTGAATTACCTAAATTAGGTGTCTGTGTGAAAAGTTATGTGTATTTGAAGTTTGAACAGGGAAATTGTCTTGACAATTTCTAGCACTATTATTATACTTCCCGCTATAGCAAGTGTCTTATCCACCATAACAAACTACATAAACATGAGGCAAATGCCACTGTGCCATTATGCACCATGGCAAACAGCCCTCCTTTCTAGATTTTATCACCTATGCTTTTAATAATTTTCAAAAGATCCTTTTTTTTTTCTTTTTATCCTCTTTTAACCTGCTTTTAGCCGATTATGCCTTTAGGAGTCATGCTTCCTTAAATTTAAGTGTCCTAAATTAATATTATGGTTTTAATATTTAAATAGTTTAGGATCCTATTCTTGACATCAAGTATTCTACTATGTTCTCCTCTAAATTACCATGGTAGGCTAATTTTGATAATAGAACTCTTTTACGGCCATCATAAAACCTTTTATATAATAGTAGTTGATTTTATGACACGTTTGTATTGTAAGAAAAATTATTTTCTACCATGATAAGTTTTCATAAATGTTTTGATCCTTATTTACTATAGTAGTCTCTTTTCTATTATAGTAAGTAATGAGAATTATATTTGATTTGATTTAGGGTTTATTAAAATTTGATTTAGTATCTAAGGATTGTTATCATTTCTTTAGTATCTTAGATTTATTTTATCTTTAAGTATTATCTCAAATTAAATAAGATATCTAGCTAGATACCTTATCTTCATCTTTTATGTTATGATTTGATTTAGATTTAGATTTATTATTATTTTTATTAATTCTAGGGCTCTATAAATAACTATAGGACTCTCCCATTGTATTCAGTTTTTCGCATTTGAATAAGAGTTATATGATTTTCTCTTTCTCCTCCTTTCTCTCTTCTCTCTCTTCCCCTTTCCTCTTTCCTACTTCACATTAATTTGATACCAGAGCCTGGTTCTACTTTTCTTTCCTGCACGTGAAATCCACTTCCTCAAGTATTCCTAAAGTTGCACATCATCTCAAAAGGCCATTAGGGTAAATATTCTTATTTATCGACTTCCTTAAGTTGTGTTGGTACGGCCTAATTGACCCTCTATTTATTTATTGTGATTTTTAAAATTTTTGAAAGTTTAATTTGAATATTTATTTATTTTGAGCATTTTCTATTAGTCTATTTTATAATATCAATTTTATTTAGCACAAAAGAAAAGAAAACCAAAAAAAAGAAAGAAAGAGCCAGAAAAAGAGCCAATAAAAAAACAAGAAAAGGTTACATATGTGTGCATTTTTTTTTCCTTATTTCATTCTTCATTTAGTTAATTTATATTTTCATTACTCATTTTTGATTTATGCCTACTTCACATTCTAGGATCACATATATTACTCACACACATTTGGCCTTGTACCTAGTCTAACTTTTACCTTAGGTTAGTTAGAGTTTGTAACGGTTTTCCTGAAGGGTTTTTAAACCCTATGAGATCACAGTGAAAACTTCTTTCAAATTGTTACTTATTTAATGAGTGTGATTCTTGAGGAGCTTTTAAGTTCCCATAGCATTAGATTTATTAAATAGGGTTTTTACCTTTTAATAAGGGCAATTTAGGGGCTTTTAACCTTTAGGACAAAACCACCCTAAACTTGCACATTAGTCTACTTTTACTCTTGCATGACCATTCATGGCCTTTACAATAACCAATCCTTCTTTGAACAAGAGCTTAATTCCATTAAATCTTGACTTGACTTCTTTGAATCCCAAATGGACCTAGACAAACACACTTATCAACTTTCTATTGATGACCTTACTAAGACCTTGATTGACCTTACTAAATGACTTGATGGAATAGAACAAAATCTTGTGGCATTTTAGCACAACTCTAAATGCAAAAATCAAGAATTATGGGATGCCTTTCAAGAACTAAAAAGATAAACAACCAGGAAATGTGTAGATGGGTTAATGGACAAGCCTAATGATAGGGGTCAGGCACTTACTAGGAATGTCAATACAAGGCCTGTAGCTATGGTCACTCGTCAATCTTTTACAAGTCTTAACAACCCTAACACTAGACCATCTCACCTTTTGACTAATCCTCAACCCTATGAGGAAGAAGAAGTGCCTTAGGATGAACAAGACAAGCATGAGCGATATGAGTCACCATTTAAGAATAGGTATTTCCCAAGGAATAGAGCATTAGCCCTTAGGCATAATCAAGAGCCTTTTGACATGATTATTATGATGATACCACTAAAAGGGTTAAGATAAAAGCACCTGAGTTTGATGGTAAGCTAAACCCAAGCAACTTTTAAATTGGTTAGCTACTATGGATGACTACTTTGATTGGTACAATATGAGTAACATGAAATGCGTTCACTTCATAAAAATGAAGCTTATAGGATTTACTAGGAAATGCTGGCAGAATGTCCAAGATAATTTAAAGGGCTTAGGTCAACCTCTTATAAACATATGGGTCAAGATGAAGCTGAAACTAAAGGAGAAGTACGTGCCACCTGGCTATAAGAGCAAGTTGTATCATCAACTACTTAACCTTAGGAAAACTTCTATAGCATCTGAGTACGTGTCTCGATAAGATGACCTCCTTATTAAGAATAACATATCCAAGGCTTCTTGGATAATTATTAAAAGGTTCATCAACGGTCTTAGACTAGACATACAACATAAATTAGGATAAACTATCTAGATACCCTTGAAGAAGTGTACCATAAATCTATAGAGGTAGATAATTTATCTTAACATCCATCTATAAGACAAACCAATTTCTCAACCATGGATCTATGCCATAACTGTAGCCTTGTGAGTAACCCTAGTAACCCTACACCTCAATGGTCAACTTCCCAATTCATTAGGCCAAATGTGTCACGAAATACTGAATCTTTAGGGCTTACTTCTTGTCCTAGTGGCTCTGCAATTGAATGTTTCAAGTGTCACTCTAAGGGCCATATAGCATTAAGATGCCCTAACGTGCTCTACTCCTCAAATCTTAAGAAAAAGGTGTATTAGCTGAGTGCACACCCGATATTGTAGTAGATCCTGTTGAGAGCCCTTTGATGTGGATGAAGAAATTATTGCAAATAAAGTTCCTTTAGGTCATCTTGGGGTAATACGATGTCTATTAGCTATTCTATCAGTTGATGATTCATGGAAAAGGAATACTATCTTCCATAAATTCGTGAAGTACGGTGATAAGTCATAAAAGCTAGTCATACATAGTAAAAGTGAGCGAAATGTGATTTCTAGTGGCTGTGTTACTCAGCTTGGACTTAATATGGATCCTCTTGCTAAACCTTTCTGTGTTACTTGGATTGATAACACTTCCTTGCCTATAATGTGATAATGCTGAGTGCTCCTTCATTTTGGTGACTATCAAGAGGAAGTCCTTTACGTTGTTGTTCCCGTGGACGTGTCGCACATCTTATTAGGACAACCTTGGATCTATAAACTTGATGTCACTATTTATGGTTGAGCAAATACCCATACATTCAATGACAAAACTATTCTTATATGCCCTACCAAACCAGAAACAGGAAGCAAGAGTTCTCCTAATTCTAAAGGTCCAAAATTGAAATGTCATAACCTCTACTTACTAAAAGAGAAGTAGTTTGTACAAGAAAGCAAGGAGCCTAACATTATTCTTGCAATTGTTTTAAAATTTATTACCCAACCCACACCAATTCCAATGCCTATCGAAGTATCCTAATTATTGGATGAGTTTAAACATGTGGCACCTAAGGAATTGCCTTCAAAATTACTAGCCATAAGAGATATCCAACATGTGATAGACTTAGTTCTTGAATCACAACTTCCTAACTTGCCACACTACAAGATGAACCCAAAAGATAAAGATGAGCTAAACTGATAAGTTAACAAATTACTCAAAAAAGGCTACATCAAGCATAGTCTTAGCCCTCATACTGTACTAATCCTTTTAACCCTAAAGAAAGATGGTTCTTAGAGGATGTGTATGCATGGCTGAGTAATTAATAAGATGACCATTAAGTACCAATCCCAAGGCTTGACGACATGCTGGATTTAGTTTCTGAGTCTACTTGGTTTTCTAAAATTGATCTTCAAAGTGGGTATCACCAAATTTGAATTAGGCCTAGGGATGAGTGAAAAACTGCATTCAAGACCTAAAAGGGATTATATGAGTGGTTAGTTATGCCTTTTGGCTTAGCAAATACCCCTATTACCTTTATGAGAGTTATGACCCACATATTTTGACCTTACTTAGGAAAATTCATAGTTGTGTACTTTGATGACATACTGATCTTTAGTAAATCTAGGGATGACCACTTGGTCTACCTCTGACAGGTCCTCTTTATTCTATGTGAGAAACAATTCTATGTTAACCTTCTTAAATATTCTTTCCTACAGGGTCAAGTCACTTTTATTGGATTCATTGTTTCCAAACATGGCCTATTTGCTAATCCAGATAAGGCCAAGGCCATTTAAGAATGGTATGAACCAAGGACTTTCCATGAAATACGAAGCTTTTATGGCCTAGCATCCTTTTATAAATGCTTTATATGAGACTTTAGCACTATCATGACACCCATAATTGATTTCTTGAAGAAAGAAGCATTTAGTTGGACTCTTGCTATATCCAAGGCTTTCTAAACCATTAAAGAAAAGTTGTTGAGTACCCCCATTCTTGCACTAACTAATTTTCGCAAGTGCTTGGAGGTTACATGTGATACCTCGTGTAACATCCTAAAATTTTTAAGACCCAAATTTAATTTAAAATAAAATATAAATAATTAAAGTAAAATTAAGAATAATTTGATAAAGGTCCAAAGTTTGAATTTCACTGAGTAAAAGTTTGATTTTACTTTACTCTTAACTATGAGAAAATTTACTGAAGTTGACCTAAGATTTTGTGTTATAATAAGAAATGTTGGACCTTTTCTTGAATTGCTAAAGTCATTTTTTTAAAAAGGAAATCAAATCAAAAATGAAGAAACAAATGAAACAAAGAAATAAACAAAGAGAACGGGAGAGAAATAGAGGAAACGAAGAGAGAAAAGGAAGAGAGGAAATTAGGGCTTGAATTTTGGAGGTTTTATGATAGTTGCGAGCTCGGTTATGCCAATAGGTAAGCTCCCTACTTCAATTCTCTTCCTTACCTCTTAGTTTTCTTGAGTTTTGAAAGAGGTAAATTTTGAATTTTGATCTTAAAGGCTTTGTTCTTATAAGCTTTAGTTTCTTTGCGTCTTAGGGAGGTTGTTTTAAGTTTCTATATGGTGCTTTAATATTTTGAATGGGTAATTGAATAAGAGAAGGGAATTTTGGGCAAAAATTAAACCCTAAGGGATTGGGTTTTACTCTTTAATAGTTTAAGCCTATTAATTTAGTTATAATTGTACTATTTAAATCTAATAAGATTTAAATTAAGCTTTGGTTTTTATTATAAGGGCTAATTATGAAAGTTGATAACACTAAGTGAAGGTTTTTGGTTAATTACAAATTGTATGGTTTGGAAATTGGCCTAGTGGTGGCTAATAAATGGTTTTGGTGAATAAGTGATACTATGTAAATAGTTGGTTTAATATATAGACTATTAGGATAGATTATAACTTATTGACCCAAGTTACGTGGTATGAATTATAGTCTTCTTTTATGCTATTTGCCATGATAAGTGATGTGATCATTTATATTTTATAGAGATTGTTGATGAAATTTGTTTAAAATTTAAGGGATAAGCCAAGTCATATTTTCGTACAAGAGGAACCCTTTTGGTACAAAAGAGTTGAGGTAACAAGAGCATTTATATTTTTTATTGCTTTGTTTAGCTATCTTTGAGTAGATAATATTAGCTAGCATACACTGCATGTTTTAAATAATTGAATACAAGTAAAATGTGTTTTAGAAGGGTTCATGGGGTATTACTTTAATAATAATGCATCTATGTTTACTATCTATTTAATAATGATGTTATTTATAGAAATAAAATTATCAACATACATTGTAGTCATAAAAATGAAGAGTTACACTTAGAGAGTGCTACTAGGTTTGGTACCTTAGATAGATTAAGGAACTGCTTAAGGGATGAATTATGAGTGTTATACTACCTTAAAGTGTTGAAGTGGTTAATACTAAGGAAAGGTAGAAAAGGGTAGGAGGCATGATCTTCGTGGGAGTTGACCAATGGGGAGATATGGTCTTGTCATATTTTATAGCTCATTGTTAGTACCTAGTGTTGCTTTTTGTTAGGGCTGTATAAAAAAACCTTAGACCCAGTCTATTTGGTTCAACCCGACCCACTCCTAAAAAAATCAACCCGAATAAAATATTGGGCTAAACAGGTCAGACTACACATACGGGTTAGACCAAACTAGAGACTGCTCTTTTGGACCAATTTGTCTAGCCCGGTCTAGGTTTTTTTAATATTAAATATTAAAAAATTTACATAAAAAATTTAGTTACACTGACTCGTGAGCTCAAACTCTCAGTACCCTCACATCACGACTCACACTCCCTACTCATGCGTATGCCTCGAATTCGGTCTCTGAAGTCTAAAGTCTGTCTGAGCTAAGTACCCTCAAGTCATTTCTCCATTTTGCTTGCCAGTTGCCCTAGCTGTAGATCTCTAAGGTTATACTCATCTCTCCATCTCTCCTTGGTCGGTCGTCGCCCTGTTTCTCCTCAAGCATGCCATAAAGAAGAACATCACGATTGCTTGACTACTTCACTTAGCCTTCTGATTGATTGTGCATTTTCCTCCTTCTTCTTCAGCGACGGTGTTAGCAGCTAAAAGGTATTCATATTTTGTGGTTCTTCTTCTGGTTTTGCTTGCTTTGTTTTTAATTTTTCTTTACTCGGCCTTCCGATTCATTGTGCATTCTAGTTTTGCTTGCTTGGTTTTTAGTTTTTCTTGCTTTGTTTTTGGCTTCTTCGATGAGTTTTGTTCCATTTTCACATGCTTTTGTTCTGTTACTTCTCTCTTTCTAGTTTTTTTATTTTTGTTAAGGTTGCTATAGTGAGAGATGCACTATTGTTGCCATTTTCAAAAGTACACACTTCTACCCTTTTGGCTTCAGTTTTAGAGGATCATTCTCATTTTTGGCTGATATAATCTAATATCTATTATATTTTTGGTGAGGTTGCTATAATCTAATATTTGAACCTTATATCAGTATTTTAAGGATAAATTTCTGTAACAATTAGATTACTTGTGCTTATTATATTAATTGTTGGATTTGATTTGTTGGTGATCAACTGATCATGACAAAGAAGTGGCTCTATATATGTCATATTTCTTTGAGAAAAGTCTAACTCTATATTTGTGTCTGTGATTTTATAAGTTAACATTGTGTCTTGTTTTTCATATTAGAGACATAGTGGACGAAACTTCTATATCTGCTAGTATTGACCAACCCTTGCCAACACAATTAATTGGTTCTAGTCAAAATGAAATGCCACCTCCTACTGGACTAACTCTACCAACTCCTCCTCCTGTAGCTGTTAATCCTGCCTCTAACCTTACACAAGATTATGGTCCAGAGAATGTGAGCAAAAAGAGAAAAGAGCCTGAGAAGAAAAGTAAACAATCACAAGTTTGGGAGCATTTTGTGAAGTTACCTTTGGAAGAAACAAATGGAGAGGTTAGAGCTTCTTACAAATACTGTCATGCAACTTATACTTATGACCTAAACAAGCATGGGACAACATCATTGAAAAGGCACTTTCTAAAATGTCCTAAAAACCCACATAAGGCTACCATAATACCAAAGCAATCAATATTGAACTACATGATGTTAAGTGGGTAAGGAGGGGGCTTAGTCCCTCATGTTTTCAACTAAAAATAATGTAGAAGGGCATTGGCTAAATTTGTTATTTGTGATAAGATGCCATTTAGGATAGCTGAGAAGTATGAGTTTAGAAACTTTATGAGAGAGCTGGAACCAAGATTTTGAATCCCTTCATGAACAACGGTTGCTAGAGATTATTGGTAACTATACCTTGGAGAAATCAAGATGTTGAAGCAAGTGTTAAAGAAGTCTGCAAATTGTGTTTGCTTGACAACTGATTGCTGGACATCTACTCAAAATTTCAATTACTTATGCCTTACTTGTCATTTCATTGATCCTGAGTGGAAGTTGCATAAGAGGATATTAAATTTTTGCATGATTGAGAATCATAGGGGTGACACAATTGGAAAGACAATTGAGAAGTGTCTATTAGAATGGAGAATTAAGAAGGTGTTTACCATAACAATGGACAATGCATCATCTAATGACACGGCTTTGTCTTATTTAAAAAGAAGGCTGAGGAATTGGAAAGGCATGGTTTGTGGGGGTGATTACCTTCAATTGAGATGTTATGCACATATTCTTAACTTAGTGGTTAATGATGGGTTGAAGGAGTTGAAGAATAGCTTTGATGCAATCTGCAATGCAATTAAATATGTTTGTTCTTCTCCCGCTCATCTCCAAAAGGTTAAAAGTGTTGCTAAGTTGCAGAAATTGGACACTACTAGCCTTGTTTGCCTTGATGTCAATACTCAATGGAATTTAACTTACTTGATGTTGGAATCTACTTTGAAGTTTCAAAAGGCTTTTGAATGCCTAGAAGATGAAGATGAAGATTATATGGGGCAATTTATTGAAGGCACTAAGCGTGAAGGCCCTCCTAAAGCTAGTGATTGGAACAAGGAACGTGTCTTTCTTAAATTTTTGAAGGTATTCTATGACATAACTTTGATGTTTTCAAGTTCACTAAATGTTACTTCTAACACTTGTTTCCATCAAATTGCTCTTATTCATGAGTTATTGGAAGAGAATATTGTGAATGTTGATCCTTTGCTTATAAAAATGTCCCTAAGTATGAGAAGCAAGTATGAAAAATATTGGGGTCAAACAGAGAATATGAATCCTTTGCTCATTGTAGCGGTGATTTTGGATCCTCGGTACAAGCTTGCTTATGTGAATCATATATTTAAGCAACTTTTTCCTAATCTTGAAGTTTGTATTGCCATGAAAATTATGATCAAAGATGTCTTGTACCGCATGTTTAATGAGTATGCTAAAGGACTAGGGTCTACTACCCCAAGCAATGCTTCTTCTTCTACACTTCCAGGATCATCAACATGTTTAATGCTTGAAGGCCAAGGGGGTATAGATCCAGGTCATAGGTGGTTAGCATCTCAGAAAGAAAAAACCTCATTAGACCCACAATCAGAATTAGATAAATATCTTTCATCTAACTCTGCTAATGATACCCCTGTTGATGATGATTTTGATATATTAGCATGGTAGAGAGCCAATTCTAGCAAATACAAGGTTCTTTCTATGATTGCACGTGATGTCTTGGCTGTTCCAGTGTCTATAGTGGCCTCTGAATCAGCCTTCAACATAGGAGGACGTGTAGTGGACTCTTATAGGAGTTTACTATCACCAAACATGACTGAAGCACTTATCTGTACTCAAAATTGGTTGCTTCCTAGACAATCCATATCTGAATTTTCATCCATGCTTTAAGAATTTGATAATTTTAAGGAGACTGAGAGTGTGGTGAAGATTGGTATGTGTTGCAATGATGATATTGACTATTTATATTTTATATGGATTATTATATATTTTAGTTGTATTTTTTTATTTGTGATGTAATAACATTGACTATTTATATTTTATATATTTTTTCAGATCTTTCCAGTGTTATTGATGTTAGAGAGGATGGTTGTGTAAGTGCCATTTGATGTTGTATGGTGCTTATGTTTATTAACTTTCAAACTTTCAAATATTTTGGATATATTTTGGGCACATCTCACTAACTTTTTGTTATGTGAAGAAGCATGATGATAGTTTGATAGGCTAATACTTATTTTTTGGCTAGCTAGCTATATCATGTGGTTGGCTAGAATATGTAGATAGTTATTTTTTTGGATAGACTATAGAGCTTGACAATGAAATGTTGAATTGTTGACTGAGTAGACTATGGTGAGATGTATATATTTTGAATATGAATATATTAATGAGTTTATTACTTGGCACTTATCTAGCATGCATGTTTGAGGGGGTTGACGAGAGCTGGAGGTAACAAATAGTACCATGAATGTGTAGGGAAGATGATGTTTGAATTAGCATTTATATAGTCATATGGGTCTTCAATTTTTTCTTTCAGTGTTCTGTTTTTTTAATGTAATTTGACAATAGAGTATCAAGTTGTCTTAATATTAGAAAAGGATTAATCTGTTGTCATTGTATATACTGCTAGGTCAATACAAGTGTCTACTTAGTTTATGTATTTGCGTCGCTCTTATGCATGCTCTCATTCCTCTTTAGCTCTAGACTTAGAAAAAAGAAACACATGCAAAGCATATATATTCTTTTGTGTTTTCACGCCACATGTAGACAACAAAAACATTAAGCAATATAAAAAAGGAAAGGGGATATAAAAAAAGCTGACGATATTGATGCAAGTAAATAGGAAAGGCAATATAAGGGCCTTTTTTGGAGAGAGTTGGATTCAAGAAACTGCACTAGTCCAGTAACCCAGTAGACCAAGTCCAACCCAGTCCAGGTCTCGGGTCTAACAAGACTGGACCAATCTTTGGACTAAAAATTTCAGCCTGGTCTCCATTCAAACTAGACTTCAGGTTAGCATCTAACTTGATCCAATCTAGTATTTGTGCAGCCCTACTTTTTGTAGTGTGAGCTTAGTAAACTAAAATGGTTAGTAGATTGAGTATTCAACACCTCTCAGTAGGGGAGGAAATCTAGGATGTGAAGTGTGAGGTTGAGTGCCTAGGCTAAAGTAGCCCTTATATGGAGAGTAAGTTGGGTTGGCTCTGGAAGGGAGTTAGCTTCAACTGCTTAGGATTCACGTTGATGAGGCATAGGCGATTCAGTGGATCAGATCATGCCTTAGTTTATATTTTATACTTGTGGAGGTATAGTGGGTATAAGAATTACCTGCAAGGTAAAGAGTGCTGGGGGCATTCTGTTGGTCACGAAAGGTCATATCTGCTTATCTCATAGATTCAAGCATTTTAATTGATTAATTATATGTTATTTTGAACCTATTATTTATTTACTTGACTATGGCTTTCCTTATAGTAAAGAATATTGATTTCTCTATTATTGAAACTATGATTGTCTCGCCTCTTTCTTTACAATATTTACAGGTTCAAGTGAAGAATCCAGTAGTGAATAGGGAAATGAGCAAAGCTAAGGGTTTTCTTGTGATTTATAAAGAACCCCTTTCTTTTGAGCAAGTGCAATGTAATGTATTTAGGTTAGGGTGCCAGTAGGATGTAACTATATATATATGTAAATATGTGTGGATTGTATGCTTGTGCATGAATTTTTATCTGCTTGTAGACTTGTGGCTAGGAAACTTGGTCATGGCATGTGGCTTTGATGGATTTATTTGGTAGACCAAGTTTTCATTACAAGTAAATGTTTATTTTGGTATATATGTGAATATATGTGATTCTACAAGCAAATGCAAAATAGTTGCATTGTGAATGGTGTGCTATGGGCAAACATATACCTTGGATAGAGATAGTGGGTGCGTGGGCCTCATGGGGATCTTTGAGGCAAGTGAAAAATGTTTAGCACATGTATTTATATGAGTAAATGGTGTTTGAATTGGTTTTTGGTCACTCTTATGTGATTTGTGAATTTTGGTGGCTTAGGGTCTATTTTGAGAAATGGAACCTGGGTGGTCAAATTTTAATATAAGGAGTTTTTTTCTATCATTTGAATGTTCTATTAGGTATTCCTAGTCCTGTTTGACACGTCCAAAGTGTTCCGACAAGTTTATGACCCTTAGGATCAAATTTGAATAATTTTGAAAATGGTTTTCACTAAAAAGCTACACTTTTACATCTGATTGTCTAAATTTCAATCCAACTATTATATTTTTTTTGAAATTTTGATCACAAGTAAAAAATTTTATAATTTTCATGTGGGCTTTAGAATCACCTTGATTGGATGACGAACAGAGAAATGACATACTCCAAAATTGAGTCTAGAGATGCTGTCATGACAGCAATAATTACTGAGGTTAGGACACGCACAAATTTTGATCCAATCCTTTGATCTTTTTAAAATTTAGTATATTGATAGTACTCTTTGAATGTGATGTGTAGGCTCTGGAATCACTCTGATCGAGGGTTGGATGACAAAATGGTGCACTCCAGAAATTATTCCGAAGGTGCTGTCATGACAACAAAAATGCCAAACTTGAAATGTGTCCAAATTTTAATTAGACTGTTGGATCACTATGAAATTTGGAACACTATTAGTACTTATTAAAAGTGACATGTGAGCGTTGAAATCACTTCAATCGGAGGCCAGACGGTGAATTGACACCTCTCGAAAGTTTTCTCAGGAGGGTTGTCAATGTTGTTATGATACCAATTAATTGCCCTATTTGCCCAATTTTCTTTTGTGTGTTATATAATAATCCTTCAAAATTTTCTAAGAGATTTGAAATGGTTTGTTTTCTAAGTTAGTTTTAGAATCAACTCCTTAACTACACTTAGTTTTCTTGAGTTGTGGTGTGCTTTTATTAACATTTGAGGCAAGTGTTACACCTTGGGTGTAGGAATTAGAGGCATCCTTAGCTAGGAAGGCCACCCAATGGCATTCTTTAGTGAAAAACTCAATGAAGCAAGGTGTAACATCTTGAATTTCAATCCTAAGAACTAGTTACCAATCGAGGATAACTTAATAATTAGGGGATTAACTATGATTTAGATGTTGAGTTGATGTTTTGTATTGTTTAGGTATTCCATTAATAGGATTAAAGGGTAGAGAAATAATTCAGAATAAAACGCGTGAGCATAAGTGAGAATTTTCTCATTATGCTATACGTCACAACGGAAGCTATGTACGCCACAGTGCATTGTCTAGGAATCACTTAAAGTTGACATGAACAGCTCATGAAAACAAAAGAAAAATTATTGGAGATTTGTCTGGAGGGTAAGAGGAAGCTATCTTTGCTAGGGCAAGCTATAGTTGAAGGTCAAGAGTCTGCTTCGATTAATAACTTGCTGGGTAAGTATCATACAATTCCAAGGTTCAATTCTATCTCTTTTTTAGTAAATTTCATCGGTTAAGAAATTAAATCATAAGATTTTAAGGTGTTATAATCTAAAAGAAGTATTAAAAACATGATATCAAATACAGAACTAAGATTTTATGACTAGCATAGAGTTGAATGGTTGAGCTTTGAGCATTTAGGCTCAAAATGGCCTAAAAGTTAGGTCAATAGGATGAAATTGGTAGAATGAATGTGTTAGGAGTTTGTTATTATTATTTGAGTGGCTTATAGGGCTAATGGCCATGAATAATGGATAAATGAATTGAAAAGGGTTCAATTGAACTACTTTATACATTAAGGGATTTGGTTTAGCCAAGTCAATGCCTATAAAATGTGTTGGAAATTAACTGAAGGGCACAGTGTTATGTAGATTGAGTACTTGTGAAGTTGCTCATGAGAATCTACATCCCTGGGAGCTTAATGTGGTTATAACCCTTAGCAGCAAGGGTTAAAGGTAACTAGGGTAACCCTTTTACTTGTTTGTTTGTGAAATTGTTTACAAGCATTTTGATATAATTATGTGTATTATATAGTAAATTGGTAGAGTAGTAGTATTGTGAAAGTATATACATACGAGTGTGAGTATTAAATGAAATGAATTTAAAATGACAACGTGCACTAATATGCATCACATCCACGAGATATACCCTGGATTAAGGTAGGAAAAAATGTGGCCCTATCATGAGGAGATCCAAGAAGTCCTGAGGATCCAAAGTGTAGAGCTTGACTTTGCTAAAATGGACCTAGAAGAAGAATCTTGATGATCTAGAGCGTAAAACTTGACTCTACTACGACAAACTTAGGATATTGAATGATCCATAAGGTTACCCTAGACTAGGGTAGGGGGCTATTGTCCTACTCTGTATAAGGCTAGAAAGTCATGATAATTCTGATTGTAGAGCTTGACTTTACTATAATGGACCTAGGAGACCACCCCTATAAAAAGAATGACCTAGTCTAAGCAGTGGTATGGTGGGCCATATTCTTTATGACTGGAAGTCCTGGCCCAGGTGTAGAGATTACTCTACCAGGGGGAACCAAGAATGCATTACATGAGCATAATAAGATTAATGAGAATGAATTCCTGTATATGCATATGTTATTGCTTCTATCATTACACATGGTACTTTATCACTTATTTATGATTTTGCTTACTAACCGGTAATTAGGGTTACCTTCAAGTTATTAGGATGTATGTCTCACTTCGTTGCTTTTGAACACAGGTGAAGAGAGCATGAGAAAGTCGGGAAAGGAAGCAAGGAAAGAGAAGCCTAGATTGATAGTGGTATGACTACTGTTGAGTTGTATAAATGTATAATGTGTTGTTATAGTTGAGTTGCCAACTAAGATACATAAATGGTTGTATTTTGAATTATGATGTAAAACTTACTTGTATATATATGTATTATATTGCAGTGTGCTGAGGGTGCCTCAGTGGAAGGTACGTGGGTAGGACTAAATGTGAGATAAGAAAGTGTATGATGTTGTAACTTATTCCACTAAGGTATATATATGTTGATTGTGAATTGATTGTGATTTGAATGTGACTTATGTTGTGAAATGAGAACTTGACACAAATGGTACGAACTTGACACAAAATAGTGAGGTGAAGCCCTATTTAGAAGAGTCAAGTACATTTGTAATTCCTGACCATATAGTGAGGTGGAGCCTCATATGTAAGACTTAGAGGGTTGAAAGTGAAACAAGTCTAGTTGTATTTATGACTATCTGACTATATATGTGTTTTCTTCATATAAGACTATAATTGTGTAATGTAGCTTTAAGAGGCCAAAATGGGCTATTGATGTGATATATGTATATTGTGATGTCAATCAGATGTATGTGGTACTTTTGGACTTAGTTCAAGGCCCAAAGGGGTCTAATTGAATAAGGAATGAGAAATGAGCACTTAAGGTGCAAGTTTTTCAAAGAAAAAGTGACTTTTTGCACCCTGGGTGTCTAATTTTTGATCGAATCATTAGATTGAATCCAAACTTATTCCATTAGCTAATATACCTTGTAAGCTTTATGTGGGCACTTGAATCACTCCAATCGAATGTTAGATGTAAAAATGGAGTACTCTAGAAGTTTATCATTTTTGCTATCAAAATGACAGTAGAATTTTGGACAAGCACACCACAGCACATGATGTGCCCATTGCAGTGCATGACAAAATTAGAAATAAAGCATGTGGTTCTGTATCACATGCCGTAGTACATATGTTGCACGCCACGGCGCATGGCTCTTTTTCAGGGTTGAAAATTTACAACTTTTTAAATCTTATGAATATGTTTACACTTTCGCTAGTCCTCTTATTTGAATATATGTTTTAAGAAGTTGGGATCCCATGATTTGAAAATAAATAAAGGGATATTACTATAATTTTGTCTAGTTGATTGTATGTTATGGAATGGTAAAGCTCGAGTCGAGTCGGGACTTTATAGTTTGAACTCGAGGACTTTACACAAGGCAAAAGTACTCAATGTATGACAAGGAATTCTATGCCATTATTTGTTCACTTTGAGCATTAGAAGTACTATCTCCTACCTCAATAATTTGTTCTATATTCAGACCACCAAGCACTTAAATTCTTAAGTTCTTAAAGGTACTTGAATGCCAAACATGCTAAGTGGGTTGAATTTATGTAAGAATTTACTTTTATTATAAAGCATCGAGTTGGAGTATAGAATAAGGTAGTGGATGCCTTAAGCAAAATAATACACCTTCTAAACACATTAACCATTAGTGATGTAGGATTCAAGAAACTAAAGGATGATTGTACCTCTTGCCTTGACTTTAGACTTATATACCAAGAAGTTAATGAAAGCCATCATTGTGAACATTCTGACTTCTTGGTCCTCGATGGGTACTTATTTTGAGGCTCTAGACTATGTATCCCTCATACTTCGATGCATGATTTTCTTATCTAGGAATTACATGGTGGCAATTTAGCTGGACATTTGGTATTTAAAAAACCATAGCCTTAGTAGAGGATAAATTTTTTGGCTCTCCCTTAAGCGAGACATTGCTAGGATGCTAGCTCAATGACAATTACATCCAACAACCATATTTTTTTAAAAAAATCGATCAACAATCACACAATATTAAGAGTTTTTCATGGATGCGAAGTTAGAGGGCTCGGTAAAAAAATGCTTTCTTGATTCTTGTAGAAATCTTTTTAGATGTGTTCCTATTTGCAAGTCTCTTCTAGCATTTTTGCTAAAGCTAAGAAAAATATTAAATTTCATTATGTCTAAAAATTCAACAAGTTTTCAACTTTACTCTTATTAAATATATATATACATTAATTATAAAACACTATGGCATTTAAAAACCTTTCCAACATTTAATAAAGCAGTTTGTTTTTTTTTCTTGCCAAAACAAAGCAGTTAGCAAAGGGTGACATTATTACTCAAAATTTTATACTTCATTTTTAATCCAAAAATGATGCTTGCTCATAATTATAAGGATTTCAAATAAAATTTTCAAAAAACACAAAAACAAAATAACTTCAACAACAATATTTATCCAAATATTGTCATGTATATATACTAGTTGTTTAAATATGTTCAGTAATATTTGTCCATACCAGTCTCATACATTTTAAATTAAACTAGTACAATCTCATACTTGCCCAACTCAAAATACTATTTATTGTCTATTACAAATTACCAAAATCATCAAGCATACATGCCAAATAAACTGCCTCACTAAGCTAGCATAAATTTTTATAAATTACAAGAACCACTAATAAATCATATATATAATACTAAAAAATAGCCAAAAGGTAAATAAAAACACAAAAAAAAGCATTTTGCATTAGGTTTGGCTAAGATAGTCTAAGGGCACAATTTGGTTTTAGTTGTCATTGATCGGTTCTTGAAAATGACTCATTTTGTACCATGCAGGAAGACTATCGATGCCTCTCATCTAGCTAAGCTATTTTTTTTCAAAAGATTGGTTGTCCTCATAGGTTACTTACTTCTATTGTTTTAGATAGGGATGTCAAATTTGCTAGTTATTTTTAGAAGACCCTTTGGAATTCCTTTAGTACCCAATTAAAGTTCTCCTCTACCTTTCATCCTCAGACTGATGGTCAAACTAAAGTCACTAATCATAGTTCACGTGACTTGCTCAGAAGTCTAGTTGGTGATAAACTAGGAAATTGAGATTTAGTATTGCCAGTCATAAAGTTTGCCTATAATAATTCAGTCGATCAGTCTACTGGTAAGAGTCCATTTCAAATTGTTCAAGGGTACAACCCCAAACAACCTATTGACCTCTTACCCATCCCTTTTATGACCCGTACATTTAAATCAACTAAAGCTTTTACCCATTGCCTTCACAACTTCATTTTGAGATTAGGCATAAGCTAGCAATGAGTAATGATGCATATAAATTAGCTGCCAATGCACACCACCATTCCTAAGAATTTGATGTTGGAGACTACGTTATGGCTCATATATGCCCATAATGCTTCTCGAGAAATTCACACAAGAAGTTACATGCTTGTGCTTCTGGCCCTTTTTGCATTGCAAAAAAACTAGGGCCCAATTTTTATTTGTTAGATTTACCTAAAAATATGTCTATTAGTCCAATATTTATTGTCTAGGATCTTGTTCCTTATTGGGGTACTTTTGAGCCACCCCTTTTACTCTCTGATGACTTTGCAGGTACATAGCTCCACTATGCCTTAATTCTACCATTGCCTATTATTACACCACCTACCAACACCATTGATGCTGTCATGGATAAATAGATGATTATCACTCAAGTAGGTCATGTCCAATGATACCTTGTCCATTGGAAGGGTTATTTAAATTTAGATGTCATGTGGATCACTGTAAGGGAGTTTCGCACCATTGACTCTACTTTGTTCAACAACTACTAACTATTTACCTCTCTGGTGGAGTTATTTACATTTAAGGTTTATTAAGATTTGATTCAGTATCTAGGGATTGTTATTATTTATTTAGTATTTTAGATTTATTTTATCTTTAAGTATTATCTCAAATAAAATAATATATCTAACCTAAATAGATACCTTATCTTCATCTTTTATATTATGATTTGATTTAGATTTAGATTTATTATAATTTTTATTAATTCTAGGGCTCTATAAATAGCTCTAGGGTTTTTCCATTGTATTTAGTTTTTTGCATTTGAATAAGAGTTATACAGTTTTCTCTTCCTCCTCCTTTCTCTCTTCTCTCTCTTCCCCTTTTCTCTTTCCTGTTTCACATTAGTAAGATTTCAAAATGGTCATTTGTGCTATTATTACCATCGCAGTGTTTTGAAAATATATCTCACTTTTAATTACTATTGCAGACACTTTTTTACCATATTAAGAGTTTCAAATTCGTTTATATGTTATATTAAATGTATCTATATGAGATAAATATGGTGTACCAGTAAGGATGGTTTAAGAGTAATAATTTACATCATTTAATAATTATTAATTTCCATGTAAAACCTTAAACAGTAAAAGAATTAAAATAAAGAAGTGGAAGTCACATTTAAAAAAATTTAAATTATGATTCATGACAATTTATTAAAAAAAAGTAACATTTATGGATTTATCAAACCCTACCTTACTCTAAGCCTTCCTTATTTAGTTATTAGTGAATCTCAAACTCAAAGGTCATATTTCTCTCTACTAAATTTGTTAACTCCCTCAATTTGGTTGACATGCAGCTTTTGATCATTTTGATAATGTAGTTATGCTATAATGATGATTTGGCAATTGCTTGGATCCTTAAAGGGGCCTTAAAGCCCCAGCCTATTATGGTTGACCTTCCTTCAAAGTAGGAAATTGAGAAGTATTAATGGGTATTTTTATTTTCATTATATTCTTCTATCTCTTCAATTATGTTTTTTAGAAGTTCTTGGATTTAATTCAATGGCCAATTCTTCTAGTTGTTTTTGTCATGTGTATTCATGTTCTTCTATGATAGAGCTTGCATGGCATCCTTGACTTTTAACTCTTTAATTAATGATTCTGTAAAGTCCCTAATTTTGTCCATACTTTACCAATCCATGCACACATTACAATACAATTATAGCATAAGAAACATAAATAAGACCTTAGTTTATTTTTAAAACGTGGGATCTCGACTTTATAGAAAATATATTCAAACAAAAGGGCCTAACAAAAGCATAGACTTAAATTCACTTTTAATAAAACCAAATAAAAAATTCTTCTCAAAAATAAGCTATGAGCTGCGACTCAAACCACATACGCCACAACATGTGGTATAGAGCCACACACCTTAGTTTTGTGTCATAGGCTGTGGCTTGAACGCCATACGCTATAGTGCATATATTAGATTCTACTCTCATGGCAGATTTAAAATACAAACTTTTATCAGGTCATTTTTACATCTGTTGTTCGATTAAGGTGATTCAAGCACCTACACGAAGCTTGTAACACAATCTATCTAATAAGATAAGTTTGGATACAATCCAATGATCCGATTTTAAATTGGATACCTAAGTATAAAAAACTACTTTTTCTTTCAAAAATTAACACCCTAAGTGTTCAATTCTTATTCCTTGTCTTGTTAGACCACTTTGGGCCTTGAATCAAGTCTAAAAGGACCATCTATACCTAATTGACACGTCATATCACATATACCACATTATATTCACAATTTCACCTCTCAATGCTACATTATGCACTTGTGATCTTATATGAATCACACACATAATCATTCAAACAACATCATACTTATTCCACTTTCATCAATTTGACTTCCATATATAAGGCTAAGCCTCACTATAGGGTCATGAATTACAATTCACTTTGACTTTTACACAAATGAAGTTAAGCCTCACTATTAATCAAATTGCAAATAAATACACATCTTTACCTAACAATCTCACATATATTTCAGTGGAACAAGTTATACTACATAACATAAACTTGCCTAAATAGTAGCTAGGCCTACCCACTATTCATTACTGTGATATACTTAGCAAGATACAATACAAGATATACAAGAAAGCTTTCAAACAACACAATCATATATACATATTCACATACACTCATGCGTCCTAGTTAGCAACACAACTTCTAACAACATTATTATACATTCATTACAATAAGATTGTCATACCACTACTAAAAAGAAACTAATCCATCATTGCTTCCTTTCCTAGCCTTCTTATACTCTATCCTAGTAACTTGCATAAACCCTAAATACTGGTTAGTAAGTAAAATCATAAACAAGGAATAAAGTAGCATCATTTCAATAAAATAGTATAGATAAGAACATACACAATATCATTCTCATTCACTATTATGCTCATGCACTTTGAGTTTCCCTTAGCGAAGCAAGCTCAATACTCGAACCAAAACTCTTAGCCTTATACAAAATAGGACCCACTGAACTACTATTTCAGACTAAGTATTATCAATATGGGTGGTCTCTTAAGCCTCTTTTAGTAGAGTATACTTAGTGCTTGGACTATTTGGACTTTGTAACTTTACACAGAGTAGGGCCACAACCCCTTACCCTAGTTTAGGGTACACTAGTAGATAATCTCTTAGGTCCTTCCTAATTGAGCAAGCTTTATGCTCAAGACCTTTAGAACTTCCTAGCCTTACATAGAGTAGGGTCGTGATCCCCTACCTTAGCCTAGGGTACACTTGTAGATGTTAATGCACATGCCTTATCACATATGTTTCAAATACTACTCACACACCATATTTCTTTCACAATACTGCTACTTTATCAATTCATAAAACATAATGCATACAATTATGTTAAACGCTTGTAAATAATTTCACAAACCAATAGATAAAAGGGTTACCCTAGTTACCTTTTATCATTTTTACTATGGGTTATCATTCTTATTAAACTTCTCAATTTGTGTCAACTTCCACAAGTAATCCTCATATGCTTAATCTACATAATAAACATCCCTTACTCAATTTCTAATATTCATACAAGGCATTAATTTGGCTAAGCCAAATCACTAAACACCTGAAATGGTTTAAATAACCTATTTTGAGTTCAAGCAACCTATTCTCTATAGTCCTTTTCCCTTTAGGTTACTCAATTGACTAAGACATTCCTTTTCCTTATCAGTTTATCAATTTTCCCATTTTCAACTAATAACATAGGTTAATTTAACCCTATATCCTTAAAGTTCAACAATTAAACTTCATACTAGTTACAAAACCTTAGTTTCACACTCTAGACCCTTTTTAAAACCTTTTCCTTAGATTTTAACCCCTTAAAACTTTTTAATTCATTTTTTCTACCAACTAAACTTAGAAAAATTATGGTATAAATATAGTATGGGGCAGTACTGGCTAAAGCAAACTCCTAAATTCTCGTTAAATGATGCCCTAATAGAGAAACCTTCTCTTCTTGTCCTTCTTCGTGCTTTTCTCACTTTCCCTTCTAATTTTCACAAGCTGAGCATATCAACTTTATTAAAAGTCTATGCTGTGTACCGCGGTACATATAGGACATGCCATAGTACATGGCACAGTGAGTCAAATCTCACCAGTACTCTCGCGTCAAGCCTAAAATTGTAGTTTGACCATCTAATCCTATAACCATATCAACCAATTAGCACCACACATTACTTCCCTATCTAAAACCATAATCAATTCACTAATTACTAAGTTACCCTTGATTATCAACTAGTTTTCTTGGATTGAAATTCAGCATGTTACAAATGCCACATCAATTGCTGATTATCCTTCCCCTTGATTAGATTATTCTATTGTAACAGAATTTTTCTTTTTGTGCATTATTTAATTTGTATAGGAAGCATGTCTAGAGTTATAAATATTTGGTTTGTGTATCACTAAATCAATAAAATTTCCTTCTAGACTATGCAATCCTTTCTTCAATTTGTATTCGTGTGTTTTCATGGCAATGGGATAATGACAAGTGGTGAGAAATTAGTGGTTACTCCATTTTTTTGAATAAATCTTTAGTCCTTTGTTTTCTAGTTTCATTAGCATGTATTTTTGTTATTTGATAAAATATGTTTTTATACAAAGTGAAAGTTCATTGAATTGCTTTTGAATTAAATTGACTAAAATGATCCTACCAAAAGAAAAACTTTTTAAACAAATATTAAATTTTCTCACTTTGAAGTTGGATTAAATGTACAGGTTCTTATGAATAAGTGTGACATGATGAATAAAGTGTTGACATGGTAAAGTGCTTGTAAGTGGAAAGAGAGTGATGGAATAATGGATAGTGCATAATAGATTTATTTTATCTCTTTCACCCATTTATGTATTGGACTCCCTCAGTTAATTGAGATAATTAGTGGAGGAGAGAGAAGAGATAGGGGATGAAGTCGATCCTCTGTCTCTTGCCTCTTCCAAACTATTCCCTCTTCTCGCTTCTCTATGCCTTTCTTTATTTAGGAGACAATTTGCTATTTACTTAGGGGATCAAAATCCATTATAGCGGAGTGCATTTTTTCTTACCAAAATTTAGGAAAAAAGATTCAACAGCCATTAAGAGATTTTGTCAATGGCAAATATTCCATTAGGTCATTTAAATCTTAGTACTTTGGAAGATGCATGCCTCATATTGCTTTAGCTTGCACATGCACTTGTATATAGCATTTTATATATGGTGTATAACCTCCTATATACATATAGATTATATGAACTCAAGTTTAGAAAGCACATATATTGCTTGTTTTGTTGCATATAAAAGTTATGTCTTTGCATTTTGTTTGATGAAATTAATTATCACATATAAGTTATAAATACTTGAGATGCTTTTGATTTATCTATTAGAGGTGGTGAGAATGAAGAAAATGATGAAGATGTGGATGTTGGTGCTAATTAACAAGATGGTAAAGTTGCTCAAGCATTGTCTATAGTTGATACACTTGGAAAGACATCAGGAGAAAAATGTGATGATATAACCCTTGGCTTAAAGGAGATTAACATGGACAATTATGATAAAGAGGAAGGTATGCCGAACTGATTTTGTTCAATTAATACAGAGTTAATATTGCGTGATATTTTATTTGTTCCTTTTTTTTTTGCTCTTTCTTTTATGTTCGATCCTTTTTGGTGTTATATTGAATATTATATAATATTCCTAATTCATAGTATACCTATCATTCCCTAAATTAGTTGTATATTCTTTTGAATATAAGACTTGAGCTACTTACTTCAAGGATTGGTAATCTTTACTATCTAAGTAATGATCTAGATTTATATTTCAATCATGAAAACATAAGTTAAAAAACTTGTACACATTTCTTTCTAGATTTCTTACCTTGCCTTCTGTTGATGCTTAAATATCATTTCCCTTTACGTAATCCAAAAGATTTCATAGTTATTTATGCATGTCTAAAGAAACTTGACTATCATCTTAAGCTAAGAAAAATGCTAGCCATGAAATAATTGTCTATTCCTCCCCCTATCTCAATAATCTGCCTTATCAGACAATGTTGATAAATGGACCATTGAAGATTCATTTATGTCTTCTCTGGCAGGTTTTGATACTTGAGGACTCAAATTCCAAAGACATAAATTAGTATATTAGTAATGATATCATGATTACTTCTTGTCTACTCTCACAACTTAGTTAAATTCTCCCTTAAGGGGGGAAGAGAGGTTAGACCTACTAACATTTTCATTGCAACTTAAGGCTTGCGCATTAGCACTTATTAAATACACTTATGTGGTGCAAATGGGATTTCTTGATAAGAATATAATGATAAACACTCTCTTGGAAAACTCTTATTTAGAACATAATGCTTTAGTTTTTAATTAGAAGTTTCATCTTTCTAGTGCTCTTTAGAAGGAAATTACTTTTACGATTTTCTTGATGATTTTAGTATGGATTCTTCAGGACAATGTTCCTTATAGATATATAAAGAAATTGCAAGTGTATTTTGAGTTGGAGTCCTATTATTTCTTTTCATTTGATTGAGGAGAATCTCTTTTTCTCTGCTTATATACTTTTTCCTCATCATTAAAGAATATTTTTCTATCAAAAACATTTATTGTTGCTTGTAATTACTTTAGTATGCTCTTTTGTTTTAAATCACAATTGCAATTGCGGTTGCATTTTACAAAAATTCATGAATGATATAAGCTGTAATTGTAACACGGTGGTAATGTTGTGGCTACAATTATAGTTACAGCTCACTAATTCTCTCTTTCACTTATATCCCTACTTGTTCCCTTCCTTTCATTAATAAAAAACACATACAAAATCAAAGTGCTTTCTCGTTCTCTCACACATTTATGAATCAATCAATCCGTCCCCCTTCCCAAATATAATCTTAGGATCTATAGAGAAACAAAACTTCTAGAATCATGTTTTTTATAAGTGATAACCATTGCTTAAGTCAGTTGCACAAGTGAGAAATTAAAGAAAAAGATTCAACTATTAGTTCCATTTTGCATGTAATTGAATAAGTTCTTATGTTCTTTTAATCAAAGCTAATTAAACAATTTTTTTAGTAGTTTGGTAATCATTGATATGTTGGCATTACCTGAAATCACCATTATATATAGCTTCTCATGCTCAAAAGTTGATTTGATATTTACTTTATGACTTTAACAAATTCTCTTATTTGTAACTATAATATATTCATAGGGAACTCAGTTGTTGGATTTGAGGATGAACCTTCCATTAGGATGGGACCTTAACATAGTGATTGAGTTATATATATCAAATCACTACTGTTTATTAAACATGCTAAAACTTGGAGGTTCTTTTGTAGAGTCCCATTTAATTTTTTGTTGTTCTTAAGTTGATGAAGTAAAGCCATACATGATTTTAGGAGGCCTTGCCCAAGAAAAGAAAAAGAAAAAGAAAAAGGGGAGGGTTTGTTTCAAATTTATGATAATTATAGATTTTCAATCCCCATAAAATTGTATTTGGCTCATGAATCTCTAAAACGCAACATAGCATTATAATTTAATAGTAAGAAAAAGATTATAAAGAGAATTTAGGTGGGGGTAAAATGTCTATACTCTATAAGTGATCAGTTTCCAAGTATAGAAACCAAGTGGTGATAGCTAGCTCAGAAATACATGTTTAGATTATTGAATCTTTAAATCTTCCTTTGCCTCATTGCATGGTCCTATTGAAATCAAGATTCTGACACAAAACCACTTAATTCTCATATACATTTGGTGCTTTTTAACTTCATAAAGTGAACTTTTGGCTAATGTGCATTATGATGCAAATCAAAATACAGATGTCATATGCATGTGAGGCTCTATGCTGTAAATGTTCTTGCCATACCAAATATATTATTTACCCTTATGAATTGTGTGTCCACACCTGATATTCATAGCCTTTGAGTTGTGCCTGTCATTCATGGCATACGTTGTGCTTGTCATTTGTGGATTATGCCAAGCCTGATTGGTGATTTTCTCACATAGGTTGTATGTCCATGATAAATATCTCATGCTATGTCAGTTTCTTTAAAGAAACTTTTTCTTTGAGAAAATGCTTTTATTAAACTCTTATTAATAATTTAAAATTATTATTTTTTACAATATTATTTTGATTCGTATCTTTAATACTACCATTTATCTATTATATAAAGCGGGTATTCTATTAACAAACATGTTTCCAAAAAAATTGAACAAGACTCAGTATTTATTTATTTGCTATTTATATTTTAAATATTTTGATAATGAACTTTGTTATTATACACGTACTAGATTATTTTTATTTCAAATAATAGAAATGTACCATCTCCTTCATCTACATTTGAAAGAGGATCCCTTATTGGATGGATGTAGTAATTGTTGTAGTGAAGCTGTATTCATGATGATTTATTTCATGATTTTGTTGAAAAAAATTATAAAATTGTAAGTAAGATATCCATTTATTTGATTTGTATTATTTAAAGATTGAGGGACAATCTTTAGTTCCAACTAAAGTTATTAGTGAATCCTAGAGGCCTTATTTCTTTCTACAAAATTTTTTGAGTCCTTTAATTTTGTTGACACGTAAGTTTTGATCATAGCACCTGCACAATAATGATGATTTCAACCATTGCTTGGGTCCCTAAAGGGGCTTCAAAGTCACAACCTGTTATGGCTGACCTTCCTTTAAAGTAGGAAATTGAGGAATTTATTAACGGGTACTTCTCTGTTTGGAAATTTATGTTATTTAGAAGTTGTTTCTATTGTGTGTGTATTCCTGTACTGTGATAAAGCATCTTGCATGATATCCTTGACTTCCAAGTCTTCAGTGAACAATTATTGATTATCCTTCCCCTTGATTAGATTATTCTGTTATAATAGAATCTTTTTGTTTGTGCATTATTTAATTTGTATAGGAAGCATGTATAGAGTTATAAATACTTGAGTTGTGTATCACTTAATTAATAGATTTAAAGCAATACAAAGAGCTTATTTCATTTTGTTGTTCTGTTTTATTAGTAAGACTTCAATACACAGAGTTTATATAAAGTGAAACTTTATTCATTTGTTTAAAATTAGATTGACTAAAATGATTTTACCAAAAGAAAACATTTCTAAAAAATGATATTAACTTTACTTGTTGGACTAAATGTACATGTTCTTGTGAATAAGTAAATAAGTGAATAAGTGTGATATGATGAGCTGGGATCCTTTTAAATTCAATTAAGTTAATAAAGTGTTGAAATAGTAAAGTGCTTCCAAGTGGAAAGAGATTGATAGATAGTGCATAATAGATTTAGTTTCTCTCTTTCATCCATTTATGTAATGAACTCCCTTAGTTAATTGAGAGAATTAGTTGAAGAGAGAGAAAAGAGAGGGGATGGAGCCTATTCTCTATCTCTTGCCTCTTTCCAACCATCCATTTCCTCTTATTCCTTCTCTATGCCTTTCTTCATTTGGGAGACTCTTTCCTACTTACTTAGGGGATCAAAATCCATTATAGCAAAGTGCATTTCTTTTACCAAGATTAGGGGAAAAAATTCAATAGCCATTAAGATGTTTTTTTTTTTATAGCAAAGATTCCATTAGGTTGCTTGAATCTTAGTAGCTTGGAAGGTGCAAGGCTCATAAATTGGTTTGGCTTGTACATGTAGTCATACATAGCATTTTAGATATGGTGTATAGCTCTCGATATGCATATAGATTATATGAACTAAAGTTTAGAAAGCACATATTTTGTTGGCTTTGTTTCATATACAAGTTGTGTCTTTGCATTTTGTTTGATGAAGTTAATTATCACATATAAGCTATAAATACTTGAGATCCTTTTGATTTATATAGTGGAGGCGGTGAGAATAAATAAAATGATGAAGATATGGATGTTGATGCTAACAAACAAGATGGTAAAGTTTCTTAAGCATTGTCTATAGCTGATGCAGTTGGAAAGACATTAGGAGAAAAATGTGCCAATATAACCCTTGGCTTAGAGGAGCTTGACATGGACAATTATGATGAAGAGGATGAAGGTATGCCGTACTGATTTTGTTCAGTTAATGCAGAGCTGATATTAGATGATCTTTTGTTTGTTCATTTGTTTTCTCTTTTGTGTTTGTTCTTTTTTTGTGTCATATTGAATGTTATAATATTTTTGATTCATAGTATACCTAATATTCCCTAAATGAGTTGTATATTCTTTTGAATATAGGAGTTAAGCTACTTGCTTCAGGGATAGGTGATCTTTATTTTCCAAGTAACAATCTGGATCCATATCTTAATCATGAAAATGTAAGTTAAAAATCATGTGCACATTGCTTTCTAGATGTCATGCCTTATCTTTTGTTGATACTTAAATATCATTTCCCTTTATGTAATTCAGGATGATGAATCTGAAGAATTTGAAGACATGACAATTCACCCAACGGATTCAGTAGTTGTTTGTTTATGTATAAAGAAACATGATTGTCATCTTGAGGTGAGAAAAATGCTAGCCACAAAATAATCTTTTCTTCCTTCCCCCATCTCCAATTTTCCTTATCAAATGGTATTGATAAATGGATCACTGAAGAGTCATTTATATCTTCTATGACAAGTTTTGATACTCAAGGACTCAAATTCCAATGAGATAAACTAGTATATTCACTATGACATCATGATTACAGCTTGTCCACTGGGCATGGCTTGGTGAGATTCCCCCCTTAAAAGGGCAGAAAGAGGTGAGACCTATTGACCTTCTCATTGACACTTAAGGCTCACATATTATTGTTTATCTAAAATGTTTATGCAGTGAAAATGGGCTTTCTTGACAACAATATAATGATAAACACTCTTGGAAAACTCTTATTTAGAACATGATGTAGTTCTTCATTAGAAGTTTCATCCTTCTAGAGTTCTTTAGGAGGAAATTACTTTTACGGCTTTCTTGATGATTTTAGTATGGATTCTTCAGGATGGTGTTCTTTATAGATATACAAAGAAATTTCAAGTCTATTTTGAGTTAGAGTCTGGCAATTTCTCTTGTTTATTTTCATTTGACTGAGGAAGATCTCTTTTCCCCTACTTTTGTTCTTTTTTCTCATGATTAAAAATTATTTTTCTATTAAAAAATATTTATTGTTGCTTGTAATTACTTTAATATGCTCTTTTGTTTTAAATCACAACTACAATTGTGGTTGTATTTTGCAATTGCAATGATCACAAAAATACAAGACTGATATAGGTAGTAGTTGTAGTACAGTGGTAATATTATGGCTGAAATTGTAGTTACAGCTCACTAATTCTTATTGATACTTAAGGCTTGCATATTATTGTTTATCAAAAATATTTGTGCAGTGAAAATGGGCTTTCTTGACAAGAATATAATGATAAACACTCTTGGAAAACTCTTATTTAGAACATGATGTAGTTCTTCATTAGAAGTTTTATCTTTCTAGAGCTCTTTAGGATGAAATTACTTTTACAGCTTTCTTGATGATTTTAGTATGGATTATTCAGGACGGTGTTCTTCATAGATATATAAAGAAATTTCAAGTCTATTTTGAGTTGGAGTCCTGGCAATTTCTCTTGTTTCTTTTCATTTGACTGAGGAAGATCTCTCTTCCCCTGCTTTTGTTTTTTTTTCTCATGATTAAAAATTATTTTTCTATCAAAAAATATTTATTGTTGCTTGTAATTATTTTAATATACTCTTTTATTTTAAATCACAACTACAATTGTCATTATATTTTGCAATTGCAATGATCACAAAAATACAGGACTGATCTAGGCAGTAATTATAGCACAGTGGTAATACAATTGCAGCTCACTAATTCTCATTGATACTTAAGGCTCACATATTATTGTTTACCAAAAACATTTATCCAGTGAAAATGGACTTTCATGACAAGAATATAATGATAAACACTCTTGAAAAACTCTTATTTAGAACATGATGTAGTTCTTGATTAGAAGTTTCATCTTTCTAGAGTTCTTTAGGAGGAAATTACTTTTATAACTTTCTTGATGATTTTAGTATGGATTCTTTAGGAAGGTGATCTTCACAGAGATACAAAGAAATTGCAAGTCTATTTTGAGTTGGAGTCCTAAAAATTTCTCTTGCTTCTTTTCTTTTGACTAAGAAAGATCTCTTTTCCTTCGCTTTTGTTCTTTTTTCTCATGATTAAAAATTATTTTTTTGTCAAAAAAAACATTTATTGTTGCTTGTGATTACTTCAATATGCTCTTTTGTTTTAAATCACAACTACAATTGCAGTTGCATTTTACAGTTGCAATGATTACAAAAATACAGGACTGATATAGGCTGTAATTGTAGCACAGTGGTAATATTGTGGCTGCAATTGTAGTTGCAGCTCACTAATTCTCATTGATACTTAAGGCTCACATATTATTGTTTACCAAAAACATTTATCCAGTGAAAATGGGCTTTCATGATAAGAATATAATGATAAACACTCTTGAAAAGCTCTTATTTAGAACATGATGTAGTTCTTGATTAGAAGTTTCATCTTTCTAGAGTTTGTTGGGAGGAAATTACTTTTACGGCTTTCTTGATGATTTTGGTATGGATTCTTCAGGACGGTGTTCTTCATAGATATACAAAGAAATTGCAAGTCTATTTTGAGTTGGAGTCCTGGCAATTTCTCTTGTTTCTTTTCATTTGACTGAGGAAGATCTCTTTTCACCTGCTTTTGTTCTTTTTTCTCATGATTAAAAATTATTTTTCTATCAAAAAATATTTATTGTTGCTTGTAATTACTTTAATATGCTCTTTTATTTTATATGACAACTACACTTGTGGTTGTATTTTGCAATTGCAATGATCACAAAAATACAGGATTGATATAGGTAGTAGTTGTAGCACAATGGTAATATACAATTGCAGCTCACTAATTCTCATTGATACTTAAGGCTCGCATATTATTGTTTATTAAAAACATTTGTGCAGTGAAAATGGGCTTTCTTGACAAGAATATAATGATAAACACTCTTGGAAAACTCTTATTTAGAACATGATGTAGTTCTTCATTAGAAGTTTCATCTTTCTAGAGTTCTTTAGGAGGAAATTACTTTTATGACTTTCTTGATGATTTTAGTATGGATTCTTTAGGACGGTGTTCTTCACAGATATATAAAGAAATTGCAAGTCTATTTTGAGTTGGAGTCCTGGAAATTTCTCTTGTTTCTTTTCATTTGACTGAGGAAGATCTCTTTTCCCTTGCTTTTGTTCTTTTTTCTCATGATTAAAAATTATTTTTCTGTCCAAAAAAACATTTATTGTTGCTTGTAATTACTTTAATATACTCTTTTGTTTTAAATCACCACTACAATTGTGGTTGCATTTTGCAATTGCAATAATCACAAAAATATAAGACTGATATGGGTTATAGTTGTAGCATAGTCTTAATATTGTTGTTGCAATTGTAGTTGCAGCTCACTAATTCTCTTTTCGGTAGGTCAATTTGACATCTTAAAAATTATATCCCTACCCATTCCTTTCCTTTCCTCATTAAAAAATACATACAAAATCAAAGTGCTTTCTCGTTCTCACTCCACACATTTATGAATCATTCATTACCCCTTCCCAAATATAATCTCTGGACCTGTGGGGAAACAAACATTCTATAATCATGCTTTTTGTAAGCGATAACCATTACTTTAGTATGCTGTACAATTAAGGAATTAAAGAAAAAAATTCAACTATCAGTTCCATTCTACAAGTAATTTAATAGGTTAATATGTGCTTTTAATCAAAACTAGTGTAGACATTTAAACAATTTTTTAGTAGTTTAGTAATCGTTGATTGTTGGAATTACCTGAAATCACCATTACAAGTAGCTTGCCATGCTCAAAAGTTAATTCGATATCATCTTTATGATTTTACTCTTAACTAATTCTCTTATTTGTAACTACAATGTGTTAACAGGGAACTTCATAGTTGTTGGTTTTGAGCATGAACCTTCTATTGAGATCTAGAACCTTGATATTGTGTGTGGATTGCATATATGAAATTACTATTGTCTACTAAACATGCTAAAACTTATAGGTTTTTTTGCAGAGTCCCATTTAATTTTCTGCTATTCTCAAGTTGATGAAGTAAAGCCGTGTATGATTTTAAGAGGCCTTGCCAACAAAAAGAAAAAGGGGAAGGTTTGTTTCAAATTTATGATAATTGTAGATTTTCAATTCCTATAAAATTCTATTCTCCTTCATAAATGTCCAAAATGCAACATAGCAAATTTTAATATCAAGAAAAGGCTATAAGTGATCATTTTCCAAGTATGGAAATCATGTAGTGATAAATAGTTTAAAAGTACATGTTCAGATGATTGAATCTTTAAATCTTCCTTTGCTTGATTGCATGGACTTGTTGAAATCAAGATTTTGACATGAAACCACTTGATTAGCTCATATACATTTGTTACTTTTGAACTTTCATCAAATGAACCTTTGGCTAATGTTTATTATGAGATGCAAATGAAAATATAGATGTCATATGCATGTGAGGCTCTATGTTGTAAATGTAGACATCATTGAGATAGTCTTGCATTTTGATAAATGCTGTTTTGTTTTTGTTTGGATATTATACTTCACCCAATTAGAGTTAAAAATGTTAGAAACTAATGAAATGAGTTCTTGAGTATGGATAAAGATCTGACTAACTTTCTTTGATCCTTTTCAATGTAAATTATTGCTTGGCAATTTAGTTTTTTCAACATCAAATTTTATTTATCTAAGTGATCATATTTCTCTGATTTAGTTAAAATTTTTCATTTTGGTTGCAGAAATTGATTAAGTACAAGGATGGAAGTCACACTGATTTAGTGCTTTCTCTTGCTTGGAACAAGTATTGATTCATTAAATTTAAATTTAAATTCTGCCGTTGTTGCTTCTTTTGTATGCCTTCTTTAAGAAGATATTTTTTTGCCCCTCACTAGGATCCCTCCTCTTTACCATATTCCCAAAAACAATGATACAAGAATATACTTGCAAGTGTTAGTGCTGACAAGTAAGTGAAGATTTGGGACGTGGCTACTGGGAAGTGTGAAATTACAATGGAGCATCACTCAAATAAGGCAAGAACTAGAACTAAGCTTAAGTAGACCTGGTTTATTCTCTTAGCTTATTTTTTTAGTTATTTTGAAGAGTTTCCCCCCTTCTTTGTTAGCATATTTTGAATAGTTATATATGTAGAATATTTATTAGTTTGTGGTTATATTTACCTCACAAGCTTCTCACAAGTTTCACACAAGTCCACTATCATCATCTGAAGTGTTACACAATATCCTTCATATTTATATGTTTTCTTAAATATGAAAATGTCAATATGACTAATAGTTTTATAGAACTTTTTGGTCTGTTGTGGTCAAGTTCTACATTATTAAGTAGATAACTTGTATAGATATCCTGATGCCTTTCAAATTTACTCTAGTTGAACTATCTTGTTAGGTTCAAGTAATTGCATGGAATCATTATGCACCACAAGTTCTTCTTAGTAGGTTTTTTGATCAAACAGTGGTCATGGTAATGTTCTAATATCTCAAGTTACTTCTATTTTGTCTTCTAATGATAAAATGAAAATTTATTATGTCATGGTATAATTTATTTATGTTTGTCTTATCTTCTAAGAGCCCATCTTATCATCCTTTCTTGTCTATTAATTGATTTGCATAGGAGAAACTGTAATGAGGAATTTGAATGTTTGGCTTTCTATTTCCTTTTGAAATTGGAACTCTTGATTCCTTGGTTTGAAAATTGAAGGACTATTCAAAATTTAAAGTTCAAGCTCAAGAACTTTATTATTTTATGCAGCATTGTATCATGCAATTAATTCACCATAGTTGTCTATCTCATATTTCATTTTCTATTTCAATTATATCCTTGAATAAACAAAATGATTTCTCAATTATGTCAGTAAGTGAAACAAAAACATGATTTTCTTTACTGTTATATATATTTATCCATTTTTTATCCCTATAAACTTTGAACTTGCTAATGCTATTACACTTAGCCAAAAGGACATAAGGATGCCATCACATTCTGGCTTCAAGTGGTCAGTTTCAGCTGATGTAGAGAGCTTGGCTTGGGATCCACATGTTGAGCACTCATTTGTGGTTTGTTACTTATTTGTAGTTCCTCCTCCTATTATTATTAGTATTGTATATATTTTAATCGCTACAGATTTCATGTAGTTCTTATTTGACTATTTTCCATAGGTAATCTTGACTTGAAGTTTTACTTTAGGTATGTCTTAAAGACGACATTGTCATGGGTATTGATTTTCATGCCATCCAATCCAATTCAACATCTCAATCAACTATTTTTAATCTTCATGCTTATGATAAAGCTGTTACCTTAGTGTCCTACAATCTATCAGCAGCTAAAGCACATATCTCTTAACTTTTTTTTTTGTCATAATTCCAAGTTCTTGAGTTTATTGTAACTATGCCCTCTTGACATGACCTCTTGCAGCTTCTTGCAACTGCATCCATGGATGAGACGGTAATTATAAAGTCATTTTGTTATTATCTTGCATATGTACTCCCTCTATTCAGTATCATATGACACTTTTTTCTAAAAATGTCATTTTAAAAATATAAGGCATTTTGAGTCTTTGAAGTGTAATTAATTAATAAGGTTAAATAATGCTTTTCTAGAAATGCCCTCTAATTAAATAAGATTTTTTAATTGAAAAACTTTATTAAATAAGGGTAAATATTGAAAGAATGTGTAATTTTTAAGTTCCACTAATTAACTTATTGGGAGTGCAAATTAGTTAAAATGTGTTATAATTCTGTACAGAGGGAATATCTTATATAGTGGAAATTTATATAAGAAGGGTAAATATTAAAAAACTTTATTAAATAAGGGTAAATATTTGTTGCCACTAATTGAAAAACTTTATTAAATAAGGGTAAATATTGAAAGAATGTGTAATTTTTAAGTGCCACTAATTAACTTATTAGGAGTGCAAATTAGTTAAAATGTCTTATAATTCTGTATAGAGGGAATATCTTATGGAATGGAAATTTATATAAGTGACGCTCATTTTATTTTGTAGGTAAAAGTTTGGGATCTATCAAACCAACAACCATCTCATGTAACATCCTATAATCCTAAGATAGTAAGTTACTTGGTTTTTTTTCCCTCTCCATTTTATTGTCCCTGAATGCCTTATCTTTTTGAAGTTAAGTCCAATAACTTAAACCGAGATTCAAATTCAAATTCAAATTCAAATTGTTATGTTATGTGCTAAGTGTGAGATGCATATTAAACAGGATATGGATGCATCATCATCATCATCATCATCATCATCATCATCATCATCATCATCATCATTATTTCTTTTTTTTTTATGATAGGATGCATTATTTATTTAAAGTCAATTACTATAGCATGTTTGGATACTTTTTTTTTTAAAAAAAGTCAATTTAATGTGCTGAAATTTATTTTGATGATATAATTCAAAAGGAAGTTTAGATATACAATAATTGGAAAGCACATGAACTTTTGATATCTTTATGGAAAATTATTAAATTTTAAATTAAAATTTTAAAAATAGAGTTCACATTTAATTAAGAAGCATTATTTGTAAATTATAAAAATCTGAAATAAACTGACAAATAAGCACAAAAAGCCATAATTAAGAAGTTTGTAAATTTTAAAAATCTGAAATTAACTGAGAAATAAGCACAAAAACCCAAAAGCCAAAAAAAAAAAACAGCTTATACTAACCTTAAATTTGAACTAAGCCATTTTCCTGCTAGTTTCATCCAAATTTGTAGCCAATCTAGCTTTTGAGAATGGGGACCCAAACTTCAGTTTGGGACTAAACCCTTAATTAATAATGTTGCTTTATTGTCAAACTTCAGTTTGTTGCTTCAGTGTACCAAAAAAAAAAAAGTGGTTTCATAACTTTTTTTCATTTGTTGTTGTTAGGGACTTGTCTTCACTATTTCTTTCTCAAAGGATGATCTTTTCTTGTTGGCAATAGGAGGCTACAAGGGAAAATTGAAAGTGAGTGTAAAATCTTTTTGTTGTGTTTTATTTTCTAGATGATCATTCATTAATGATAATAACTTTATTTAATACCTGAAAATTTGCAGGTCTAGAACACCTTTTGTGATGCTGGCGTCTGTCGAATGATGAAAGGAAATAAATAATGGGATGTTCGAAAGGGTATTAACTAATACTTTAGGATTTTTTTAGAATTCTAGTAGTTTATTTATCATGGCTGTATTTTGTTTATTTGTTATGATTTCTTTTACTTGAACTTTATGTAATCTTATTTATGATCGAGTTATTATTTTAATAATTATAATTAATGCTCTATGAATAGAATGATTGTCATGCTCCATAATTATACTTGAAATTCAAGTTTCATTGTTGATAATATTTTTTGTGCAAGCTTTTGTACTTCCTATGACACTTCCATGACAGTAGAAATTGCATTTTCTACAGCTAAAAGCTCTTAACAGGTATATAACAATTTTGAAATTATGCTAAATTACGTTCAACCGAATTCAAAAATTTTCATTAAAAAAATCACAAAATTAACTTCATTGATTAGATATAGGGCAACTTTTGACCCTTGATTCCCTCCTCTCAATATTTAAATTATGCCAAATTTAAATTTTACTTGTATCAATCATATTGATTTTTGTGCACAAAAATAGATCATTTTGATTTGATTGAAATAAGTTGAACAGAAGTCTCATACAAATTTGTTAATAAATAAAAAACTGAATAATATTATTACATAGGAGGAAGGTCAGGGAAGGAAAAATATGAGAAATTAATTCAGAATTTGATTTTTTTTAAATAGAAATCTGTTATGCTACCTATTAACCAACTTCATTTTCTTTTACCTTTTTTCTTCTTCTTCTTTTTTAATCCTTTTCATAGGCAAAAATTGTTGGACTCTTGGGCTGTTTTTATCGAAAAATGTATGACTCAAACTCTAGTAGGTTGAGCTGGTAATTTAGGCCAACGTGAATAAATTTGAAAAAAAATTTAGAATCAAATTTGATAAAATATTTTTTTTAATTTTTGGACTGGCTGGAGTAGGCCCAACAAATTTTGGGCTAGACTTGAATACCTAAATGATTTTTTTAAATATATAATATATTAAATGTTAACTAATATTTTAAAATTTAATTATTGTATACTAAACCATATATTTAAGTATATTATTATAGATATTTTCTGAACAACTTAAAAATGTTCATGTTCTTATACTTTTATTATTTTTAATATATAAAATATCTCAAACAAATATTAAAAATATATGTAAGTATTGTTTTTAAACTTCAATACCTAAATATTTTTTTAATTGAGTCTTCTATATTTTTTAATTAGGATTTTTTTATAAGTTTTATCTTATTCAAGCTAGCCTACTAGCATAAATTACTGATTCTAAGCTATAATTGAATAGTTTCATATATGCACGTGCGTGCATGCTTAAAAATTAAAGAAAAGACTAAAAAATTGTAGAAAATAATTTAAAAATTATAAATAAGGAACAAAAAAATTATAGAAATGACACAAGAAATTATATAAAATGATCAATAAACTTTTTAGGTCATTTTATGTAATCTTTGGGTCTTTGTAATTTTTAAATTCTTTCTTTCTTTTTGGGTAATTTTGTGGTCTTTTTCCTCCTAAAGATGAAAGTTACCATAAGAAGGTTAGTATAATTCTAAATTAAACAAAAAGGAGAGTGTAATGAATACATTTTTCCAACAATCTATATGCTTAATGCTCAACATGACAGTTAAGAATGTATTTACAAGCACCAGCTCTTGAAGCTCGAAAAACTTGATACTAAATTTGCAATGACTTCCATCATTAGCCCAACTTAAACTTAATTAAATAAACCAACCAATACAACTAAGGTTCAATCTTGGTTAAGGATAACCTCAATATTTAACTTTAAAAGCACTTTGAATAATGAGATCCCAAAAACATTTACAGTGAGAATTGCAAGTTAAGACCTTTGCAAATACTTGAAAATCAGAGTAGAAAAGGTTGCAAAAACATGGGAAAAGAGTTAACAGCTTAAAACAAGTTAAATAGGGACAAAATGGACTTTTCAATGTTCTGGGCACATCCACCATAGCTATCATCACAGCCTATGGCACAAAAGCCATAACTCAATCCATTACAACCAAGCCTACACGAATATTAGCCACCACTAGCACTCTATTATGTCATCCAACGTAGCCAATGAAAGCTTTTATTGGGCCAATAGGCTGTAGCAGAACAAAAAGACAACACTAACAAATCTAACTTTCCAAGCACCTAATTAACTACTCAAATCTCTAATTAAGGTGATTCAAACGTCCACACATGGATACTTAAATGATTTATGCAATGGCCTTGGTTTTATTTCATTCCAATACTAGATGAGGATCCTTGAACACTTAGTGCCAAAGTAAACACTCATGTTTAAAGCACTAAAATTATGTGTCTCTCCTCATAAGCCACTAGCATTCACGTTCAACAAGCACTGGACAAATTCATGCATAACATATCATATATTATCATAAATGAAATAGTAAATTCATCAATCATTAAGACACATTTGTATGGGAGGCCTTCCACCAAAAATAGCAACAAAAAGCCTAAGTCAAACAAATAAGGCTACATGTAAATGACCAATAATCCCCACAACAATTAAATCTTAGAGTTGGCAAAATATATGTTTCATTACAACAAAAGGCGACTAGAGACATTACAACACTAATCTCTAGTGTTTAGCCTCCCTTTTGCCCTTCGTTTTGTCTTCTCTTGGAGTATATAAACAAATAGGAGTGAGGTTATACAATATCAATAACTAAGCAATTTAATTACATCATATTGAAGTATGGCATTAACTACAAGCAAAGCAAAATATTATGAAAGGCAATTCACATGTTAACATCAATGCATCACTAAACCATAATTCACATGATCTATACAGCCATTTTATCCCTCTCCTTATATTATCTGATGAAATTCATATACTAATAATTCATATAGATCTAACTCATGTGATTAGGCTAGCTTTGCTCTCCAATTATGAGGGGTCACTCAGCTAAAGATTTCCATACTTATTGTTAGACCATGTATTTCCCTTTCTCAAATTAGGGGTGTAAAGTTTCAACTCAAATCAAACTTTATCATTCCAAATCACACAATTAATAAATCAAAATTAGAGTAATAGTCCTTTTATTTATTTTCAAATCATGGGATCTTGACTTCTTAAAATATATATTCAAATAAGAGGGCTAGCAGAAGCGTAAATGTAGTCAAAGGACTCAAAAAGACACAACTTCTCAACTTTAAAAAAAGGGCCATGCGTCATGGCATGTGGTATAGAGCAATGAGCTCTATTTTTGTCCACATCATGTGTCGTGGCAGGCACATCGTGCACCACAATGCATATGACAGTTATTGCACCCAAAAAAATGCAATGCGGACGGCGCGCAAGCGGAGGTCTCGGCCTTCGTGGCAGGAACGGGATCGAATGAGGAGTCGCCACCAAGATTTTAAGGTAAATCTCGGGAAACCATTTAAAAGGAGGATAAGGGTGATCTATGAAATTAGAGAATAGGTTTGGGAGTTGGTTAAGTGTGGGGAAGGTGTTAGGCACCCTACAACACCCGTTTGTCAGAACGGTTACCTGAAGTTTGTTGTGCTCTATTAATATAGTTTTATAATTATTTTAATTACCATTTTATATTCATGTGTTTGATAAAAATGATAAGAATTAGGTGAGAAATATTTATTTATTTAGGGAAGATGGACTTGACTCAAAATTTGACTTTGAGGCCTACGTACCCTGTGATGGAGATCAAAGTCCACGTAGTTCGGGCTTAAAAGTTTGTTGGTGAAAATATTTTTGAAGAGAAATTAATTAGAAATAACTCACCATTTTGCAAATAAAACAATTTCTAAAATTTTGATATGCGTGTTTTAAATTGCAAGAAGTAATTTAATTTTAATTATTTTCTCAATTTTTGGATTTCAAATTAAAGAAAAGAAAAGGGTTTAAAATTATTATTATTATTTTTATATTTTATGATTGAGGATTTAATTGCAGTACGTATAAAACTTTATTGGTTCATATGGTAATGCAATTATTCTAAGTATCTGTAAAGATTCTGAAACCTCACACGATAAAAGAATTTAGCAATTTAATTTATTTATTTTTAAGTATTAATAATAGTTTGCTTAAGTATGTATATATGTTTTTAAAGAATTTTAATCATCATACCTGTATAGCCTTATTGGCTTATACAGTAATATGATTTATCCTAAATATCTGCAGAGATTTTAAAATCTCACACGATAAAGGAATTAAATTTAATTAATTGATTTAATTAATTATATAATATATATGTATATATATTTTAAAAACTAAATCGTTATATCTGCAGAGTCTTATTGACTCATACAATAATACGATGATCTTAGAAGTCTATGGAGATTCAAAAATCTCACATGACTAAAAGATATAATCGATAAATATGGTTACAATTTAAATACATTAATTTGGTTAATTAAGTTTCTTAAATTGTATATTATATGATTATTTACAAAAATCATTTATTTATTATAAAAATTGATAATCACTATATCTGCGAGGACTTATTATCCCACATAATAAGGTGATTAATTTAAGTCTCTATGAAGATTCTTGAAATCTCACATGAGACTTAAATATTTATTATAAAGAGAGAATTAATTTTAATAATGGGCTTTTGAAACCCATATAAATACCTATAAAATTGATCTTTATACCTGCGAAATCTTATTGATTTACACGATATGAAATCATTCTAAATATCTACGGAGATTCTTAAAATCTCACACGACAACTAGATAACCAAAATATTTGTATTTGCAATCGGTACATAATATTATGGTTGGCTAAACAATTTATGTGATAAAGGCAATGGAAAGAATAAATTAATTTGATAATTCGTTATTCTTTCGACTTGAGGATATATTCTAAAAAATTAGATTTGGCATAAACTTTTAGTAAGATCATAACCACGATAGATACGGCTCCAAACCCCAATCAACCTCACAAATTATCAATATTTTCACAAGCTCTCCTTTTTTTATTTTTTTGTCAAACAACCTCTCATGTATGTTCTAAATTCTACATAAAAAAATATTTAATTCTTAAATTTATAAATGCCTAAACATACACCAAGAGTAGCGCCTAAACATATCTGGATTAGTTCACACCCTTAACATCTATCAATAAATATATGTTCATCAATGAATCCAAATTAAGGGAGATGACATGATTTAAATATTACCTAATTTAATTACCATTGACTACATCCTCGAGTTGCAGCAACCTATGGTTCCAGTATGGTTAAGATTAGCCCTTACCCAAGGAAGCATCCTTACACTGACTAGAGTTAGGATGGCAGTGGCAACAGTGGCTACAACAACTGCCTTGGCTCCTGCTATCACACCCTCATGAGAACAGTGCTTTGCCATGGCCAACTCTTGATCAAATGAAGCCATGCTTGTCCTCTCAAAAGGAAAATTTGCAGACATGTTTCCGTTTGACATCACAGTCGGTGTTAGCCCACTACTCAAATCAGCTCCTAAAGCCGCTCATCCAGTACCATCTTGTGCCACTGGGAAGCACGTCTTCTTCCTTCTCTCTTTAAAAAAATGTAGGTCCTTTCTCTTTTTTTAGCCAACTTCTACGTTCGGCCTCTATTCTCTCTTCTTTGTCTTTTCATAAATCTCCCCCTCTGATTTCGGTTTCCTCTTTCTCTCTATCTCTATTTTCACATTCAGTCTTTACTCTTCTCTTCTTGTTCTGCTTCTTTCTCTTAATCTATATCTTTCTGTGTTTTTTCGTCCTGTCTTTCTCTCTTTCTCGTCTCAGTCTTGATCTTTTCTTCCTCCTCTCAGTCTCTATTTTTTTGGTCCAGCCTATTTTTTTTCTTCAGTTCTTCTTTGTTCTGCCGTCTTTGATTTCTCCTCTTCTCTCCTTTTCTACTGTCATCTCATCTGTACGTCTCCAGCTCTTTTTTTCAGTCTCCCTCCCGTTTCTCGTCTCTTTGTGCTCTAGTTTTTTTTCCCTCTCTTTTGCATTTTTTCTTTGTGCACTGTTTTTTGTTTCCTCTCTCATTCTCAATTTCTCTCTCTTAATTTTCAACTCTATTTCTCGTGCTTTCTCACTCTTTCATTTCTGTGCTCTTAGTTTTCTTTTTAAAGTAGAAAAGGTTTTTTTTTCAGAGCTTGCGTGTAGCTCTTCAAGCATGTCGCCTTTCTGCTCTATTTTTCTCACTTTTTCTCTACTGTTTCATCTACTTTCTTTGCTGTTTTGTCTATTGTCTTCGTGCACATCTGCCTCTGTTTCTTTTTATTCTGCATTTGCTGTGCTTGCGTCTGCTCTCTGCTCTCTTTTTTTGCTCATACATCTCTAGATCTGTTTCTTTTCTTTTCTTCAACGTGCATACGTCTTCTCCTTTCTGTGTTACATGTGTGTGCCTCTGCAGATTTCTTGTTTCTCTCGTGTGTTGTGTTGGTCCATGTTTCATCCAGCCTTGCATTTTTTATCCACTCTGTAATATGTGCATGAAGGACCCAATGCATTTTAATTTTTAATAACTCTTTTTTTATGTTTATTAATTTCAAAAATTGGGTTAAGGGACTTAAAAAAATTGATTTTGGATTAAGCAAATATTTTTGAAAATATAATCCTAAAAAGAAAATATAATAACTCTTTTAAGAAAATATAATCCTAAAAATCCTAATAGCTCTCTTTTTTTTAATTATGTTTATTAATTTTTTATATTTGCATATATTTTGGTTATTTATTATTATTTAAAAAAATGTCCGAACAAAATACAGTGTTCACAACAGTAATTTCTGTTGTCATATGTTAGCTTGGAAGATGAATTTTTGCCTTGCGCCATTTCCATATTCGATGTCTAATTAGAGTGATTCAAGTGCCCACATGAAGCTTACAACATATACTGGCTATTGAAACAAGTTTGAATTCGATCTAATGGTCTAATCTAAAATTAAACACCCTGGTGCAAAAAGCTACTTTTCTTTCAAAACTTGCACCCTAAACGCTCAATTCTCATTCCTTATCCCATTAGACCACTTTGAGCCTTAAACTAAGTATAAAAAGACCACATACACCTGATTGACAACTCATACGACAAATATCACATCAATTGCCCATTTTGGCTTTTCAAGGCCACATTACACAATTGTGGACTTATATGAGGATACACATATACAACACATATTCACACACACACACACACACAACTATACCTTTTCCACTTTCAACTCTTTGACTCTCACATATGAGGCTCCGCCTCACATATGGTCAGAAATCATATTATACTCGACTCTTCCAAATGGGGCTCCACCTCACCATTTATGTCAAGTTTTAATATGACAACACAATTCACAATCGATACATAATCATCACATCATTCAAATTCAACACATATACACAAGTGGAACAAGTTACACAACATCATATACATATACAAGCAAGATTCACAACACAATTTGGCTACTTTATCATCACAGCTCATTATACATTCATTTGTACAAGTGGTAGTCATACCACTACCAAATGAGGCTATTTTTTCCTTGATTCCTTTCTTGACCTTTTCTTGCTCTCTTTACCTGTGTTCAAAAGTAATAGAGTGAGACACACGTCCCAGTAACTTGAAGGTAACCCCAATTATCAATTAGTAAGTAAAATCATAAACAGTGATAAAGTAGCTTGTGTATGGTAAAAGCAATATTATATGCATATACAAAAATTCATTCTCATTAATCTCGTTATGCTCATGCAATGCATTCTTAGTTCTATCTAGCAGAGTAATCTCTACTCTCAGACAAGGACTTCCAGTCACAAGTAATAGGGCCCACCATACTACTGCTTAGACTAGATAATCCTCTTCACGTAGGGGTGGTCTCCTAGGTCCATCATGGTGAAGTTAAACTTTATGCTTTGGATCATCAAGACTTTCCAGCCTTATATAGAGTAGGATCATGACCCCCTACACTAGTTGAGGGTAACCTCATGCATCATTCTATATCCTATGTCCGTTGTGATAGAGTCAAGCCCTATACTTTGGATCATCAGTATTCTTCTCTTAGGTCTATCCTGGTGGAGTCAAGCTCTATGCTCTGGATTATTAAGACTTCCTCAACCACCTCATGATAGGGTCGCGTCCCCTTACCATAATCCAAAGTATTCTCGTGGATGAGATGTATGTTAATGCTTGTGTTGTTGAGTAGCTTGACATAATCTTGTGGTTACTCATATTGTTATTTTGACCGTGGCTGTTGAGAGGAGATTTTGAGTGAATTACTTGGCTAATTTTTACACCAATTGGTTAATTGAAATAGGGAATTTAATCTAAGACCTAGGAAAGTTAGCTAATTAGGTTAATTGACTTAGGATAATTTTTTTAAGTCATGACAGTTTTAGTCAAGAGGAAAGGAAAGCTTAACTTAGCCTAATTATGAGAAGATAATGACTCCAAATCAACTAATCTCTAGGTTTCCATTATTGTGAAAAGGGAAGTGTATTTCACTCACTTCATTTAGCATTTTAATCATTATGTAATTAGTTTAGATAATTAGGTAACTAAATTCCTACAACTTTAGGTAATTTATTCCACTAGATAACTTTTAATTAAACTTAAAACCATTCCTTGGGAGATGATTTAGGGTTGGCCCTATATTGCATTAGGGTTATCTTTAGTTTAATTTTAAGGATAAGCCACTAATTCCTACCAAATTTTTTTTACCATTTCTGGGGAGTGGTTAAGGTTGTTTAGTGATTAATTTACATTTTTAGTGTTTTTGGAAATTTTTTTGAAAAATTATAAAAATTTGTGTTTTGTGTTTTGTTTAGTGTTTTTGTTTGTTTTGAGTGTTTTTGTTTTGTTTTGGAAAGAGAAAAAAAATTAGTGCAATTTTTGTTGGTTTAGTATAGAGCTAAAAATACTCTGTTTCTAGTGTCTGTCTGAAATTAAAAAATTCACTGGGAACGAGTCTAAGGGAATTTGAACTTGAAATTTATTTTATTGAAATATATATATCTTAGCTTCATTTTAAAATTTATTTGGTAAATTTTAGATGTGGGAAGTGTCCTGTGAAAATTTAAAAAGCTAACAAGGTCCAGGGAGCCTTTACAGAGGACTCCTAAAATCCTGTTTCAACTTTGAGTTAGCATATCTCCTTTTCTGTGCGTCCAAATTGATTGATTCCAGTCTTTCTTATCATTGTATTATATTTTTTTCTTGTGTTTAGGATTTTCTTCAATATTTTCATTTTCCTATTTGAAAGTTTGTTAGAACCTCTAAAGGTCATTTGAACAAAATCCTGTTTCTCCAGAATCGTGGACCAACTTGTGAAAAATTTTGGGAACGATTGGAAAGGATTTGTGATCTGAAATTTTTATATAATTTTCCTATATATATCTCTTGTGTCTCTTATAAAATTTACATGGAAATTTCTCATGTGGATTGGCTGCTAAAAAATCCATAAGTTCACTGTCTCCAGAAAGCCTATTGTGCGAATTTCAAAATTGCCAAAGCTTCTTGATGGAGCATTTCTAACTCTCTTTCTACTTGTTTGGTGTTTTTTTTGTTTTTTTTCATTTTTATTGTTGTTGAGTCTAATAGAAAAAAAATCCTCTTGATTTGTGTTTGCTTGCAATTTCACTCATACACTTGCATAGGATATATCATATCATTTGAGCTTCCTTGGTCATTCCATCATTTTGAGCTTGAATTTGCATCATTACTTGTGGATATAAATTTCATTGCATTTTATGGCTTGGTTTCATGATCATGATTCATTCCATAATTCATTTAACATGCATTCTCATCCATTTTCAGCACCTAACATTAATCATACATCCCATTTCCATAATCAATTTCAACAATATAATTTTGATCATCCACCTCCATATTATGATCATTTCCATCCAAGTTACAATTACAGATTTTTTAATCCCATGAGTTTTAAATCCAATCTAGGAACTCATGTTGAGCATACACCACCTATTGACATTGAGCATCTAGAAAAATTATATGCACAAAGGGGTAAAGTTTATTGTGTGCATTGTGAGGCTACCTCTCAGTTCTATTATGATTTTCCTATTGTAAAAAGATATTGTGAACCACATGGAGTAGCCTAAGCCTCGCAAGAGAGCAATTACATGTTTCAAGTTGAAGATACACAAAAAGTTGCTCATAAGCTATTGAGAACATAAATACACCTCAAGCCACTCAATCTCCAAAAGAGAAGGAATCAATCCAACCCTTACTTTAAGAGGTAATTTCTTCTATTCCTATTGAGGTTGATTCTTCTTCACATTTTACTTTGTCTAATGATGAGCATAATAATTTAAGTGATAATGACATAGATGAAGAAATTATAGTTGAATCACCTTGGATGTTTGAGCATGAATCATATTGTGAAAAAGTATACCCTTAGTAGAAAAACACATTGAGTTCACATGATAATTCTCTTGATTTAAATTAAAATATCATTGAAAGGTTGACTCTTCACTTAACTTGAATAAAGAAAATAAAATGGATGTTAATAGTGGCGATAATGTATCTTGTGTGCTTGAAATTCTAATTCCTTCTTGTGATATTTTTGATAGTGCACATGCACTTGTTTCTTCTAACCATGATATGCTCGAGAAAGGTGGTTTACCTTCTTTTATAGGTGAACAATGCAATGTGCCCAAACCATCTCTTGATTTTAAGGAGGAACTTGCTTAACTTGAAGAGGCTAATGGGCAAGGCTTATAAGAAATTGAGGACAAGTCACAAGAAGGAGAGAATTTGGAGGATTTAAAGTATGAAGAAATTGAAGTCAAAGGAAATGCTCTTGAAAATCTTAATGGTGAAAGCATCAATGGAGCTAATATTAAGGAATTTTCTCTACTCAAGCTTGATGTCCAAGAGGTTTTTAAGCTATTGAAGGAAAGTTCTATCTTATGGTACCCTTAGCTGAGCACCCCATTGGAATGCTTGAAGAGGCTATGGCTCCTACTGAGGATTTGAACAAGGAATTGAAAATAACTCAAGATGACAAGGAGGTTGGAATTCAAGGAATTGATTTTACAAAGCCAAATGGTAATGAGAATAATATTGATTTAATGCTTGATAATTTTGATGATGAGTTGGCTTTGTTTCATAGTACTTGTTCTAATTCCTCATTCACTTGTAATTGTTCACATGATTTTCCATGCTTTATTTGTTTAGAAATTAATTCATTTATTTTTGAAAAGAGTAGCACTCATTTACTTGATGAAATAATTGATGATGCATGTTTGAGTGAAATTAATTATGAATGCACTTCTTTGAAACCCAATATGCTTGAGGAAGGGTTCTTTGTTGATTTTATAGGTTTAAATGATGATATGGCTAAGAACCTACATGTATTTAGAGGATTTATCATTGTAATGAAAGAGAACTTGGCTAATGATGAAGATGATCAACCACATAAAGTTATGGAAGAGACTGAGAGCTTACATGACAAGAAAGAACAATCCACACCATACATATTAGAGCCATTACAAATTGATCCCGAGCCTCCACCCAAGATGCTTGGAAAGAAGACCACAATGAGTAGCTTCATACTACTCCTCAAAGATGAAAATTTCAACTTCAAGAGCTTGTGGAGATTTAAACTAGGTTGTATCTTCTTCACGCTTGCTTCTCACTTTAATGTGAGATTAGATTTTTGGATGTTCAAATGCCATGTTGACTCTTTGGAATATTATATGAGCATATATAACTAGAAGAACAACATCCTAAAGTAGAGTGTGTGAGTATGGTGAGGATTTTCCTCATTGCACCATGTACCGCAGCTAAGGCTAGATGTGTGATGATGTGTGACATAGAATTTAGATGATTTGGACGTGTCTTACTCATGAAAAATAAAAGAGAAAAGAGAGAAAGAGGGGTCAAGCATGGAGGAGAGAGGGTTCTTTACTAGGGCTTTAGTTTTTGGGAGCAAGTACTATGTTTCTGACCTGTTACTTATCAAGTATGTCTTGTACTATCTTATCCTCTGACTTTACCCTATTTTCTCTTAGTTTAAACTATTGAGAAACTGAATTCAAAATTTTTCAAGAGATGATTTCTTACCCTATAGTAATAAAAAGGTTATCTGGAATTAAACTAGTATTTTATGACTAGTTTGAGTTGGAATGATATAGCTTTGAAGTTATAACCTTAATTTAACATAATTTACAAAGACAATGATGGGAGAAATCTATTAATGAGTAGAATAGTGCTTGAAATGAGTGGTTATTGGTCTTAATACAAGTGAATGAGCATGAAGAAGGGAAAAGGGTAACGATCAGTGCTTAATTGCTATAATTGGCACTTTTGATCAATAAGACAATTAACTTTGGTTGCCGATTTGTGTAGATTCTCACGTGTGACATGTGTTGGATAGAGAGGCGCAACAAAAGATTAAATTATATTTTGAATTTTATATTTCATATAAATAGATATATAAATATTTATCAAATAAATATTCAAATATATATATATATATATAATTCATTTACCCTATATTACATTCATTGAATCAAGACATATTCCAAATTCAATAAACTTGGACATTATAACTCAAGTTGGGCTATTCTTATGTGTGACCCTATAGGCCTATATGAAATTGGCAGTAGGATAATTACACTATTAGCCCACAAGTTACAAGTGGCCTCTAGCAAGATAATACAACTACCCAATTCACATGGGAATTGATAATTCGATGTAACCTATTATGAAACTGTATCACATTCCTTTTATCACATGATATTTCGATCAAGTATGAGATATAAAATTGTCATTTTCCTTTACCTAGCCATTACTTTCTTAATCTCTGAGTAGACTGACAGTAGAAATGAAAAAACCTTTTATATTTTAGTATGGCCATATATTTTCTTAGTCTTACTCATCGAGAGGCCAGGTAATATCTCTCAATTAATATGAGGGATAAATTTCATCTTGACCACTCATATTCCTCTACATGAATATCATTAAACTCAATCATAGCCTTTATGATCACTAGGTCAAAGGTAACTTTTGACTAGGTAAAAGTTTAGTGGTCATCATATAGGAATCCATGATGATCTTAGGTTAAAGGATTTAGTGATATAGTTACATATGAGTTAATCTTATGATTTGTACCATGTAGCTTTCTCATAGCGAGTCAGTCCAGCACCATGTACTTTTTCAAGTGCCTATGACTTTGATTTGTATCTCTATAATTAATCAAAGTCATACTAGTCTTGTTTCATCTATAATCCTCATAAATGACCGATCAGGGATATTTAGGACAATCATCATAGTTTGTCCAAGGATAAAATTATCATATTAAACATGCAATTGTTATGATAACAAAGAGAAATTCATTAAATAATAATATGCATAGTACAATGATTGGCCCTAAGGCACAATTTCCAACATCCTCCGCTTGCACTAGGTACAATCATTAATTTGTTTAATTTCTATTGTCTTGACATGATGCTCATGCTTCACCTATGCAAGAGGCTTTGTAAGAGGATCAGCAACATTGTCTTCTCCTGCTACTTTACATATTTTTATATCATCTCCATCATTGATCTCTTTGATAAGGTGGAAACACCTAAGTATATGCTTGGTCTTTTGGTGAGACCTTGGCTCCTTGGTTTGTGCAATTGTACTGCTATTGTCATAGAACAAGTTTATTGGATCTGAGATGCTAGGCACCACTCCTAGTTCAGCAATGAACTTCCTGATCTAAACAGCTTCCTTAGCTGCATTTGATGCTGCTATATACTCAACTTCTATTGCAGAATCAGCTATTGTGCTTTGCTTTAAGCTCTTCCAGCTCATTGCCCTACCATTCAAGGTGAACACATATCCTAATTGAGATTTAAGGTCATCCTAGTCAGTTTGGAAGCTTGCATCTTTATACCTTGTTACAACTAGTTCGTCATCCAATCGACCATATACTAAGAATAAATTCTTAGTCCTTCTCAAGTATTTTAAGATATTCTTGAGAGCAGTCCAATGATCCTCTCCTAGATCTACTTGGTATATGCTGGTCATACTTAAGGAAAATGAAACATTCGATCGAGTGCATAGCATGGCATACATGATAGATCCAATTGCTGAGGCATATAGAACCTTACTCATACAATCTTGCTAATTTTATGTACTAGGACACTGGTCTTTACTGAGATGAATGCCATGAGACATTAGGATGAAACCCCTCTTTGAATCATGCATATTAAACCTATGTAATATCTTGTCTATGTATGTGCTCTAACTTAGGCCTATCATCTTTTTGGATCTATCTCTATGGATCTTAATCCTAAGGATGTAAGTGACTTTACCTAAGTCCTTCATAGAGAAAGATTTTTCTAACTAAGACTTGACATTCTGTAAGGTAGGAATGTCATTCCTAATGAGTAGGATATCATCTACATATAGCACTAGAAATATAATTGTGCTGCCATTAATCCTTTTATAAACACAAGGTTTATTAATGTTTTGAATGAATCCAAACTCTTTGATTACTTCATCAAAATGTTGATTCCAGATCTGAGATGCTTGATTCAATCCATAAATGAATCTTTCAAGCTTGCACACTTTTCCAGAGTCCTCTTGATGCACAAAACCTTCAGGTTGTGTCATGTACACTTTCTTAAGTAGACATCCATTAAGGAATTATATTTTAACATCCATCTGTCATATTTTATAGTCATAATATGCTACAATGGCAAGGAGGATTCTGATTGATTTAGCTATTATGACTAGTGAAAAGGTTTCATCATAGTCTACACTATGAGTTTGGGTAAATCCTTTTGCAACTAATCATGCTTTGAAGACATTTACTTTGCCATCCATGTAAGTTTTCTCCTTAAAAACCCACTTGCACTCGATGGATTTTATTCCTTCAGGTAGATCGATTAAGGTCCATACCTTATTATCGTACATGGATTGCATTTTAGACTTCATGGCATTTAGCCATTTCTCAGAATTTGGTCCCACTATGGCTTCTTGTTAGGCAGTTGGTTCATTGTGTTCAATGAGCAACACATCACAACATTCATTAATCAGAAATCCATATCTCTAAGGATGATGTCGGTCCTATCAGATCTTCATAAGCCTTGTGTTATTTGATTAGATTCATTTACTTCTTGTGAGTCTTCTCAGTTTTCTATCTGTGACTCTGTGCTATTTTATAGTTCTTGAATTTCTTCAAGATGTATCTTGCTCCTACTAGTTCTTTTAGAGGTAAATTCTCTTTCTAGAAAGATGCCATTTTAAATTACAAACACTTTGTTATCGATGGGATTGTAGACATAGTATCCTTTAGTTTCTTTAGGATACCTCATCAAAAGGCACTTTGTGAATTTGGGTGCTAACTTGTCTAAGGCTTGTTTCTTAACATAAACCTTACTTCCCCAAATATTAAGAAAAGACAAACTAGGTTTCTTCTCAGTCCATATCTCATATAGTGTCTTTTAAATTGCCTTAGATGGAACATGGTTTAGTGTGAACGTAGCTGTTTCTAGTGCACAGCCCTAAAAGGATTGTGGAAGATCTACTTGACTCATCATGGATCGAACCATATCTAATAGAGTCTAATTTCTCCACTCAAAAACACCATTCCATTTTGGTGTTGCTAGAAGAGTTAATTGTGATACTATCTTACAACTCTTGAGATGATTAATGAATTCTTGGCTTAAATATTTACCTCCTCGATCAGATCGAAGAGTTTTAATAGTCTTACCAAGTTGGTTTTATACTTCATTTTGGAATATTTTGAATATTTCAAAAGATTCAGATTTGTGTTTCATTAGGTAGATGTATTCACATCTACTGTAGTCATTAATAAAGGTAATGAAGTATAGATAACCCCCTTTGGTAGTTGTTCTCATTGGTCTACATACATTTGTATGTATGAGTCCCAATAAGTCATTAAACCTTTCACTATGCCCAGTAAAAGATGCTTTTGTCATCTTTCCTAATAAATAAGATTTACAAGTGTCATAAGATTCAAAGTCAAATGAGTTGAGAAGTCTATTTTGATGGAGCTTAGAAATAGTTTCTTATTTATATGCCCGAGACAATAATGCTATAGGTAGGTTGGATTAAAATCATTTGATTTGATTCTTTTAGTAGTTACATTATAGATGTCTTCATTTCTAGGATGTTCCAGATTTAAAAAAGTGACCAAAATGCAAATCACCATTAGCATAAAAAAATGTCATTTGGATATAGAACATTTACCATTCCCAGTAATAGAAGTAAAACCTTCCTTATCCAAATAAGAAAGAGAAATAATGTTGCTACTGAAAGCAGGAACATAATAGCAATTGTTTAAAACTAACAAAAGCCCACTAGGCAAAAGTAATTCATAAGTGCTTATGGCTAAAGCAGCAACTCTTGCTCTATTTCAAACTTGTAGGTCTACTTTTCCCTTCACTAACTTTCTATTGTCTTTAAGACCCTGCACATTTGTACAAATGTGAGAACTATATGCAGTATCTAATACCCATGCAGAAGAAGTAGAAAGGTGAATGTCTATAACATAAATAACTAAAAGAGTAGCCCTGCTATCCTTCTTCTTTTTCAGATCTTTTAGGTAGAGCTTATAGTTTCTCTTCTAATGACCTAGTTCACTACAAAAGAAGCAAATTCTTTCCCTTGGAGGCTTTGCCTTCTTAGATAGAGGCTTAGTTTCAGGCTTGTTTGACTCTTTTGTCTTACCATCTGAGCCTTTACCCTTTCTCTTGCCCTTGCCTTTTCCTTTCTTTTTCATACCCTTTCCTTTTTAAACCATCAAAACAGTGCTAGGCTTTTTCTTAATGTTTTGCTCAGCAGTTTTAAGCATCCCATGCAGTTCAGAAATGCATTTCTTCATGTCATTCATATTATAGTTCATAACAAATTGGTCATAACTTTTAGGGAGTGAGTTAAGATCAAATCTGTAACCAACTCCTAACTTAAGGGAAATCTAAGCCTCTCAAGGTCATCAATATAGCTCTTCATCTTTAAAACATGAGTGCTAACTGATGCACCCTCAATCATCTTATAGGAGTGTAAGGCCTTTGTAGTCTCATACCTCTCTTGCCTTGCCTGTTGCTGGAACATTTCCTTGAGATGTTCAATTATCTCATAAGCTTCCATGTGTTCCAAATCTCTTTAAAGTTCTGGAACCATGGTAGCTAGCATTAGGCATCCTACATCCATCGACTCATTGGTGTGCTTTATGTAAGCATCCCTTTAAGCTCTTAGAGCATTGGCCACAGGCTCCTTAAGAATGGGTTCATCCAGGACATAAGCCTATCTTTCCTACTTGAGAACAATTCTCAAGTTCCTAAACCAATCAAGAAAGTTTGTCCCATTGAGTTTGTCCTTCTCAAGGATTTATTGCAACGATAGTGTAGCAGTGTTACTAGTCGACATGATTCTACACTAAAATACAAAAAATTAATTTTATATCTCCCACTAAAACTAACAACCCTCAAATTTTATTAGTGAGCTAAGACCCATATTTCACTTAAATTTAAGTTTGCTTTGGCAGGATGCTTAAAATTAAGTTATTTAGGTAGGTAACTTATTTACCAATTATATCACACGTAACTCTTAGATCTTTATAAGATTCAATCATCATATGATCCAGCATGTTTAATCCTATCTAATGCCTTGAGATCTAAAACCATTTTGATAATCTCAATTAAGTCAGAAAATAATGAATCTTTGTGAGTAGCACCATTACTCACGCTTGTCTCACTAAGATAACCCAAATGTATCCACTTTGGTGGATCCTACATTTGAGTGATCTAGGTTTTGACAAGTTTTCATTAATTGATGGCATTATAACTTAAGGTTTTAATTAGAGGGTTTGATTTATTAATTTAATAACCATGTAAAGTGAAAGCAGTTATATCTCATACAAAATCATACATATTATGATCTAATCAAAAGCATAATTAAATGTGACATAATATAGCTCACCTAACTTATGTCCATCCCAAGCTAATGAAAGGACCTTTCTAAGAAGATAAATTACATCAAGAAACCTCATTTATACATACAAGGGGATTGAGATGAGAAGAGAATGTACATTTAGAGTTTATAGAGAGAGGCACGACACGCAGGCCATATTTAAAATTTATAACTCTTATAAAACTAAAGCCATATATGTCACCATACCCAAACAACTTCAAGACAAAGAAAACATAACAAATAAACAATTCATATATAATGAAATTCTATAAATTGTGAATTAGGTTGTGCTATGTAGAGTTTGCCACCTCGATCCCGCTAGCCGGTTAGCGGGCAAGGTCAAGGGTCAGTGCCCTTGCAGTGGGTGTAAGGGGCAGCGCCCCCCGGAGCTTTTGAAAAGCTTATTCTCTTTGAATGAGTTGCTGCCTTAAACCTTTTGGATTCATCAATCATATTGACAATCCAACCTAAACCATATAAAGATATAGATGAACAATAATGACATTGAGAACGCACATCATATGGACGAACATTAGTCATATTAAGAACATACATCATATAGCAAAATGTTAATCATATTAATTTATTTAAATTCATATAAATTCAAATATATATAAAAAGAGTTTATATATATATATATATGTTTTGAAAACATCACATGAAAAACATATATAGATTTCAAAAATATCACATATAAAATTCAAAAATCTTAAAGCAATGTTCAATTAAAGAAGTTTATCACATCAAGATTTAAGAACGTAATCAACCAAAACCCAACTTAAATGAAAATTTGACCTGTCTTTGGTACCACTGTTAGACAGGAAGGTGCAGTAAAAGATTAAATTTTTAAAGTCCCTATCCTGATATGGACTAAATGAACTCATTTAAGTTAAGGTGGATAGAAGAGTTACCTTTTAATTCTTTGAACTTGGCACATGTTCTGTTTAAGAGTTTGGATCTTAAGAGCTAATAAAATAGATCTGCTCCCTTTACCAATATCCACATGAACAGCTTTCTAATTCGAACAGCATGCTAGCACTCCCAGCATCCGTTCTTCTTTGAACGTTATTTTTCCTTTCTATATGGTGTTTCGTGGCTCTCAAAGTATTTTTACCATCAGAACTTTTCTAACTCTTTCTTCTTTCATAAAGGACGTCCCTATCTATATATAGTATACAGATAGGGGTTTTAGTCTTTCACTTAAAAAGCACACAAAAATATAATTAAATTTATTTCATAAATTTAATCCATAATATTATATCTAATTTGAATTTATCTTATAAATTTAAATTATAAAACTGACATGATATTCTCTCATATCATGTTAGTTATTAAATTTAATCTATCATGTAAAATTAAATTTAAAACTAACATAATATAATATAGCATAACATAACATAATATAATATAATAAAATATATATCACATATACATATTATATTATATATATACGAATATATATACATATATATTTTGAAATATATATATATATATATATATTTAATTTTATATATCATATACATAGATCATATATATATATATATGATCTATATATGCACATATGAATATATATATATATATTTTCAATATATATATATATATAATTATATTTTGAATTTTATATTTCATATAAATAGATATGTAAATATTTATCAAATAAATATTCAACTATAAATATATATATATAATTCATTCACCCTATATTACATTCATTGAATCTAGACATATTTCAGATTCCAAGAACTTGGATATTATAGCTAGAGTTGGGTCATTCTTATGTGTGACCCTATAGGCACATATGAAATTGGCAGTAGGCTACCCATGCTATTAGCCCACAACTCACAAGTGGCCTCTAGTAAGACATTACAACTACCCAATTCATATGGGCATTGATGATCTGATATAGCCTGTCTTGCAACCGTATCACATCCCTTTTGTCACGCAATATTTGGGTCAAATATAAGATATGAAATTTTTATTCTCCTTTACCTAACCGTTACTTTTTTTATCTCTGAGTGGACTAACAGTAGTAAAGGAATACCCTTTCTATTGTAGTATGGCTATACATTTTCTCAGTCTTACTTATCAAGGGGTCAGGTAATATCTCTCACTTAATGTGAGGGATAAATCTTATCTTGACTACTCATATTCCTCTGCATGAATATCACTAAACTCAATCATAGCCTTTATGATAGCCTGGTCAAAGGTGACTTTTGACTAGGTCAAAGTTCAGTGGTCATCATGTAGGAATTCATGTTGATCCCAGGTCAAAGGGCTTAGTGATTTAGTTACATATGAGATAATCTTATAACTTATACCATGCATCTTTCTCATAGTGGGTCGATCCAATACCTTGTATTCTTTCAAGTTCCTATAACTTTGATTTGTATCTCTATAATTAATCAAAGTCATACTAGCCTTGTTTCATCTATGATCCCTCATAGATGACCGACTAGGGACATTTAGGACAATCACTATAGTTTGTCCAAGGATATAGTTATCATATTGAATATGCAATTGTTATGATAACAAAAGAGAAATTGATTAAATAACAATGTACATATTATAATGATTGGCTCTAAGACACAATTTCCATCAACATGTTGATAATGAAGAGAAATTTAAGTAAAGGTAGTGAAACACGGGTAAACCTTTCTAGTGATTAAGAGGGTTAAGATAACCATATAGTTTGTTATGTTTATTAGCTATTATAATTGTGTAGAAGTAAATGCATTTGTTATCTTGCAAGCTTTTATGCATGGGTTTTCAATGAAACCAAGTTTAGCATGAAATTGATTTATGAAATAAAAGTTTAAGGATTTCTAGCTTTAAATGAATATATTTATATATGTTTATATATATATATATATATATATGTATAGTATGCAAATGTGGAAAGGCAGTGAAATGGGTATGAAAAGCATGATCATAGGGGGTAAGAGTTTACCCGAGGTATGTGTAGATATGTGTGTGGAAAAGGGTGTAAATAAACCCATATGGTTGGTCTTGTACCATAAGATATCTGGTGCAGCATTATGTTTGGGCTAGTACCATTGGTAATTTAGGTATAGCATTATATTGGGACTATTATTACAGGACATTTGGGTAGTTTAGCAACTCCCTAGTGCCCGTTAGGGTGTGGTTAAGAGTCAACGATGCCTCTATTACAAGTGTGTGAATTAAGAGAAACCATAGTCCGTAGGTGGGATAGATTACCTTTAGCTAGGTGTTTCTACTATCGAAGATGTTCTCGGGTTGATATGTGATTAATCCATAAAGCTTATGGTTTTGTGTTGGGAAGCTTTAGAGGCTTGGTGGATAAATGATCATGCTATTATTTGTATTTGTGTGGAAATGCTTTGAAAAGAGGAAATTCTATATACTTTTGATAAATATAGACTATTACTTTAGTTTTGCTACCTTGACATGGTTATTTGTGTTAATGAACATTAAATGAGCTATATTAGTTACTGACAGTTTGATCTCATCCATGGTTATTTATATTTTTAGGTTCTAGTAGTAGTGTTGCAAAAGGGAAAAAGCTGGGCTGAGAATAGATATTTCTCTAGAAAGCCCTTTGTAAGAATTGATATATTAACTCAAAATATGGATTATGTCTGTTTAAATGTATAAGTTGCCCTAGGATTTGGAAACATGTGCATACTACTATGAATGTTTATTGTGTTTGATGTTTTGGTTCCTTAGCCTATTATATATATGTGTGTACATGATAAAATGACAATGTAGGCTAGTGGATGAATGAGAGCATACATGAATATGATGAATATTTTATGGGCATGTGAAATTTAGCCTTGGGTATGAATGAGATTGAAAAATATGAAATATACCTAAAGTATATATTAGGTAGTTTACAAGCCAAATGGGTGTACATGCATTATATTGTGTGTATAATTGCTTAATCAAGTGTTTATTGTCTATTTGGATGTGGTCAAGGCCCTTGAAGTGGCTAATGACCTGTGGTTTCAATTGGTGAAGCTCAAGTGGCAATTTTAGTATAAAATGGTCAAAATGCACTTGTGTGTCTAATTTTTCAATGATATATCAGATTTGAATGAAACTAGTTTCATTTGTTAGATTTTGAAACAAGTTTCGTGTGGGCACTTGATTCACCCCAATTAGAAATCGGATGCAAAAATAGCACACATCTAAACCCGTACCATATTTTACAATTTGACAGCAGAATCTGACATGTGCGTTGCAACACATGCGTCAATATGTGATAACATGCCATGGCGCATGACATAGCTTAAGAGCTGTGACTCTATGCCACGTGCCATGGTGCATGTAGTATGAACCGTGGCATATGGCCTACTTTTTGTGTGAATTATGATGTTTTGAGTTGTTCTTTGATGTCCTTATACAAAATACTTCCACTATGTATTTTTACAACTCAAGTATTTTATGAAATGGTTTTAGAAATGTTTTATATTAGGATCCTAATGCTTTCAAAGTAAATAATTTTGAATTGATTAGTAGATTGCATGGAAGGTTGTATGATAATATCATTGAGGGCATTATAATTTGTCATCCAGAATGATTTGGGTATTGTAACCAACCATTTCATGTGAGATAATTAGTTAGTCTCACATGTGATTTGTCACCCAGATTGACTTTGGCTCTCTTCCAGACAATTCGCACATGAGAGCTTAAGGGTAGCATGCTTGTTTTATCACATGTAATGGTTTGCATCTTCTTATCTTATAAAACACATATGAGTCACCTTGATGTTTACGCTTGAATTATCATATATGCTTGACTAGAACTTTCCTAGCTCCATTTCACACACGATTCTTCTAGTTGAATGCAAGAAATGTCACCAATGACTACAAATAATGTGTTAATAGTCTGTTAACTGCCAAAACTATATATATGACATAATTCAAGTGTAAAATAATAATGTTGATCTTTGAGTGAACTATTCAGTATTTGAACATTTTTAAAAGCTTTCAAATTCTGCATTAAAGTCTTACATTCATTGATTTATCATTCTTGATAAATTTTGTAAAAAAGCTCTCATTAGTTCTTAAGCTTTTATTTATACTCAACCTACTCTTTCAAGAGAGTTCATTGTTTAGAGATCTTTACTTTATAAACAAATTAAAATCTTGAAAAGAGATTTTTCAAGTGAATTGTAACAATTTGTTGGTTGTATTAATGTTTGTTGTTGAAATAAGACTAGTCAAGTTTTGAGAGTTGTATTGAGGTTGCAAACATCCACTTAAGCTTATGAGCTTAGTTGAAAATTTTAAGGGTGATCTTAAGGAATAGACGTAGACCAGGATTTAGGCTGAACCAGGATAAATCTCTTGTGTTAAATCTCTTAACTCCTTGCATTTATCTTACTTTCTTTAAAGTTCTCTGAAAAATTAAGTTGTTGGACATAATGGCTTGTGACATTATGTTTAGCTTAAGTTTTGATGATGACAAATATAGATGAGTTAATAATACTTATGCCCAATTATTTTTATATATCGAGTAGTTAACTATGACTATGGAACAAGTTCTTTAAATTTTTTTTACTTATGTTGTTCCATATTACATGAGATTTGGATAAATGATTTATGTGCATCAAAGTTATCATATTTTTTCTTATGTTAAATTGATTATATATCCAAGAATGATTCACAGTATCATCTTTTATAACTTAGATATATGCATATTAATACTTGGGCTAACTATTTTGCTCATGGTATATCATTTAAGGTTGTCCAAAGTGAAGATGAGAGTGAGCATTAAGAGGAAGAAATCAAAGACATCACTAGCATGTATTCCACACTCAAGGTGGGAGAACATAAAGAAAAGGATGATCCAAGATGAGTTAAAGAAGAATGAAGATATTCATAAAAGCTTGATACATCTTGAAAGCCTTAGACTTGATAGGTATAATATCATTAGGCTAGAAGTATTTATGTTAAACTTATTGATTTAGATGTGAATTATTGGCTCAATATATCTCAAATCAAAACTTGCATTTTAGCTATTAAGAGAAAGAATGAGATATATTTTTCTATAATCATAGTTTTCATCTTTAATCATATATGTCTCACAAAGTTTGAAATGTTTTGATTATTAACTCTATAAAGTTTTCAAAGCTATTCTATATACTTAAAATGGAGTTAATTTGAAAAAGCTATAAACACTTGAAGTCTGAGCTTTGAAATGACAATTGTGCAGAAAATTTATTTTGACCTTTGGTCATGTTTCTTCTCATATCTCTCACTACATAGATTATTTTTATGTGAAACATATTTCATTTAAAAATAGACTCTAATGGCTTTTAAATTAATAGTTTATTTATTTAAAATGAAGTTCTATTGAGAAATATATGAACTTTAAAAATTAAGTGTTAAGACATTGATTTTGCATAGCATTTAGATTTAACCTTCATTCACTTTTTTGATAATACCTCAAAATTTATATCGAATTTAATTGTGAAACTTTTTTTTTTTTTGAAAACTAGATTTCAAGATCTTTCCAAAGACATATAATTTGTCAAATTTAGAGTTGTATTGAGTGAGTTAAAACATTATGAATTTATGTATAGTGACTCTTCCTAGTCACACAAGATGACACCTTGGCCCTTTGCATGATTTATCCTGAAATAGCTTCAATGTCCAAATCATGCATGAAACACCTTGTACACACACATGATATGTCACCTAGAAGCCTTGTTTTTCATTGAACAACTCCTATCATCCAAAACACACGTGAGGCACTTCCAAAACACGCGTGAAACATCTTTTAGAGCCTTATTTTTCATTCTATAGCTTCTATGGTCTAAAGCATGCGTGGTTACATCTTGGTCCCGTGTGTGATTTATCATTTCTTGCATGATTTTTCAGGTTCCAAGCTAGATATGTCACCTTTGCTTGTGAAAACTCCAAAACATGTATGAAGCACTTCCAAAACATGCGTGATTTATTGCCTTTACTTCTAAAATGTAAAGTCCTCGAGTCCAAACTATAAAGAATCGTCTAACCTCGTGCTTTACCTTCCCACACCTCACAATCAATAAATCAAAATTAGAGTAATACCCCTTTATTTGTTTTCAAATTGTGGGATCTTGACTTCTCAAATCATATCTTCAAATAAGGGGGCTAGCAAAAATGTTAATACAATTAAACGACTCAAAAAGCCACAATTTCTTAACCCTGAAAAGGGGCTGTGTGCCGTGGTGTGCAACACATGCACCACAGCATATGGAATAGAACCACATGCTCTGTTTCTAGCTGCATCATGTGCCATAGCGGGCACATCATGTACTGTGGTGCGCTTGTTTGAAATTCTGCTGTCATTTTGATAGCAAAAATGATGAACTTTCAGTGTGCATTATTTTCACATCCGACATTCGATTGAAGTGATTCAAGCACCCACACAAAGCTTACAACGTATACTAGCTAATAGAATAAGTTTGGACCTGATCAGACAGTTTAATCAAAAATAAGACACCTGGGTACAAAAAGTCACTTTTTCTTTTAAAAACTTACACCATAAGTGCTTAATTCTCATTTCTTGTTCCATTAGATTACTTTTAGTCTTAAACTAAGTCCAAAAGGACCATATACACTTGATTAACATCATACATATCAAATATCACATCAATAGCCTATTCTGGTCTCTTAAAGCCACATTATACACTTGTGGTTTTATATAAAGAAAACATATACACAACACATAATCACATATACAACTAGACTTATTCCACTTTCAACCCTCTGACTCTCACATATGGGGCTCCGCCTTACCATATGGTCAAGAATCACAAATATACTTGACTCTTTCAAATGGGGCTTCACCTCACCATTTGTGTCAAGTTCTTATATAATTAACTTAATTTACATTCAATTCACAATCAATATACAATCATCACATATATACACTAGTAGAACAAGTTGCAACACAACATGTACTTGCTTGTTGGCATTTTAGCCTACCTACGTACCCTTTACTAGGGCACCCTTGGTACAGTGCAATACAATACACATATATACAAGAAAGCTTCACAACACAACTCACTTTCTCATATTCACATACATTTATGCATCCTAATTGGCAACTTAACTCTATCAACACATTTATACATTCATATCTACTAAAAGGTAGTCATAACATTATTAATTGAGGCTGTTCTTTCCTCATTTCCTTTCTCAACCTTCTCAAGCTCTCTTCACCTATGTTCAAAAGTAATAGAGTGAGACATAAGTCCTAGAAATTTGAAGGTAACCCTAATTATTAGTTAGTAAGCAAAATCATAAACAAGCGATGAAGTAGCATGTATAGTCATAAAATATTAAAATATGCATCTAGAGGAATTCATTCTCATTAATCTCATTATGCTCATGCAATGCAGTCCTGATTCCCCTTGGTAGAGTAAACCTTACACATGAACCAGGCCCTCTAGTCATAAGGAACATGGTCCATCATACCACTACTCAGACTAAGTCATTTTCATATGGGCAGTCTCCTAAGTCCATCATGGCAAAGTCAAGCTCTACACGCTGGATCATTAGGACTTCCTAGCCTTATACAGAGTAGGACCATGGCCCCTTACCATAATCTTAGGCAATCTTATAGATCATTCAATATTATAGGTCTGTTGTGGTAGAGTTAAGCTCTACACTCTGGATCATCAGGATTCCTTCTCCTAAGTCTGTCGTGGTGGAGTCAAGCTCTATGCTCTGAATCATCAAGACTTCTTAGACCTCCTCACAATAGGGTCGCATTTCCCCTTACCATAATCCAGGGTATATCTCGCGGATGAGATACATGTCAATGCATATGTTACTTCTCAACTTCATTTTAATCAATACTCCAACACCTGCATGCATACACCTTCATAATGTTTCTACTTTACTAGTTCATAATACAATGCATATATTTTTATAAAAGTATTTGTAAACAATTTCACAAACAAATAAGTAAAAGGGTTACTCCAGTTACCTTTAACCCTTGCTACTAAGGGTTACTAATCACACTAAGCTTTCAGGGGTGTAATTCTCTTCCACAGATGCTCAATCTACATAATAGAGTACCCTTCAGTTAATTTCTAACAAATTTTATAGGCATTGATTTAGCTAAACCGAATCCCTTAACATATAAAACAGTTCAATTAAACCCTTTTCAATTCACTTATCCATTAGTTATGATCACTAGCCCTATAGGCTACTTAAACAATCAAAACAACTTCTTAACACATTCATCTACCTAAATTTACCCTATTGACCTAACTTTTAGGTCATTTTGAGCCTAAATGCTCAAAACTCAATAATTCTACTCTATACCAGTCACAAAACCTTAGTTCTGTATTAGATATCTCATTTTAACCCTTTCTTTTAGATTATAACACCTCAGAATCTCATTACTCAATTTCTCAACCAATGAAATTCAATAAAAAAAGAGGTAGAATTAAAGCTTGGGATTGCACGATACTCATAGCCAGCAAGTAATTAATTAAAGTAAAATCTTGAGCTTCAATTATTGCTTGCCCTAATAGAGATGGCCTCTTTCTCCTTTCAGATGCATTTCCAGCGTTCTCCTTTCTAATTTCACGAGCTGTTCACGTTAACTTTAAGTGATTCCTAGATGGTATGCTGTGGAGCATGTAAATTCTACCACAGCGTGTGGCACAGTAAGAAAATTCTCACTTATGCTTGCACATTCTATCTCAGATTGTTTCTCTACCTTTCAATCCTATCAATGCCACACCCAAATAATATAGAACATCAACTCAACATCAAAAGCATAATCAATTCCCTAATTACTAATTTACCCTTGATTAGCAACTAGTTCTTAGGGTTGAAATTTATGATGTTACATAAAACCTCCAATATACATGTGAAGAAGCCCTGGTTCCATAAAAGATTTGTCACCAATGGCTATAATCACTGTGCAATGACTATAAATAATCATATGATGTCTCTAACACCCATTTCACTCTATTTGCTATAAATATAATACTTTAAACTTATCTTAATGAGTGATTAACCTCAAAAATTATTAAGCTATGAAATTCATGATCATATTACTCTTATTATATGAAAATAATTATACTTGAGCTAATCTCATTTATGTCTTCATCATTTGAGTATTGGAGCTTCATTGTACTCATCATTACTCTTAGAAAGAGTTTCAATTGAGTGATTTACATACTCAAAACCATTGTAAAGGTAAGGGAGATATTTCCTTTAGAATCAAAAGAGGTTGTTTGCTTAGGAAAAGGAGCTTACAAGTAAAGTGAGTTGTTGTAATGGCTCATAAATGCCTAAACTAAACTTGTGGATATACTGAGGTGGCAAGCTCCCACTAAAGCTTATGTTATAGTGGAGAAATCTCAAGTGATTGCTTGGGGACTAGACGTAAGCTTAAGTGGTGAAGCCAAACCAGGATAAATCATAGTTTGCACTCTCTTCCCTTAACTCTATATTTCTAGCAACCTTAGCTTATGCTATATTTTAGTGTGTAAAATTAAATTTGATATATCTATATACTCTTACTCAAACTTTCACATAAAAATTGATTTTACACATATTGAGCTTGTGGAAATTACTTTGGCTTTCTTTTAATAAGAGTTTGATATTTGAATTTGCTTACACTTTTCCTTACACATAGTTTTATTGAAAAGGATTTGAAAGAACCAAAAATTCCTTAAACATCCTCTCTTGGGCATGTTTCCATATCTAACATAAGTGTTACTTGTAACATCCTCAATTTTTTTAAACTGGATTAAAGAAGCCTGTGGCTATAGAGGCCCAACGGGCATGTTTGGTTTCAATTTCAACCCTAAACACAAGTCTAAAGGAGAATTGAGTCACCTAGGAATGAAAGAGGAAGAAATTTTGAGAAGGGAGTTTCTGTGCCACGCATCGTAACTTGTGTATAAGCTACCACAATGCATGTGTGGCAACACACCTAGGAGGTGCTCTCTGTGCCATGTGCCACGACGCATTATGCATCCGCTGTGGCGCATAGTCACTTTTTTGCTATAATAAGTTGCGAATCTGATACAATAGAGAAGAAAAGAAATGAAGAACATGAAAGAGCAATGAGAGAGCAGTGATAGGGCTTAGAAAATCTGAATATTAGGAGTATTTTAGAGCTCCTAAACATCAAAGGTAAGCTTCCTTACTTAAATCTTTCTTTCTTCTTTCATTTTCTTGATAGTAAAAGTTAGGGTTTAATTGATAATAGTAATTTTTGGTTCACAGAGGCTATGAGTCTGAACCCATTGACTTAGATAGAGTTAATATGGGTAGAATGAGCTAAAAAAATTTGGTCTTTATGATTATATGTTGATTGGTGGTTGAAAGACATTAAATGTCCATAATTCTCATAAATATGGTGGTTGGGAATAATTTGGTTTCATTAATGACTATTAAAGAGCTCAATGTTATTAATTAGGGTTATAGAAAGCTAAAAAATCCTATGGGTATTTTTATATGAGGCAAGAATGAATATTGAGCATTAAGAAGTGTGGAGTTATTAGTAAAATTTAGCCCAAATATGGATATTGATGATTTTCATGGTAAATTCTTATACAGTAACTACTATTGGAACCATTTTAGCTTCTTGAAGGCTTTGAGAGTGAGTATTTGAGGGGTGAAACCTTTGACCTCTTAAAGGTTTAAGGTAACTAGAGGAATTCTATCTTATGCTTTTGTATGTTAATTAGTTTATTGAGTAATGTTTGACCATTAAAATGAGTAAAATGAAATGAACTACAAGTATGGCACAAATTGCTTGAGAATCCACTAGGTTGATTTTATGAGTTCTATGACTTGTTATGTGAAATTCTTCAAAAAACAACATTAATGGATTTTTGTATTATGTTTTATTAGGAGTTCAATGACTTTATGATTAGTGAAGTATAATGAATTCTTATTTATGAGAAGTTTAATTATGTTTAAAATAGTAGAGTTCAATAATTGTGAATGTGTGAGGTACAATGACTTTTGGAATTTAGAGTTCAATGATTCATTTGATTTGAAATTTCATGAAAATGTGCTTTAGGAGTCCAATGATTTGTAAAATGGTGGAGTTCAATGAAATTGGTTATGTGAAGTTCTATGAATTGTGTTAATGTGAATTGTTGCATGAATATGCATTGCATTATCTTGAGAGGCGAAAGTTCACATAAAAAGAGGAGTAGAGAATTAAATCCATATGGTAGGATTCCCATTCGAGTGATGGCTTGCTTGGATTGATTTTATTCACATTGTCCTACTTGTTCAATGAGGGACTGTTCCACTAATTCAACAAGGGACTTAAACCTAGCTAGCTATCTATTGTTTCAATGAGGAAGCTAGTTTAGGGTGTATGACAACCTATAATGTAAGAAATAGGGAAAATAGTGCTTCATAAGTGAGTTAAGTGTGCCTTGGCTGAGTAATCCCCTCACAAGTATTTAGGCTAAGGGAGTCATAGATTATAGACTATCCCATTATGTTATAACCCACGGTTTTATGTCAGAGGAATAATAAGGATATAAGGGAGGTGTGATCATGCATATAGTGAGTAAGGGCACATGATTATTTGTATTGTGACCACAATGGTGATAATCATGAGTTGAGTCTTAATCACTTTCGAGTATATGTCCACAAGCCGTATGACAAATCTTTTTGATATGAAAATTATTAAAAAGCATTATTTCTTAAATGTGTGCTATCATGCTTTGGAATGTGAAATTTCACTCTTTAATGTTTTATATGTTTTGAAGAATTAATTTTAATTTCCACTTGCATTTAAACTAATTGACATGCATTAGTATGAGTTAGTTAGATCTTAGTTACTGAGTGGTTGTACTCACCCCACTATCTTCAATATTACAGGGAATAGCTTAAGAGGATCGGATAGAGGAAAGCACCTAGAAGCTTAAGACTGCGATCCTATTAAGCATGCCTCCCTATTTTTGAATCATTACGTGTATTTGAGAATTTAAATTGCCAACTAGGTTTCATCCATTTTTGGTGCTTACTTGCATTATGTGTTTGTGAGTTGTAAGTATATTTTGGTAAATGAATTGGACGCTTGATTTTGTAAAAATTGTTAAAAATTGCAAGTTTTGATAGGAGTATCTAAATTCTGATTGTGAAATAATTTGGTGATGAAACTAGAGCCATTAGTTAGATCTTGAAAAGAGCTTTTCATAGACACCTAGTTTGTATCAATCAGACAACGGTCCCAGCCTAGTCTTCTACTTCTAGAAATAAGAAGCCAAGCCAACTTCAACCAGATAATAAACAATGATTTTTGACAATGTAGAATTCTAAAATTTTTCTTTAAATTGTTATTGTTATCTGAAAAAAATATTATATTTTATTTTAAATTATTAGGTGCATATAATGCAAAATTCTGAATCATGGACAATTATGCAAGATATTTTTTTCTCTCTATTTTGGATATATAGTGCTAAAGATTCTATATTTATTGAGGGGAGTTTTTGTTGGGTAATGAAGGAATATCACATTCTAACTAAATTTGTGAAGGACCACTCTCTAAATTTTTATAAACTCTGTCTAGAATTTTTGGGGCCTATATATTTTATGGCCATTGCGCCAATTTTCTCTTTATTTTTAAATACTATTCATTATCTATTTTATCGTCAAATTTATTGAAATTGTCATATTTCTATTTCATCTAAAAATTGGTTTTTAAAGAGAATAAAGACTTTAATAATAAAAAATTTAATTAATTTATGTTTTATATATTAGATATATAATTCTTATTATACTCATATCTATTTTTCTCTGCTAAATCAACAGAATTATTTTTATTCATAAGAATTAATTCAATTTGAGTGCGTCTTCTGTATAAGAGAACTAAGGCCTTTTTTTAGGGTTATGATAAGAATTGAGCCTTTGATTTCAACGCATTTGACTCTTGGTGAGGAATTAGGGTGCAATACACAATTTATACTTAAGGTTAAAATTGAAAACCATAAAGGAATGGGATCCTATAATAAAATATTTTAAAAAAATTCCATATTTAAAATAGCCATTTAAAACCCAATGAAAGCATATGGATGCATATATAGCACACAATGAGATAGTGGAAGTGAAATGATGAATTTAGATTGAACTAGGCCATATGCCATGGCATGTAGCACATGCACCATAGCATGTGGTGCAAAGTCACCTATCCTCATTTTGTGACATGCATTGCAGCATGTATACTATGTGCCAAGAAACACATATTAGATTTTGTTGTTAGTGACAGTTCACTGATACGAACTTTTGACTTGTGTTATTTTTTCTCTTTTTGATGCTTTATTGGACCAATCACATAAACATTAATCTGAGCACATCTTTAGTAGTAGAAACACTTAACCAAAGATATTCTATCCTACTTTCAGACTATGGTTTTCCTTTCACACACATGATAGAGGTGTTGTTGACTCTTAACCACACTCTCACGAGCACTAGAGAGTTTCTAAACTAGTCAAATGTCCCATGGTAACAATCCTAAATATGTTGTTACATTGGATGTCCTATAGTACTAGTTTGACCATATGGATTTTTATTTCCTCATATACATGATCATGCCACTTTTACATGTGTATAGTCATATTGACACATATTTTCATAATAACTTACTTTAAGGAAACATTTTAAAAATCATGCCAATTTATAATCAACTCCTTTTGATGTTAAAACTCATTAAAACATGAAATTCTGAACATAATGATGATTTCAATCATAAATTACACTAGCATGTACTTAAAAAAATAAATTAATTAATAGACATAATAAATTATTGTAACATCCTGAATTTCAATCCCAAGAACTAGTTACTAATCAAGGGTAAATTAGTAATTAGGGGGTTGATTATGACTTGAATGATGAGTTGATGATTTATGTTGATTGGATGTTGTAATGATAGGATCGAAGGGTAGAAGGACAATTTGAGGCTTAACACACGAGCACAAATGAGATTGAACTCAATTTGCCACGTGTCATGGCGGAAGCTACATGCACCATAGCACATGTACAAAATTTTTACTTGAAGGCCTAAGTCAGATCATGAAAACAAAAATAAACAGAGGGGGAGATGTGTATGAGATGTGTGGAAGCTATGGATCTGTTAGGGCAAGCCATAACTTGAGGTTTAGAGTCTGCTTTAATTAGTAACTTACCGAGTAAGTAATGTGCAACCTTATACTTCAATTCTACCTCTTTTTCATTAAATTTCATTGATTGACAAACCAAATCATGAGATTCTAAGGTGTTATAATCTAAAGAAAGGGTTAAAATGGGATATTAAATATAGGACTAAGGTTTTGTGACTAGTATAGAGTTGAATGATTGTGCTTTAAGCATTTAGGCTCAAAATAGCTTAAAAGTTTAGGTAAATAAGATGAAATTGGTGGAATAAATGTGTTAGGAGGTTGTTATGGTTGTTTAAGTGGCCTATAGGGCTAATGACTATAAATAATGGATAAGTGAAATGAAAAAGGTTCAATTAAACTATTTTATGTGCTAAGGGATTCAGTTTAGCTGAACCAATGCTTATGAGATGTGTTGATAATTGATTGAGGGATACTGTGTTATCTAGATTGAGCACCTGTAAAATTGCTTGTGAGAATCTATGCCTTTAGGAGCTTAGTGTGATTGGTAACCATTAGTAGCAAGGGTTAAAGGTAATTGGAGTAACCTTTTTACTTGTTTGTTTATAAAATTATTTGCAAGTATTTTGATATAACTATGTGCATTGTATTGTGAACTGATAGAGTAGAAATATTATGAATGTATATGCATGCAGGTATGTGAGTATTGATTGAAATGAATTTGAAGTGGCACATGCATTAACATGCATCACATCCACAAGATATACCCTGAATTATGGTAGGGAAAAATATGGCCCTACTATGAGGAGGTATAGGAAGTCCTTATGATGTAGAGTGTAGAGCTTGACTCTGCCAGGATGGACCTAGGAGAAAAAATCCTGATGATCTAGAGCATAGAGCTTGACTCCTCTACGATGAACTTAGGATATTGAATGATCTATAAGGTTACCTTAGCCTAAGGTAGGGGGTCATGGTCCTATTTGTATAAGGCTAGGAAGTCCTGATGATCTAGAGCATAGAGCTTGACTCTGCCATAATGGACCTAGGAGACCACACATATGAAAAGAATGACCTAGTCTGAGCAATGGTATGGTGGGCCTTATTCCTAGTGATTGGAAGTCCTAGTTTGGTTGTAGAGTTTACTCTACCAAGGGGAATCAGGAATGTATTGTATGAGCATAATGAGATTGATAAGAATGAATTCCTATATATACATTTGATATATTTTCTTTGATACACATACTACTTTATTGCTTGTTTATGACTTTGCTTACTAATCGGTAATTAGGGTTACATTCAACTTACTGGGACATATGTCTCACTCCATTACTTTTGAACACAGTTGAAGAGAGCACGAGGAGGCCGGGAAAGGAAGTGAAGAGAGAGTAGCCTCAATTAGTTGTGGTATGACTACCTTTAAGTAAAGATGAATATATAAAGTTTTTTATTGAGTTAAGTTGCCAACTAAGATGCATAAGTGATTATATGTTAAACTATGATAAGAAACTTGCTTGTATATGTATAGGATGTTGCATTGTGCCAAGGGTGCCCCAGTAGAGGGTACATGGGTAGGCTTAAATGTGAATCAAGCAAGTATATGTTGAGTTCTAACTTGTTCTACTAGTGTATATATGTGATGATTATGTGTTAATGTAAATTAAATGTGACTTGTGTTGTTATATGAGAACTTAACACAAATGATACAAACTTGACACAAATAGTGAGGTAGAGCCCTATTTGGAAGAGTCAAGCACATTTGTGATTCCTAACTATATGGTAAGGCGGAGCCACATATGTAAGAGTCGAAAGGTTGAAAGTAGAACAAGTCTAGTTGTATTTGTGAATATGTGACTATATATGTGTTTTTCACACATAAGACCACAAGTGTGTAATGTGGCTTTAAGAGGCCAAAATGGGCTAATAATGTGCTATATGCGTATTATGATGTCAATCAGGTGTATGTAATCCTTTTAAACTTGGTTCAAGGCTAAAATAGTCTAATAGGACAACAAATTAGAAATGAGTACTTATGGTGTAAGTTTTTGAAAGAAAAAGTGATTTTTTATACTCAGGTGTCAATTTTAGATCGGACCATCAGATTGGGTCCAAGCATGTTCCATTAGCTAGTATACGTTGTAAGTTTTGTGTGGGCACTTGAATCACTCTAATTAGATGTCGGGTGTGAAAATGGTGCATGCTGGAAGTTCATCATTTTGCTGTCAAAATGATAGCAGAATTTCAGATAGGTATGCCGCGGCACATGATGCGCCTACCACAATGTATGATGCAGTTAGAAATAGAGCATGTGGTTTTAGTGTAGTGCACATGTTGCATGCTATAGTGTTCGACCTTTTTGTAGGGTTGAGAATTTATGGCTTTTTAAGTCATTTGATTATATTTATTTTTCTGTTGGCCCTCTTATTTGAATATATTTTTTAAGAAGTTAGGATCCTATGATTTAAAAACAAATAAAGGGCTATTTCTCTAATTTTAATTATGATTTATGTTTGTTGATTGTGTGATGTGGAGTGATAAAGCCTGGGTTGGGTCAGGACTTTACAATTATCCAATTACCTTAACCCTTCTGTACTTAGAAAGATTACCCATGGTGCTAATAAAATCCTTAACTTCTTTTCTTGCTAAACAATGCCTAAATTATGCTAATCTAGACAAATTATTACTATAAGTCAATTATCAAACTAACTAAAATGCTAATTGTCACAGTTAAGCATCTAAATTCTTTCATTTCCCTATCTTAAGTTCTCATCACCTTACTAAGTCCTTTTATCACTTCCATCCATCCTTTCTTACCTAATTTTCACCCTTTTTGACTATTAAATTGGGATAAATTAAGATTATAGCTTCAAAACTTAGATGTTAACTTCCAAACCAGTCACAAAACCTTAATTTAACTTCTAAGAGTCTTTTCATTACAAAAGAATAAGAAAACAAGTTTTTAAAACTCCCTGATTCAAATTCTTTACAACTCAAACTAAGAGAAATTAATGTAGAACAAGAGTTTAAAGTGGTACGAAACTTACTTGGCAAGTAACAAGTTGAAAAAATCTCCCAGTGGCCCATTACTCCTTGCCCTAATAAAACTTAGTCTTCTTATTATCACTCAAGCATTTCTCCTTTCCTCCCTTTTGAATCATGAGCTGACTTATGTATTTAAAGTCAAAGTTTTATGCCATACGCTGTAACATCCTGAAAGATTTAACTGTGATTAGTTAACCCAATGATTTAGATTAGTGAGTTAATGAGGTGTGTGGGCAGAGAGGATTAATTTGGTGTAATTGTTGTGATTCCAACCTTAAAAGTGGGTTTGAATCGATGGCGAGCCATTCGAGCAAGGAAAGAGGAAGAAAAAATAAAGGATTGCTCTTTGTGTCGCATGCCATGATGAGTGGCAAATCTGCCACAATGGATAGGGGCAGATTTGAATGTGGCAGTCCTTTTTGTGCCATGCGCCATGGTAGAGGGCATATGCGCAGCAGCGTACGGTAAAAAATTAGATAGATATGGTATATGTGTAAGAAAAATAGAGAAGAGGAAGGAGAAAACCTGAAGAACACATTTAAGCTCTGCTAGGGCATATTATGGGATCACATCGAGGATAGATTGAAGCTCCCAAACATCCAAGGTAAATTTATTATGCCTTCTTCCTTTTTCTCCCTTGTTAGTGGAGATTTATGATAAGGTTTAAGTTAGAGAGTTCATTTTTAGTTCATTGGATTATGGGCCCATTTCCATTGATTAAAATGAGTATAATAGGAGTTATTTAAAGTATTGGAACACCACATTGATGATTGTTGAAGTGGTAGGTCTATGAGGGTAGTAAATACTCAAAAATTGACATAAATATGGTGGTTGGGAAAGGTTTATATCCATTAATAGTGGTTTAAAGAGCTATTAATGATAATGTGTATTAATGAAATCTAAAGAGCCCATTGGGTATGAATCGGTAGAAATTTATAGGATTGGTAGATTAGAGGAAATGTGGAATCAATATTGATAATTCTTTAAGAGTGGGATTGTGATGATATTCTTGCTTATGATTGTATTGTGAATCAATTGGCACCATTTAAGCTTAGGGAGAAGCTTTAGAAGTGTTTTGTGTGAGAGGTAAACCTTTGACCTCTCAAAGGTTTGAGGTAACTGAGTGAAACCTAATTTTTATAGTTGAATGTTAATTGTGTTGTGAAATGTGGTTGATGATTTAAATAAATGATGCATATTGGCAATGTGTTTAACTTGTGAAGTGGTTTTGGAAAGGAAAACATTGATTATGCCACCTACTTGTAATTTACAATTTTACTTTTGCTATGTTGTTGTGAAAGTGAGGAATTGTGATATGTGATATGTTGAATGTGTGGAGTGATTGAATATGAGTATGTGAGTTTATGTGCCATGAAATGATTATTTAAAATGCATATTATGTGAAATATGCATAGCATGATTATTGGTGGGAGTTTGCCTAGGGAGAGGAGTGGATTGATTTAAATCCACGTGGTACTGGTAATAACCGTTAAAATCAAAAACTTGCCTTAACACTAATCTTTAGAATCAAGAGGTAGCCCTTGTCCTATGGTTGATTCGGGACTATCTTATTTTGTGTAACATCTCGAATTTCTAATCTTGTGTTAATGATTGATTAGGAATGAATTAGTGATTTAATATGAGGTTAGGGTTCTGAGTGGTGAAGTGTTATATTGACTCACTAGAGTGTTATGTGAACAGATATGAGTAGAAGAGCGGAGTCTTAAAGTAGAGTGTGTGAGCATAATGAGGATTTTCCTCACTGTGCCACACATAGCGATTGGGGATAAATGCGCCACGGTGTATGGTGCAGAAATCAGATTAATAGGGATGTGCCAACTCATGAAAACAAAAAGGGAGAGCATGAGAGGAGAGGTTTGGAATAGAGAATAGCAAGGGATGTGCTAGGGAAAGCATAATCAGAAGCAAGGACAGTATTTTCAACCTGTTATTTATCGGGTAAGTCATATACTGCCTTAACCTTTGAATCTACCCTATTTTCTCTTAGTTTTAACTAGTGAGAAATTGAATTCGAGAGTTTTAAGGAGTTGATTTCTTACCCTATAGTAATAGAAAGGTTCTTCAAAACTAAACTAGTGCTTTGTGACTGGTTGGAGTTAAAATGATAAAGCTTTGAAGCTATAGCCAAAATTTGCCCTAATCTAGAGAGAAAGTAGTGAGAGAAAATTGCTAGAAAATGTTAAAGCTTGAAATGAGGGGTAATTAGTGGTAATATGCATAATTGAGTGTGAAATGTGGATTTGATAGTGATTAAGTGCTTAAATGTAATAATTAGCACTCTTGTCAATAGAGAGATTGACTATGAATGCCAATTTTATGTAGATTCTAGTGAGTGATGAAGTAGATAAGCGGAAAAAGATTTGAGTAAGGAAGTAACATGAGTAAACCTTTTTAGCAAACAAAAGGGCTGAGGTAACCATATAGTTTATTGTGTTTATTAACTATCATAACTATATAAAAGTAAATACAAAATGAGAAATAGTGGTTTGTGAGTTTTTTATGCATGATGTGTATTGAAAATGGTTTTAACATGAGTATTGGTTTGTAGAATGGTATTTGAAAGGTTATTTATTTCAAATGATATATATATATATATATATATTATGACATTATATGTTGTGGAAATGTAGATGAGTAGTGATAATTGTGAATGCGCATGATCATAAAGGTTGAAAGTTTACCCCTCACTATCTTGCTTATAAGCTTCCTTTCCCAAGCCAAAATGGTGCTCAAATGATTAATCTATAATTAATCAAGTACAAACTCAATCAATAGTTTTAACTCTCATTTTTCACTTCTGAAATATCCAATACCCTTATTCCTTACATTTGGGCTTACCTATTAGGTAAATTAACTCTTTTTAGCCCCTTAATATCTTTATTAAACTCTCACAATATCATTAATGGTTCAACAACCTTCGTAATTTTAGATTTAATGCCTATTTCAGACATTAATGACTAGGTCTAAACACTCTAAATAACTCCTATCACCTATATTTTAGCTAATAGGTTAAAACCAATATCAATATGGATCAAAAATTATTATCCCAACCTAAACCCTAACTTAAATCATCATTAAAATGGAAGAGAAATGAGGAAAGGGGTTTAGGAACCTTACCTTAGGTAATTAGAAGCTCCAAAATGTTCTTAAATGTCTAAATCCTTGAACCATGGCAAACAAAAGGATATGTTCTCATTTTTTTCCTCCTTTCCCTCTTCTAATTTCAATCTGTTTGTGAGCTACTTATGAAAAAATTTGGCCATGTGTTGTAGCGTTCTCCCTCCTTTTCCTCTTCTAATTTCAATCTGTTTGTGACCCACTTATTAAAAAATTTGGCCATACATCACAGCACATACTGTGACACATGGCACAAAGAGGCTCTCCTTCTTTATTTGTCATTTGTACACCACGATAGATGTGTTGCATGATTCAGAATGTGTAACATCCTGAATTTCTTAATCCTGAGTTTAGAGGTTAATTAAGGGTGAAGTGAAAATTAACATGAGATTAGAGATTCAGATGATCACTAGATAAATTGACTTGTTGGTGTGTGTTGTATGAGCAGATAAAGGTGAGAGGATTGCATTTTGGGTTGAAGCAAGTATGTATGGTATGAATAAATCTCACTGTGCCATGCACTGTGACTTGTGTTGTATGTGCCGCGGCATATGGATTAAAAATTGCCTTCATAAGTAATGAAATTTTAGAAATTTCAGAGTGGTAAAATTTGGAAACACACGAGAGAAGGAGAAGAAAAGGGTTGAGGAGCTAGAGTAAGCCATTTTAGGTCATTGAAAGGTTCTTTTGATCGATAACTTATTAGGTAAGCTATGTATAACTCTTACCTTCCATTCTACACAAATTTCTCTAAGAATTAGTTATAGAAAAATTGAATTAGTAGAATTTGAGGGGTTTGATTCTTTCTTAATAGTAATAAAAAGAGCCTTAGGAGTTAAATTAGAGATTTATAACTAGTTTAAAGCTGAACGGTAGAGCTTTGAACTCGTAGGCTCCATTTTAGCTCTAAAGAGAGAAAATTTAAGGAAAAAATGTGATTTGAGTAAAATGAGACCAATTGAGGTGATGTAAAGAAGTAATTGGGTAGCAATAAACTTAGAATGAATAAATGAAAAAGAATTTATGGATGAATATAGCCCTAAGTAGTAAAAATGAGTTTTTGATCAAAATGGACCAAATGACTAAAATATGCTAAATTTATCTAGATTAGCATATTAGATGTGTAAATAGAAAAAGGAAGCTTGAGATAATCTATAGAGGTTGTTGAAATCCGCAAGTAACCTTTCTAGTGGCAAAAGGGTCGAGGTACGAATAACTTCCTTTGTTTAACTGTTTATTATAACTGTATGTTAGTATGCTATGTAGTGTATGAGATGGTTTTAAACAGAGCATGTCTTATAGTATTATGTGATTGTTGTGTGAAATAGATTTTGGTTGAAATAGAGCATTGAAATGTGTGATTTTAAATGGAATGTATAATATATATATATATATATATATGTTATGTTGAGAAAATGAGTAAAAAAATAGTAAATGGGAACTTTAAATGATTCGGAAGGCATGATCATAGGGGTGGGAGTTCACCCGAGTGAAGGAGATGATAAAGATTATATGGCAAAGTTTTTTTAGTACCCAATAGGGTGCAGTGTTGGAAATAATTCTCTTTAGTACCTTTTGAGGTACGGTGTTGGAGAAGATTTCCTTAGTGCCTATTGAGGTGCAGTGTTGGAGATGAGAGATTCCTTAGTGTCTTTGTAATACAGTATTGGAGTCAACAACGCCTCATTCTGTGTATTAGGGGAAACCATAATCTGTATGTGCATTAAGACATCTTTGGCCAAATGATTCTGCCACTGCAGGTGAGCTTAAGGCTAATGAGAGTATACATTAGTATAAGGTGAGCCTATGGTTTCATGTTAAGTGATTTGGAGGTTCGGTTAGTCATGATCATGCTATATCATGCTATATGATGCTATGAGATATTATAAGATGATATGTGATATATTATGAGATATTATGAATGTTATATGAAAGTGTTGAAAAGTTGAGACTGGTTATGTGTCATGTAAAAAGGAATGGAAATGAGATATGTGACATTAATGTTATTTAATGAGGTTTTAAATGGTATAATATGCTTTACTTTCATATTATTGCATGTGATAGTTAATAGGAGTGAGTTATTCTGTTACTAAAATTTTTATCTCACCTTCATGGTTACATGTTTACGGGATTGAGAAATGATCAAGGCAAGGGAAGAGAGTCTAGACTGGCTTAAGTTGTGAAGCCATTTATACTCAAAGTTGTGTAATAAAGTAAACTAAGAATTGTGTATATATGTGTAAATGAGTTGTCATAGGATTGCATGCATAACTTGAGTGATGCTTTTGTGGAATCTTAGCTCGATTGTATGTTTTTATGATGAACTAACTCAATGGGCTATGATTGAGTATATTTGTGTTGAAATGGTTGTTTATGTTCGTCAATCTTAAGCCCAAGTGAGAAATTATGATGAAATAAGTAATTTGAGGCCAAGATTGTGTTATGAATGTTGATATATATGTTTATGATGAGAACAAGGCTAAGTGGCCTATGTTGTGCCAAGAAATGGCAAATTGTGTAAATTTGTAAAATGTGGAAATTGGCCGTAAAAGTTAAATTTTGTTATATATGTATGATTGTAATAAATTGTGGTTAATCAGGTGTATAAAGTCTTTTTAGACTTAATTCAATGCCTTGTGCAGTCTAATGAAAGAAAGATATCGATTTGAACACTTAAGTGCACAATTTTTTCAAAAAAAGTGAATTTTTATACCTGAGTGTCCAAATTTTGATCGGACTATTAGATCATGTCCAAACCTATCTCATTAGTTAGCTTACAAGCTAAGCTTTGTGTGGGTGCTTGAATCACTGAATCGGATGTCGTATATGAAAGTGGCACACACTGGAAGTTCATCATTTTTGATGTCAAAATGATAGTAGAAAATCAAACAAGCACACTGCGACATATGGTGTCACATGCCACTGCGCATAACATAGAAAAGTTAAGTATGTGGCTATGTAATGAAAATGTATGCAATTAAGATAGGAATGCTAGTGGGTTATGTCCACTACGTATTAGAGAAACATATGATTTAATTTTGCTGTGATATTCTTTGATTGTATTGTGATTTTTGATGGTTTTATAAATGAGTCTTAGGCCCAAGCTTTTGAAATTAAAATATTTGATTATTGATTGGTAGTGAGTGATGTGGTAACACCATAATCTTCTTCTATATTTGGAGAATATAGAAGGAGGTCACAGAATGTGGCACAAAGACATACCCCTTTAGATTTTCTCACCTTTGATGCCCGAGTGGCCCAACTTCACTTCAAACCTAAATTTAAGGCTGAAATTACAACCAAACATACTTGTTAGACCTCTCTAGCCACACACCACATTAATTAATTCAATTATTTTACTTTGCTTTACTTAATTGAATCTTAAATTTTTAGGATGTTACATCTAATTTTCCATCTCCTAGGTAGCCTCACTAAGAGTTATCCTTTTCCAGAACATCTTTAATAGCAGAATAGTCTTGTTGTGAAGCTTCTTGTCTTTCATATTCACTATTTGCTCTTGTTTAACCTTGTATGTAATGCCCTCACTGACATTACCATATTCTCCACTACAATCTTGCTAAGTAAATCAAAATCATTTACTTTGAAAACATTGAAAGCCTTAGGATCCTAGATAAAAAAAATTTCAAAAATCATATTATAACTTACTCAAGTATAAATCTTATTACGCATAGCAAACGCAATAAACCAATGTGCATTAAGGTTTGAGATAACCGGGAGAACTCTATCTTGGGTAATTATTTATTAATTGTAAAATAAAGTGAATTGTGTATTAAACATACAAATTTTGATTTGTGAATGAATACATCATACAATGAAACCTTATATATTTATCTACACACTTTATTATGCATTTAACACACTAAAGAGATTTCTCTACACACTTTATTATGCATTTAACATGCTAAAAAGATTTCAAATGTGTTTCAAGATGTGAAAGTGATATTCTAGAGTGAATTTCACGTGTATAATGTGTTTGAATGAGTAATGGATAATGGTCTTGATAAAGATGAGTAATTGAGATTGAAAATGCTATGTTTATGTGCTATAAGAGAAATGAAACTTGACGCTCATTTAAGTAGTGCATGGTCATGAGCCCAATGTGATTATTATGATAATGAATAAATGAAAGTATGAAAAAGAGTGAGTATTGTTTATGGCATGATCAGTAGGCGAGAGTTGGCCTAAGGACTGGGAGTAGAGATAAATCCATGTGATATTTAGGCTGCCCTCCGATGCACGGGAGTATAGTTTGTCCCATAGTTTGTCAAGGGATCATCCTATAATTTGTTGAGGAACTAGAACCTAGCTATATCCACCAGTTCAATGAGGAGAATAGCCTAGGGTATGAGACACCCTAGAGATTTGAGAATGGAGAAAGTTGTGGTTCGAGAGTGAGTCATGTAATTTTTGGCCAGGTTACACCTCATGATTAGTGAGCTTAGGTAATCCAATCACATAAACAAAGTCCTATTTAGTGTCATAGCCCACGGTTTCAGTCTAAGGAAATAAGGAAGGTATAAGGTTGGTTGATCATTACCTATGTAAGTATTTGATATGTCACATGTGTTGAGTTATGGCAAGTTATGTGAATAATGGGTCATAGTCATACATCTAAGAGAGTATTGTGACAATGCACCTAGAATATGAGAGATAAAGATGTTATTAAATGAGAAATGATTGGTTATAATATGTGTTAAAGCATATTTTAAGTACTTTGTTTCATATGCATGTATTTGGTTTATAATTTATTTGTAACTGCATAGGGTAAGTTTTACCTTGGTCACTGAGTAGCTAGACTCACCCCTTTTCTTTAACATGTCTTAGGCTCTAACTCTAGTGCAGAGAGGGACAAAGCTACTAAGGCCTAGGAATTTATGTATTCCTTTAGTATGCCTCTTGTATCTATTTATTTGATGTAATAGAACATGAATGCTAATTTTAGGTTGCATGCTATCACAGTTGCACTATTTTATTGTTGTAAATGTCTAATTTGTATTTTAGGCCCTGAGTAATTGTGTATGATGAAATATGTATGTGATTAAGGCCAAAATACTAGTGAAAGTGTAGAAAAGATATTTTAAACATGTTATATTGATTTTTGATACAATACAATGGAAATTTGCCTCCCCCTCTATTTTTGGTAAAACGAGGTTGTGGAGTGAATTTATGTTATACTTATGTTTTAGTGCATGTGACGTGTTATACTGATAGTCTTAGGTCCAATGGACATAGTCCAAGTGTTAGAAAAGGCTATTAACACTTATTGAGGGTTTTGGACACCTTTTTTGAGTGAAAGTTATGAAAAGTCATCGAAATGTATTTGGGTGTTCAACTTCTTAATATGACTTGTGTTGGAAGTAAAACCTATTCCATTAGCTAGTTTATGTTAAGAGCTTTCCGTAGACACCTAGATCACGTCTTTCGAACATTGGACTAAGAATCAAGGTGCGTTGGAAGTTATTTGATTATGCTATCAAATGACAGCACAATTGTTGATATTTTCATGCAACACGCCACAGCGCATAGCGCCTGAGCCATAGCACGTGGCATAGAGAGCAACACACTATAGTGCAGTGTGCACGAGCCATGGTGCATTGCTCTGTCACACAACAAAAGTGTTATTTTTCACTTGTTTTCAATTTCTTTCATTCTTCTGAGGTATCTCATACTTCCGTAGCTTGTTTTACTCTGATACAAGGGTTTCTGATTATTATAAACTCATTTTGATTATGAAAACTTAAGATCCCTTGAAATTGAACTAAAACTTGGTAATCACTATTGAGTTAAATCTTTGATTACCATGAGCTTTATTGGTTAATTATATTTAGTGGAGTGAGATTTTTACAAGTCATGTCTCTTTTCATGTATGGCCACCACCAATGTCGCTTCATATCTTGATACATTTTTGTAGCACCAAGATGGATTGTATATTTACTACCATGAGCCTCGCTTAAATCATTTTCTTCATCTCATCATCACTAAGAACACAAGTCCTATCCCTATATACCATAAACCAATCATCATTAAAATTAAAATCTGTGGTTCAATTTGTCTCTACTTCTTCTTAGACTCCAAAAAGATATTCATCTTCTAGTCGTGCCATTCTTAATTCCTTCCAGATGTCATCACTAATCACTGTAGAATATGCATTAATCAAAGCTTTCAGTGGTGCATCCTACAATGAATCTAAAAATGATTCTATCAAACTATATTTTTGTACTATCAAATGAGCCACGTGCAATGTCTTTCTGCTCAACACATTAGCAACCACATTAGCTTTACGTGAATGATATTTCAATTCAAAGTTATAATTTTTAAGAATTTCATTAATCTTCTCTGCCTCATATTCAGCTCTTTTTAATTTATCAAATATTTTAAACTTTTCTGATCACCTACTAAATATTCATCTCTTTCTAATCTACCAATTTAAACCATAATTAAGTGTTTAAATATTTTATTAACTTCTAATAACCATAATCACAAATTAATTCCTTAATTCAACCTCAAAACAACAATAACTCTAATTTAAATTCTCAATAAATCCACCATTTTCACAACTAAATATCTAAGCGAAAAATTAGGATGTTACATTATCAATGTTAAAAACTGGTTCATATTTTCATATTTTGACTAGAGGCCTTATCCATTGTTGCTTGGGCACAAAATAACCTCTGCCCAAGTACTTCTCGATTTTTCCTTGAACAACATCCAGGCTTGCTATTATTTTGCCTATGAGCAAGTCCAAACATGTATCTATGAAGAGGTCTTGGCTTGTGTAGACTTAACCATGAGCAAATATAGACTTGTTTGGACGTGTCTATGGGCAACATCAACTAGCTCGAATTCTGACTTAAAGGCTCTTAATATAATTTAAGCTAAAATCTTATTTTGATTTTGGGTTATAATGAGTTATTGGATCTTTTTTTTTTTTAAATTTGAAAGTTGATAACTAAAAAATTTGTACTAATCAAAAGTTTAGGATGACAATGCAATAGAGTTTGATGTATTTTTACACCTTAATCCTTTATTCTTATTATATGCATCATGGTCAAAAATATTTTCTTTCTCATATATTTGACTTATTAATCCATTCATCTAAAATTGTGAAAAGGATAAAATTGAAAGAAAATAATTAATGATGCACATATTTATACTAAATGACATATAAAAATATCACAATTTTTTAAAGAGTGACTTATATATAAAATCACAATAAATATATCATATGTGAAAATGATATAAAAATCTTCTTGAAATATGCAAATAATAATGAAATTTCTTAATATGATAATTTCTCTTAAGTCTCTTGAAATTTTTTCAGTTCATTTGTGATGAGCATCATAGTGCTTATCAGTGTGATGAGATTTGAACCATTCAAATTATGATTTAAATGGTCTGGATTTAAATTAATATTATATATATTTTTATATTTATTAAAATAAAAAAATTATAAAAATTATAAAATAATTTTAATAATTTTTTTATTTTCAACTTGGTTTAGATTTAATTTGGAGTATCCAATTTAATATTAAAATTTGTAATACTATTATATATTGACTATCAAAATATATTCTATACAGTTTAGATTAAATATTGACCAAATTAATGATAACTTTTTTTTAATTTTATAAATTTATATTTTAATAAATATAAAATAAAAATATACAATAAATATTTTAAATAAAGACCATCCAAATCAAAATCTGAATAGTTTAAATCTTATCACACTGATTAGCATGAAGTTGACCAGATTTTTCTAACCCTAATGACTTTTGTGAAATGATTATAATGCCCCTAATTTATAATAAAAGGAGAAATAGAACTTATTATCTGCAATCCTATTTTAGTTATTGTTATTATAAAAATAATCATTACTTAAATTAAAGTAATAACTGATATTTACAATATTTAAATTTTAATGATTAAAATTTTTTTAAAGGAGAAGCTATAATTACTTGTCATGTTTTATTTATTGTCAGAAGAAAAGTATTTATTATATAAATTAAAGTTATCAATAATATTTATAATACTTAGAATTTAATACTTAATAAACTTACTGAGTGAAAATTATCATTTTTTATCCCATTTTAATAATTATCAAAAAAAAAATCAAAAGAAAAGCGGTCACTGATTAAAAAAATAATCATTACTTAAATTAAAATGATTATTGTGCATTTTTTTTTATATTTTCAATTAGAAGTATCATAGTAAAATGGCATTAATATCAGAAAAATCACTTAAAAAGTTAACACATCTTATGAAATATCATTTCATTTGTATATTTAAAGCGTCGTTTTTTTTTTTTTTTGGCCATTTTCTCTATTTTTATATATTTATTTCTTAATTAATGCGAACCGCTTAAAGAAGACACGTGTACTCTCTTTTTTTTTAAACCTAAAAAAATAAAAGACATGTGTCGTCAAGACTCTTGAGAGGGACTACTAAATTTTTATTTGTAAGGGGGGGAAAAAATATATATATATATATATATATATATATAGTTTTAGTAGTTAGAATAAATGAATAATACTCTCTCCGAGCCTCCGCGGAGCTGCCATTGCCACGGTCTCCATCCTGACAAACGAACACCATTGGAAGTCGGAACCTTGAAAAAAAAAAAAAAAAGCAGAAAATGTTAACGAGATTCTCAGCTGTAGGTTTTGCAGTATTATTGCTGTTACACCAAGAATCCATATGTTTCAGCACCACACAAGCATCTCCGAAGCTCTCAGAATTCCGCCGGAAGCTCCACCAAATGCTCACCACTACGGCGCCTTTGCCAGAAGCCAAAACGGTACGCAAGCGACTCCAAACATTCGAGCTTGTTTAGAATTTTCTCTGCGACTTTCGCGGGATCCAAACAGTAAGAGTGTGTAAATTGCAGAAAGGTAGGAGGACGAGAGTGGTGTACCCGCCGGAGTACGGCGGCGATCCGACAGGGGAAAAAGAGAGCAGCGAGGCGTTCGAGAAAGCTCTGGAAGAGGCATTTGCCACGGAGGGAGGCGATGAAGAAGAAATGGTGAGAGGAGTGAAGGATCTGGGAGGAGTGGTCATTGATTTGGAAGGAGGAAGCTACAGAATCGGCAAACCCATTTCGTTTCCTTCTTCCGGTGGCGGCAATCTCGTGGTAATTTAGTAATTTCAACTTTTTCACATTTTTTATTTTTTTGGTAATTGGTAATTTGGTAAATTCTCAGACCAGATCATCTGAACTTTTGCGTATATAAATGAAAAAGTTTAGGATTACAGCTGGGTTAAAAGTTACTATTATAAACAGTTGGAGTTAAAAAAAAACAGTAATGTATTAGAAATACTTTTGTGAAGTTCGAGCTTTTGAAAACGAAAATTTTGAGAGCTTTTTTATTATTGTTATTGTTCTTGTTATTATTATTATTAATTATAAACGCTTGAATCAACTGAAGAATTATTTCAAATCGAAAATATAACAACGTATTTGGCCATCGGTAGTGTCCAAGGATGCTTGTCTGATCTAAATTAATTAGAGTCTTGTTAAGTCCTCATTCATCACTCATACTCCCTTTAATTTTATTTATAAAGTAGAGGAAGAAAAAAAATTTTGGTTATATTTACAAGTTACGTTATTAAATTTTTATCATAATTTTTTTAATTTCTATTAAATGTTGGAGAGAAAAAATATGTTATTGAATTGTGTATATTTAATAGGATAAAATTGATAACTTATTAAATTTTAAAATAAAGTTAATAAATTTTAAAATTTTTTAATATTAATAAAATATATTAAAAAATAATTTATAAATAGGATTAGAATAATATAGTAAAGTAGGCTCGAGATACTTGATGCTCATGTTAAAAAAAAAAATAGTTTTATTTGTTTTATTAGAATTATAGGGAGTTTTAAATTGTTATAAGTTAGTATTGAATTTGAGATGCTTTTTTCACTCAAAGTCTTCAATAAACATTTGGATTTTATCATGAATATGATTATTATAATCCTTTATATTTATTTTCACTCAAAGTGAAAGAAAAAAGCCCTTTATGTCCCCCCCCCACACACACTAATTTAATTTATGTGATTATTTATTCAATAAATTTGTTGTGTTGAATGGGGAAAATTATAAAAAAAATCATTTTTTAATAAAATTAATAAACAAAATTGTTAAGTTTTAAGTGTTTATGGGCCACATGCAAGAAAGTTTTAAATTTAAATGTTACAAACTAGAAAAATCTCCCATACATATTATAAATCACGTAGCTGGGGGAAAAAAAAAGAGAAAGTCACTTTGAGCTCCTCAATCTAAATACTCTGTAAAATTATAAAATTACTTTGAAATTCCGTTTTTTTTTAATTGAAGTCAATTGCTATTGGATAATTATTATTGTCTAGTTGTTAAGTAAATAATTTCATTGACAACTATTTAATAAAAATTGATAATTTTAATATAATAAATTGAAAATTTTATTAAAAATATGAGATTTCATTTTATAATAATTTTATAAATTTTTTATAATTAATTTTTTTGTGAGACTTGAGATTGATTTTTTTAAATAATAATAATAATAATAAATAAAATGTAAAGGTTGTAAGATTTGCTTTTAATATGATACACACACGTGTTTTGTACTGTTGCAAAGTGAAATCCGTGACAAATATTTCGTTCAGTGATTCAGTCATTTTCCTATCTTTCTGTCAAAACTGGGAAAGCTTTATCTTTTTGTCTGAAACAAGCCTACTTTTCCTTTTATTCTCTTGTCAATCCATAATTTGTGGTACTGCTGATAATTTGAACAGGTAAAATTTATCTGAGCTGAGTATATATAAATTGAGATTAAAGTATTTTATTGTTCTAAAAAAACATATATAATCAAATTTAGTCTTAATTATTTTTTGGATGGATTTAGGTTGACTTATTACACTTAGCCTAATCTACGGGCTCTATATAAATATATATTGCTAGTAATTTCGAAGGCCTAGCTCCATTCAAGTCAAATTTAAAATTTTTTTTTTTTTAAAAAGCTCATATAATCGAACACAATTCTAACTTTTTTAGGTGGGTTTAGATTGATCCAAATTATCGACTATAGTTTTGGACATGTAAATCCTTTTTTATGTATATTTTTATTTCTCACATTATTGTAAATATACAATGGTTTAATGTCAAGAATATTTTGCTCACGTCTATAAAATTTAATAAAATATTGCAACAATTTAATTGTAGGAATTATAAATTCTAAAATTTAAATATTTAATTGCAAAATTGTTAAATATAAATAGGTTAAATAGCAATTTGATTTCTAAATTATAGATTCAAAAGCGTCTAAAATCTTAAAATTATTTTTTACATAATGTTTCCCTTTAACTTTTAAAAACTATATAATGTTAGCTCATACATTTATAAAAGTTAATTTCAACTATTAGTTGATCCAAAAATAAAAAATTAAAGAAAGGGAACAGGAAAATTTTCTATCCTAGTCATTTTTTATAATTTTTGGATTATATTATTTTCCTTGTCCTTTACTATTATTTTTTAGTCAACAAATAGTTAAAGTTAAATATTGTTAACTGTAGGGAATACATTGCATTAGCTTGAAAAGTTAAGTGAGACTGAGAACAGTGTACAAAAAAATGAATTTAAGTTCTAGACACTCTTGAACATATATGCTATAGTTTTAGGGCCAAATTGTCCTTTAACCCAATATAAATATTAAACAAATTAAAAAAAAACTTAAATATATTGATTTTTATATTTACAATCAATTAATGATATTAGTAAAAGTACAATATAATTAACTTCATATTTATGCTTTTCCCTTCTTAACTGCATTGCATAAGATCTGAATTGCCTAACTTGTACATAAAATTGTGATCCTTGAATTGTCAGCTTGATAAAATACACAACATTGGATATTCACTTAATCTTTGTGGGGTGGGGAAAAGATATCCACTTAAGTAGGAATTAAACATGACTTATTCTTAAATATAATCCTAAATGAATTGCTTTTCTCTCACGCTACTGAAGCTTTCAATCCTTATGTTTAAGCCTCGAGAGGAAGAATTTTCTGTGTCTGTATGTGTGTGTATGTGTGTGTGTGTTTTTTTTTTTTTTTTTGGGGGGGGATTAACTGAATTGAGTTTAAAGGAATGTAAAAAGTTAAAGCCATCTTTTCTCTTTATTAGATGTAGTGTTAGACAAATTTGCCATTAAACTATAGGTTTAGAAGCATTTAGATCCTACATTCATTTTTTGTGTAATGTTCTTTTTCATCTTTTAAAAATGGTGTAATATTGTTCCTACACTAACAAATATTAACTTTGACATTTAGTTGACAAAAAAAAAAAATAGAGAAAATGATTTCAAAATATTTTCTTGATCATTTTTTATATTTTTTTGGGGTTTCTGTTTGTAATTTTGGGTCCTTTTTGTAATTTTTTGGTTATTTTCTATGATTTCTGAGATCATTTTCTGAAATTTTGCTGTCAATTAATAATTAAAATTAACTTCTGTTGGTAATAGGGGTGACATTGCGCTGTTTTTAAAATTGAAAGGAAATATTATACTACAAAAAAATTTAGGGTCTTAAACGTTCCTGAATCTGTAATTTAAGGGTAAAATTTCTGATTTAAATGGATCTACCTACAATTAAAGTAGCGAATAACACGTATATATATGGTTGATTAGGTAAAAGGTGGGAGCTTGAGAGCAAGTGATACTTTTCCAAGTGACAGGCATCTGGTTGAGTTATCCTCATCAAACTCTTCAAAACTTGATAACCCAGTGGAACCCTTGCATACTGATGGTTTCTTTGACATGAAAGCTCAAAGTGATGTAATTCACTATGAAGACATAACCTTCCGAGACATCCTTTTCGACTCGGGCTACCGAGGTGGCGGGATTCTGATAGTTGATTCTGCGAGAATCCGAATTAACAACTGTTTCTTCCTCCACTTCACCACAGAAGGGATTCTAGTCCAACGCGGACATGAAACCTTCATCTCAAGTTGCTTTCTTGGGCAACACTCCACAGTAGGTGGAGATATAGGTGAGAAAGATTATTCAGGAACCGCCATTGATCTTGCTAGCAATGACAATGCTATCACAGATGTTGCAATTTTCTCAGCAGCCATTGGGATTGTGGTAAGAGGTCAAGCTAACATAATCACTGGAGTGCATTGCTATAACAAAGCAACATCCTTTGGTGGCATAGGCATATTGGTAAAACTGGCAGGAAATTCACAAACCAGAATTGATAATTGTTACTTGGATTATACAGGTATAGTCATGGAAGACCCCGTTCAAGTTCATGTCACTAATGGGTTATTCTTAGGTGATGCCAATATTGTGTTGAAGTCAATTAAAGGACAAGTCTTAGGGTTAAACATAGTTAATAATATGTTTAGTGGCGACCCGAATAAGAAGGTTCCAATTGTGAATTTAGATGGGCAATTTGGTGAGATTGATCAAGTGGTGATTGATCAGAACAATGTTAATGGAATGGGGTTGAGATCAACGGTTGGGAGGTTAACAGTTGGAGGAAATGGGACAAAATGGATGGCTGATTTTTCAAGTGTGTTGGTATTTCCTAATCGGATTAGCCATTTTCAGTATTCATTTTATGCTCAAGAACCTAAATTTGTGGCACATTGTGTGACCAATGTGTCAGATAATGTGGTGGTTGTGGAGACGAGTGAAGCAGTTGAAGGGTGGGTGTCCTTTTCTGTTGAGCAATGATAATGTAATATATATTTATCATATATCATTATTTTGGTTATTATTTAATGCTGTATGAAGATGACTAATCCATCAATTATCAGAACACAGATTTTTATCAATGAGTATCAACGGCATGTGATGCAATCAGGATCATTTCATGATTGAAACTTGAAAGGTTTGTATTAGAGTGATATCATTGTTTTATTTTCATGTTTTTTATTTTTTTTTAGTTTTTTAAACTCTTGTATTATATATAAGAGTCAAATCTTAGAATTATTGAATGTTTATATAACAGTATGTTAATATGTGGTATTGTCCACATTCGATATAATGGAAGCTGGCGCGGCTAATACTAAGAAAGTGAAAGCCATAGAAGTTGAGACAAAACAGAGTAAGTACTTCCATATCTAATCATCTATTTAAAGCTTTGGATTGCCCATCCATTTTAGGATGGTTACTGGGTAATGTTACAAAAATAATAATAAATCCTATCTCATTAGGTGAGATCTATTACATAAATTAAAAAATATCATTATATTTTATCATTAACCAAATTTTTGAAAAATTTGTAATAAGCACTTTAATGTTATAAGTACTTATAGCATTACTGGGTAATGCTATTAAGTCCTTTAATCCTCAGCTTTTCGGTCTTCAACCTAAACATGATCTAAATAATTCAGACTCCAGCTTATATTGAAACAACCGTTCCCTCCTTCATGTTTTTTTTTTTGGTTGTTGTTAACAAGGAGGTCTAGGCCCAAAGGAAACTACAAATTACAATAGGAATCCCCCAAAGCAGTTCTCAAAGTGTCTGGGAAGAATTTAGTACTATAGTTCTCAAAGTGTCTGGGACTGTATCAAGGAAAGTACTTAAGGCCCATTTTGGCAATTTTGTCAGCAACAATCTTTCCCTCTCGATCGATGAATAAAGGTAAAACATATCTTCCAATTGTATCCAAAATATATATATATATATATATATATCATTAATGAGGATTGAATTTAGTAAAAAGAGTTAGTCAGTGCTTGACTATATCTCAAATAAAATCGTTTATAATAAAAAGGATACTTGTTAACAGGATTGCCTTCATTGTAGAGCCTGTAAAGGAGTGAAGCATCCAATAAATTTGTGGAAACAACCAAATCCAAGATCCATCTTCATTTCGAAGTACCTCACCCACAAGCTGCAATTGATGTTAATCTTTCAACAGCCCCATCAACATTACATTCTATATCACTAAAAAAAAAAACAGTAATTTTCTTACAGAATTTTCTCTCAAAAAATTATTGGAAAAAAGTTTTCTGAAAATTCCTCTTGTAAAAAATTAATCATGAAATTTCTCACAAAAATAGAGAACAATTCCAAAAGGATGATATGAGAAAATTAGGGAGAAAGATCCCGCTTCATGGGGGGAAAATTTTCTCTTTGTTTAATATATGAGAAATGTTTGATAACAACAAAAAAATTGATAATGAGACAAAAATGAAAATAAGAACTCATTAAGTTATTTTTGAATTTATCTGAGAGAAGCTTTCTTTCATAAAAATCTAAGAGAAATTCAATGAGTTGTTTCGGATAATACTAAAAGAAATATTCTCTTAAAAAGAGTCGAGATAACTTTTTTTTTAAATTAAGTCAAAAAAAAAATTCTCTTGACTTTTTCAAGGAGAAAATTTCTTTCAAATCTATCGGAGAGAATTTCTTTTAGATTAAGCCTAGAGAAATATTTCTCTTAGAACAAGCTGAGACAAAAATATCTATTGAATTATTTAAAATTATCTCTTAGAACAATCTAAAAAAAATTAAAATTTCTTTTAGATCTTTTTGAGAGAAAATTTCTGTCAAAATTTATCATGAGAAAATTCCAATTTTCCCTCATATTTTTCCAAAAGAAACTATAAAATGCATATTACTTTTATTATTATTATCACTGACTCAATACTCATATTATGTAATTATTGAATGAAATGGTCCAAAATGTGACAAAGTGATTGCAAAACAAGAGGGTTATTGAATGTATATTATATGCTCCATCCGTTAAAAAATGTAAGATATTTTGAATTGAATCTCACCCTTTAATAAATTAATTACTTGTCTCCAAACCAGTACTATCTTTTTATATTTATCCTTATATAGCAAGGTGCTTCACTTTAAAATAAATATAAGTGATTATTCAATAAGAGTACTTTTAGAAAAAAAATACAATAATTATCTTGAAATACTAAAAATATCTTGCATTTTTTTAATAGCAAACCCCTCAAAAAAATACCTTATATTTTTTGATGAAGTGGGTATATGATTATGATTTCTATAATAATATCAATATTAATTTGTTATACATTCACTGGCATCTCTAGCATATAAGAAAGTTTTCTAAAAAATTATCTATAAAATTAAATTTCATTATATTTCACTTTTCCAATTGATAAAGTTATTTATATAATTGAATATATATATATATATATGTAATATAACTTATTTAGTTTTAAAATATACAAAATTAAGAAACTCTAAAAAATCAACATTAAGTTGTAGTCTTATTGATTGCAAGACTAACACGCAAGCATATTATTTTGGTTCATATTTTTGATAGGCTTAATAGATAATTTGTTTTCCTTTTTTGTAAGAAAAACATTTTGGCAACTTATTGAGTAAAAAAGTTTTTTTTTTTTTCAAAATTTCCCATCAATGATGATAAGTTGTTACCACTAAAAGTATTTTTCATAAAAAAATAAAAATTTAAACATAATTATAAATCATATTAAATAATTTTTTAAAAAATTTTAAAATATTTAAAAATTAAAATTGAAAAATATAAAATTTTAAAAAAATTATATAAATTAAAAAATATTTAAAAATTAATATAATATTATAAATTATTTTTAAATCAAGTTAAATTAAATAATATACTATAAAATTACCAATTAAATTATTAAAAAATTTTGAAACTATTTTTGAGGTCAAATAAATTAAAACCATTTAAAAATATGGTTTATTATAAATTAATTTTTAATCAAAATAATATAAAATTTATAAAAGTGTGTAGTTTAGTAATATATACTTAATTTTGTTAATTTAAGACATCAAATTCATTGTAGCTTAGCTAGCAAAAAGGTAGGCACTAAAGGTGGATTCAATGTCATGGGTTCTACTCCAAAATAAGTCATATATTTGTAAAATAAAGGTAGGCATGATGTGATGCATGTATGGGAAGTGATGTTGTAATATCATGAAATCTTAACCGGATAACTAATTAATACTTAAAGGGTAAATTATTGATCTGGTGGATTAATTAGATAATCAAGATTTTGGATGATGAAATGAGGTTTTTGTCTTCTTAGGTTGTTAAATGGATAGGTTTAGGCCAAAGAATGATAGTCCAGAGTAAAGTGTGCGAACATGGTGAGATTTTCTTTACTGTGCCACATGCTATGGCATACATGGTGCATGGCCCATAATTTGCTTGAGTTAGACGTGAGTCAGCTCACAGAATAGAGAAGAAAGGAGAGAAAGAGGCATAATGGAGAGGAGAAGAGCTTATGGTTTGTTAGGGCAAGGATGTTTGAAGCCTCGTGAGATATTTACAACATGTTGCTTGCTGGGTAAACTTCATACCACCTTAAGCTCTTGTTTTACACTAATTTCTCTTAGTTGGCATTATAAAGAAATTGAATCAAGGGATTTTAAGGGATTATTTTCTTATCCTTTTGTAAAAAAAGACTCTTCAGTGTTAAATTAAGGTTTTGTGATTAGTTTGAAAGTTAACAGTTAACCTTTGATGCTATAAGCTTAATTTAGCCTAATTTATTAAATTAAAAGGGGTGAAAGTTTGGTAAGAAGTGTGTTGAGTTGATAGAAGTGACAAGAAGCTTTAATAGGATGATAAGAACCTAAGATGGTTAACTAAAAGTAGTTGGGTGATTATTTGTGGTTAATTTTGGTAATTAGTAATTTTAGTCAATTTGATAATTGACTTATAATGCGAACTTATGTAGAGTGACGTGATTTGTATGTTGGCTTAGCAAAAAGGAAGTTAAGGGTTTGAATAGCACCATGAATAACTTTTTTAGAGTATAGAAGAGTTGAGGTAATTGGATTATTTATTCTGTCTATTTATTAGTTTAACTATTTATAAGTAAATGTTAATGACATTTATAAATGAGATTGTCATTATGTTTAGAATTGCATGTTTTATCAAGTTTTAGAATAAAAAGAATTTAGTTATAACTTGAGATGATTTTTAAAAATATTTCCAAGTCATTGTACCAATGTTGCACTTGGAAATGCAATGTGGAAGGCGTGAAAGCGAACGTTCCGGCCTTTGAAAAGAAGACTGAAGAAATGGGAGTCGTCACCAAAATTTTGAGAAAAATCTTAGAAAACCGTTTAAACGAGGATAAGGAAGGTCTGCAAAAATAGAAAATAGATTCAAGAGTTAGTTGAGTGTAGGAAAGGTGTTAGGCACCCCACAACACCCGTTTGTCAGAACGGTTACCTGAAGTTTGTTGTGCTATATTAATATGATTTTAAAATTATGTTAATTATCCCTTTTATATTCATGTGTTTGATATAAAATGATAAGAATTAAGTAAGAAATATTTATTTATTTACGAGGAAGGACTTGACTTAGAATCCGACTCTAAGGCCTACGTACCTTATGATGAGGATCAAAGTCCACGTAGTTTGGGCTTATAAGTTGTTGGTGAAAATATTTTTAAAGAAAAATTAATTAAAAATAATTTACCATTTTGCAAATAGAATAATTTCTGAAATTTTTAAATGTGTATTTTAAATTGCAAAAAGTGATTTAATTTCAATCATTTTCTCAATTTTTAAATTTTTTGAAATAAAGAAAAGAGTTTTAAAATTACTTTTCATGTTTTATTATTTTTTTAAAAAAATTTAACTGCTATACGTGCAGAGCCTTATTAGGTTATACAATAATATAGTTATTCTAAATATTTGCGAAGATTTCAAAATCTCTCACTATAAAAGAGTGAAATAGTGTAAATATTTTAAGTATATTTTAATGTGTAATTATATAACTTATATTTTAAGTATATTTCAAAATCTCTCACGATGATATGATTAATTTAAGTCTTTATGAAAATTTTTAAAGTCTCACATGGGACTTAAGTAAATTAATAATTTATTATAAAAAAAGTTAACTTTAATAATAGGCCTTTGAAACCCTATTATTGCATACAAAATTGATCCTCATATCTATAAAATCTTATTGATCTTTATGATATAGAATCATTTTAATTATCTATGTAAATTCTTAAAATCTCACATGACAAATAAATCAAAGGCCAGACAAATAAATCTTGTAGGAAAGAATGTGATGGTCTAAACATAGATGTAAAATCATAATGAAATTTTTTTGAACATTGATCTTGCAAGGCTTGGCATTTCTATGGAGTTATCATTGGGAAAGGAAGAAAAATTCTCTTCTATTTCTTCTTCTTCTTTTTTCTCTTCCTTTCCTTTTCAGTTTTTCTCTTCATATCCCATTCAATGAGTGAATGCTAGTGGAGGGACAATCCTTTTTTTTTTTTTATATTTGTCATCAATAGGAGTGCTTTTTTTTTTCCTTCTTTTTTTCTCTTTTTTTGTATTTATTCTTAGCTCTTGAGCTTTGCTTTCATGAGCTTGGAAATGGAAAGAAAGTATTTGAATGGATAAATCTGGAGGGTTAAAAAAAGCTTCAATTGGGTGAAAGAAAGTCTTGATCCTCTCTTAAAATTTAAAAATTCAGTATAAATATATGTTTGAGTACCCTACCCTGGTGATATTTGTAAACAAGTGAATGAAAGAAATACTACTCCTGGCTCAATATGGGTGACTAGGGGAAACTCCTTCAAAATTTAGAAAAGAAGAAAAAAATGCCTCATATTTTTGACTTAACTTGCTAATGGAGCATGCTATCTTATTTCTTTTTCTCTTCCTTCAATTTATTCTTTCTTATTCTTTCCTTTTTTTAAGTTATTTTATATTTCCATGAAATAGGGGCATTTTTCTTCAAGTTTATCTTTTTCATATCCATTGTGATTTTTTTTATTGGGAATACCAAACATTAAGGAAATAATGCATAAGATAAGAGAAGTTTTATAGTTAAGGGATAGAACAAGCAAAATAGAGGTGTCAAATAAAAAAGTATGATTACAACATTGACAAAGTTAAACAAGATCATTTTCAGTGATAGAGTTTGACTTTACAGACATTACATAATGAAGATAAGACGTGTTAGAAACAATATCTTTGAATTCTCTCTTCAATGGTGAATGACCTTGTGGGTGAATGTGATGTTTGGGCTTGATTTCTTTATCTCACTCTCTTTATTTTTTTTAACCTCACAATTTGATTAGAAAACTATACGCCCCAAGTGAATGCTAGCATCCACACCTACCATATCATTTTTCATGGTCAAGGCAAGGGTATGAAAGTATATTGTAAAATATTGATGTGCTTTGAATGGATAAGATAATGATAATAGACAAGGGGTGAGAAAATAACTGGTATTGTGGCAAGTAAGGTAGGGGCCCTTGACCTTCCCATGTAAATGACCCAAAAAAAATCCAATATTTCAAAAATTTCAAAGTCTTTTTATCTTGGCATGTGATATGAAAATGCATGAATGCAAATGCATTTGTTTGCTATATATGGCCTTGCTCTAATGGATGATTATTGTGGAATCAAGTGGTGGATTGGGATGGGAAGATGTAAAGCATAGTATCAATTTATTTACAATATTACGCTGGTGTAAGGGACAAATTGAAAAAATTTTGAATCTCACTCAAAGATGTAGAGTTTGTGATTGAATTGGAAGAATTTTGAATATCATTTTCACTGTTTGTCTATAAACAAGGGTTAAATAAGCAAGTGTGCTTACTTGTGCCTTAAACCTTTATGCTAAGGAAAGCACAAAATGATTCGACAATCCCTATAAAAGGGTTTGGGTATTAGAAATATTGTCATTTTGCGCATTCTATTAAGTGATTACAAGGCTACCTCATTTATGCCAAACAAAATTTTCTTTCCTCTACATGCTTATTGCATCATAGGAAAATGGAAATAACTATTAACCTACAAGGGACCAAAATCCTTACATGATTAAAGTCATGAGAATAATGGCCTTATAACTTGTTACTATTTTTTTCTAGGAAAAAAAAATTAAGGATAGTAGGTTTTCAGACATTTATGCACGAGAGTCAACTAAATCTTGTTAAACAAAGATTAATTTGTCATTTAGGTAAATGAGAAATTTCCAATCTCCTCCAGGTGCTTATTGCATTATAGGGAAAAGGATTAATAATTAGCCTATGAACAGTGAAAACTAATACATGGCTTATGTTTCACTTTCAAAATAAAATGTATTATTGTACCTTACAATAAGAAAAGTTGTTTAACGGGAGTTAGTTGATAAAATGTATCAACTCTTGAATGTTATGAAATGAATTTATAGTCACTAGGGTCAAAGACCCATGGGCAAAGCTTAGTTATTTAATGCTAATGCTATCCTTCTGACACAATAATATTGATTAGTGCAATGACATTTAATACCCACTCTAGCATAAGGTACCCAACAACTGTTTTCCTTAAGGTAGTATACACAAATGATATGTCATGATGATGATAATGATGCAATAAAACATGCACTCATTTTATGTCCTATTTAGGAAGCTTAAGTCTGTTTATCTTTATAATTATCAGGTATGAGCTAAAATGGTTGGCTATTAGCTTTTATCTAAAACGTGTAGTTTCAGGATAGATTTATAGTCCTAATAGATAGAAGGTTCCCAAGATGCCCTCACCATACGGTGAAGACCTTACTTAATAATTTTGACCATCTGCGAACATAAGCTCTTCAGTACTGAGTAAGTAATAGCTTGGGTGAGGCATTCATAATAACCTCTGAGAGTTCAAAAACACTTCGGGGAAACATTACTAGCCTCCACTAACCCAAAATGTGTGTGTTGAATTGTGTAAGTGCACAATGTGTGATAAGAGCATGCAAGCATGTTATCTTATTCCTATATGCTACCCAACCCTCATTTGTTAATTAGATCAAACAAAGAGATAATTATATGTACAGATAAAAGTTTTCTATCCTATGATTTATTCCGCATGTTATTTATCTTCAAACATGTTATGAAAAGTGAAAAGAGAGAGAAAATACGAAAAGAGGGGGAAAAGCACACATAAATTAAAAAGGATAATAGTAATAAAAAGAAAAACCATATTATATTTTGAGCACAACAAACTTATATAGGCTTGACTCTAACCTTTCCCCAGCAGAGTCGCCAACTGTCGCACTCGAAAATGTGATGCAGATGGCACGAGAGCGGAGGTTCCAACCTTTGGAAAGAAGACCGAAGAAATGGGAGTCGCCACTAAAATTTTGAGAAAAATCTTGAAAAACCATTTAAAGGAGGATAAGGATGGTCTGCGAAAACAAAAAAATAGGTTTGAGAGTCGGTTGAGTGTAGGGAAGGTGTTAGGCATCCCACAACACCCGTTCATCAGAACAGTTACCTGAAGTTTATTGTGCTATATTAATATAGTTTTAAAATTATTTTAATTATTCCTTTTCTATTCATGTGTTTGATATAAAATGATAAGAATTAAATGAAAAATATTTATTTATTTACGAGAGAGGACTTGACTCAGAATCCGACTTTGAGGCTTACGTACTCTGTGATGGGGATCAAAGAGTTGTTGGTGAAACTATTTTTGAAGAGAAATTAATTAGAAATAATTTACCATTTTGCAAATAAAATAATTTTTAAAATTTTGATATGTGTATTTTAAATTGAAAAATGTGATTTAATTTCAATCATTTTCTCAATTTTTGAATTTTTTGAAATAAAGAAAAGAGTTTTAAAATTATTTTTCATGTTTTATTATTTTTTTAGAAAATTTAACTGCTATACCTGTAGAGCCTTATTAACTTATACAATAATACAGTTATTCTAAATATATGTGGAGAATTCAAAATCTCTCATGATAAAAGAGTGAAATAGTGTAAATATTTTAAGTATATTTTAATGCGTAATTATATAACTTATATTTTTTAACATAGAAATTTTAATCACTATACCTGTAAAGCCTTATTGACTTTCATGGTAAGACAATTATTCTAAAGGTCTACAGATATTCAGAAATCTCATATGACCAAAAGATTGAATACCTTAATTTGATTAATTAATTTTATTACAACCATTTATAATTTTATTTACAAAAATCATTTATTCATTATAGAAATTGAGAATTACAACATCTGCGAGAACTTATTGTCCCACACAATGATGTGATTAATTTAAGTCTCTATGAAGATTTTTAAAATCTCACATAGGACTTAAATAAATTATTAATTTATTATAAAAAAGTTAACTTTAATGATAGGCCTTTGGAACCCTATTATTGTATATAAAATTGATCCTCATATCTGCAAAATTTTATTGATCTTCACAATATATAATCATTTTAATTGTCTACGCAGATTCTTAAAACCTCACACGACAAATAAATCAAAGGTCAGAGAGATTAATATTATGATCAAACCATACCCAAAACAATCAACATGAAATTAACAAGTTTTCATGATTAATAAGCAAGCATAATGATAAATTTTCAAATACCAAGAAACTAGTAATTCAATTAAACCATATTCTTTGATCACTAAGGGGTATAGGATCATATCTAGTCTCATATGTAGTTGGACAGGGATCCATGAAAACTTGGAATAAAAATGTGATTCAAACTCATAACCTTTAGTCGATGCTTTAAAATTTGAGAATATGCTCTTATATTTTCTAATATATCATCAAACACTTAAATTTAGATAGTTCTCATAATGCAAGTAGTAAGATCATTGAATCATTTTGAAGAACCAGATTGTTAATCCATCTTCAAGCATTTAAATGGATTTAAAAATGCATTAATTACCAAGTTAGAACAAACACTCACTCAATACATGCCCATATTAAAAAAATTAAACCAAATTTCACCTATCCTTTCTACAACATATATGCACACAAAATTTATCATAGCCATAATCGTATTATAAATTATTCAAGCAAAATATTTTAACCAAACCTCTATTAGTGCAGGCTCGACACATTTTATGAGAGTGAAGTCAAGACCCAACCCATGGACCAGATCATTTTGAATCATATGCAACACACAGTGCCATTCCTGGCTTGGATGTTTGATCTCCCTTAAATCTTCATTCTCTTTCTTGTTTTTCAGAGCTCTCAGCTATCTCTCTCGGTCTCCTCTCCATTTTCTCTCCACAGTTGCTCTCTCTCATTCCTCCCCCTAGTGCTTTTCTGCGTGTTTGTCACAGGTCCTCCTCAGTTTCCTCTCCGTTTTCTCTCCACAGCTGCTCTCTCTCATTCCTTCCCCCTGTGCTTTTCTGCGTATTCATCCCTACTTCTCCATGCTCTATTTTTTTCCTTCCTTTTCTGTGTTCGTTTCTAGTTTCCCTTCCTCACTTGGCCTCTCTCTTCCTGCTTCCACCTTCTGCTCCTTCTCCCTTTTCTTTCTCGAACTTCTTCTCCTTCTCTCTCTCTCGTTCTCCATCTCTAGATTTTTTTCTCCCAGTCTCGTTTTTCTTGCTCTGTTTTTATGCTCTACTCCCTCTCTCCCGGTCTCTTTCTTCTTCTCTCGGTTTCTTCTTCCTTTTGGTGCTCTTTTTTTTGTTTTTGTGCTCTGTTTTCCTGGTCCATTCTTGATCTCTCCTTCTCAATTTTTTTGCTCTGTTCTGATGTGCATTTTGGATCCACGCTCTCTTCTCTTCGTCTTGCCTTCTCCGTCTCTCCCTCCCTTCTCTAGCTTCTCCTTGTGTGCATCTGTGCTCTCTCATTCTCAGCTTTCCTCCTGTCTCCATACTCCATCGTTCCAGCCTAAAGACCCACGTCCCATGCATGCTACTATTTCTGCACTTTCGTCCGTCCCATGCTCTATTTTTTTTCTGCAACAAGCCTTTCTCTCCCCCTCTTCTATTTCTCTCTCGCTCTCCCTTATATTGAAGACCAAAAGAAAGAAAAAGAAAGCAATTTACCTTCCGTGTGAGATTCTCATGTGTGGTTGAAAGTCTGCTCTGCTCTTTTTGTGTGTGTTTCCTCATGTTCGGTGAAAGCCTGTGTGCATGCACATCTCTGTTTCTCCTGATCTCTGTGCACGTTGCTAATCTTCCTCTCTACCTCTATGACTCTGGTTTCGTGTGTAGCCGTGTAAGCGTTTGATCAAGAATGCTTTTCCCTTTTGCTTTTCTAGTTTTCTTTGCTGCGTGTTTTGGTGCCCTGCCCTTCTTTCTTCTGCACGTCTGGTACTTCTATACTGAAGAGAAGGACCAGAACTGATGGTTAAACGTTGGAAAACTAGCGTTTATCCTTCAGTTTACACACACACACACACACACACATATATATGTGTATTATGCGCGCGCGCGCGCGCATATATATATATATATATATATATTTAACCACAATTTTTTAGTTGCTTATGTATTTTTTTTTTTGAAAAATAATCCTTAAAGGATTCAATTTTCATTTTTTATATTTATTATATTTTTAGTTGTTTTAATAAGCTAAAGAAATAAAATCCTATTCAGCAGAATATAATATTAAACCTATTAATTAAAGTATTTTTTTATTTTGAAAATATAATCCTAAAAAGGATTAAATTTTATTTTTATATTTTTATATTTTTTTGTTGAATTCATTATTATTTTTATTAAATTTAAAAATGCTCAAACAAAATACAGTGTTCACAGACTATATGTGTGTAATAGTAGCATGATCATGTAGAGGGTGAAAGTTTACCTAAAGTGTGTGGAAATGTATAAAACAAAATCCATATGATTGGGCTAGCACCATGGGACCTCCAATACTATCATATATTTAAGACTATTATCATGGGACATCCGGGTAGTCTAGCAACTCTCTAATGCATGTGAGGGTATGATTAGGAGTTAGCAACACCCCTATTGTGTGTGTGAAAGGAAAAAACTATAATCCAAAAGTAAGATAGAATACCTTTGGCTGAGTATTTCTATTATTAAAAGTCTGCTCGGATCAATGTTTACATGATTAGTCTAATAGAGCCTATAAGTTCAATTGGGGAGCTTGAAGTTTGGTGGATAGATGATCATGCGAATGTGTTATTAATTTTGTGGAAATCATTCTAAGTATTTGCATGTGCGTACACACGTGGATGAATTTGTTGTTAGTGAAAACAAAATAGATGGTTTTGATTACTTATTTAGAGTTAATCTTGTTAGTGGACATTTAATGAATTATTTTGGCTACCAACATTTTTATCTCACCTGTGGTTACCCTTTTTATAGGACCTAATGTCAAGAGCTCTAAGGGGAAAGAGTCGGGTCAAGTGTAATGACATTGTTACTAGCCTATCATTAGGTGTAATAAATTTGAATTTCATAATTTTGTTGTATATAAGTTGCCATAGATTTTATAAACATAAATGTCTAATGCACTTGTATATTTGTGTGAAACTTGGCCTAATATGTGTGGTCTTGTGATGGGTGTGCTTTTTGTGATCAAGGGCTGAGTTAGTGTGTGAAATTGTTATCTTACCCAAGCATGTGAGAAGGGCAGTTTATATGCCAAACTTTGCGTCTATGTATAATATTGGTGTTATTAATGCTTAATCAAGTGTGAATTGTCTTATTGGATGTGGTTAAAGCCCTAGAAGTAGTTAATGACACGTGGTTTGAAATTGGGGTGTTCAGATGAGTGAATGACTTAAAACGATTGTTTTACATCCAGGTGTTCAACTTTCAAATAAAATATCAGATTAAAACGAAACCAATATCATTAGCTAGATTTTAAAATAAGTTTCGTGTGGGTGCTTGAATCATCCTAATCTAGCACCAGATGTGAAAATGATGGACGTTGGAAATTCGTATCAAAGGTGCATATGACGCAATGCATGTCACAAAACAAGAATGTGTGGCTTTGTACTATATGTTGCAACATATGACTCATAGCCTAAATGCCATTTTGTTTCTGTTTTCTTCTAATGTTTTGAATATGCAATCCCTATACTTTCACTGGACATATATGAGTATTTTAAACAATATTATATGATTTTCAAATGATGTTCACATGATAGATGGCATAGCATGATATGGCTCATATGTGGGAAGGGATTGTAGGGAATAAAATTTAATTTTTAATATATTATCTAAATTTCTCACATAATTTTTCTTGATGTATTTGGTGAGAAACATTTCTCGAAACATTTCTAAGAGAAAGTTCTTACAGAAAATTCTAAGAAAATATTTCTTTCAAATAAATCCAGTGGCTCTTTGATTTTTTTAAGAGAAATTTTTTTAGATTATTCTGCCAAAAACATTTTCTCTCAAATTATTTTAAGAGAAATTGTTTTTCTTGGAATATTTTGAGAGAAAATAAAAATTTCTATGGATTTTAACTCACTTAAATTTTTTGAGAGAAAATTTGAAAGAAATCTCTTTTCTCACTGTTTTTTTTTAATATTTTCTCTCATAATAATTCCAAGAGATATGTGCTTTTTTTTTTTTCCTGTAGTGTATTCGCATATTTTAGTACCCCCAATCAGAGATATTTGTAGACAAAAATGTAGAGTCCCATCGGGGATGAACCGGCTTCCTCCACAATTCCTTAACACACAATCTACTTGCTTAGAAGGAAACCCAGAAATTATCATCTCTTGGCTCAATCTACTTGCTTCTCAAAACTTCAACCTCCAAACCAATTTTGCCCCACAAGCCCATCTATCTTTGATAATTGGATGATTGTTTGGCTAAGGAATAGATTTGATTAGAAACTTTGAATGATCATACCTAGTTGGTCTGAAAAGTCAACAATTCCTAGAGTCTCTTTGCTTTAACTACCAAATAATCGTATAAGCTATATTAAAAACAGAGAATTGGGTGAGTGTACCATTGAGTTAGTGATGGCATAAATAAAGCAAGGCACGCGTTGAGTTTTTGGCAAAACATAATGCTTGAGAAATATCATGGGTCATTTCCAGTAACTACCCAAGACAAGCAAAGAAGTTTATAAAATAAATAAAAAAGCAAAACAGAAATTTTTGGACTGAATTTTAATTTTGGTCCAAACCCAACATTTTTATGGAAGAAAGAGGTATTAATTTCAAAAGATAACACCAATGAAAGTTAGGTCTAATAGAATGACTTAGTCCTTTATAATATAAACAACTAAGATTCAAATTTTTATTAAAAAAAGTGTTCATATTTAATACCCAATAGTATTTCTTAAAAATTAAGTTCAGTTCCTTTACATAGTAGGTGCAGGAGGGGAGAAAAATGAAAGTAATGCTTTTGGGCTCAATTAGCAAAGTACACATCACGTCTGCAAAAGTACTTATATGCGAGCTTCACTTGGTAAAAAGCCCAAAAACTAAGTCGTTATAGAGACACTTCGTACTTTTCGTGCCCCTTATAGTTCTGGTAAGATGGGTGGTAGGTGGATGATGCGGCTCTGCCAATGCTTGCATTTGCGGAGTAAAAATTCGATGTTGTAGACCTTTTTTGTTTAAAAAAATAATATTACATTTAGAATCACAAAACGTTTTGAAAAAGGACTTGTATAAGGAATTGGAGGTTATAAATACTCCCTCCGTTTCTTTTTATAAGACAAATCTTACAAAATATTGGTGTTCTTATTTAAACCTTTTGTATATCTAACTATATCTTATTCAAGCATTGTCACCCTCATTCATCTTCTAAAAGCCAACTCTTTCAGCTCTTATCTTCTACTTTCTATTGATCATCTTCTAACAGGTTTTGGTTGGAAAATTGGGCTAATCCTAGAGACTTACAAAACTGTCTATAGGTTAGGCCTATTATGCTCACCATCATTTCACCACGATAAATAAAACAATTTTAAAGATAATAAAATGAAATTAACAGTTTTTAAAGCAAATTAGCTTTGCATAGATCAAGGGCTCTCGTACCAATTTAGGAAAATAATGAGTCAGCTGAAAATGCTTTAAACTGTAAGATATAGCGATATAAGATAAGCCCAGGAATTGGCTATAAAATGGTTCTTCATAAAATAACTTTTATAACATATATAACTTACAAATTATAATTTACAAACAATGAGAAGTAGAGATGATGAAATTTTAATTTGTTGAGGGAGGATATAACATGAAGAAATGGAAGTGGCGTGAGTGTGGAGTGAGGAATGTGACGAGATATATCAATCATTAATGTTTTTGTCTGGGAAGTGTCTCCATCATGTTCCTTCTTTTATCGTATCTTTGAAGGACAAGATTCCCCCATAATTTATTTGGGGATTAGTCCCACATTTATTTGGGGATTAGTCCCACTCGAGGTCTAAGTAATGCTTTGCGTTTTTCATAATGTCTCTCTTGAATAGTGCCACTTTAAATATTATATTCTTGTAACGAGATTATGTCTTCGTTGAAAAAGGCAAGTATGTCATAACTTGCAAACTTTTTCTTGTATTTCTTAATTAGAGCTTAAACTTTATGTTATAATATAGCAATATATAAGAAAACTCAACGAATTGGCTATATAATATAATTTTATAGAAAAATAATTTCATGTTATGAGTCTCATATTGGATAGCCTCACAAGTGAAATGAGGTTTATAAGTATGAGGGGCTCTCCCTCCTATAATAGGCTAGTTTTTTGAGATTTACTCTCCCTTTAATGCTTTATTAATAGGTTGGCATATATCACAAAAATAACTATTCATGAAGGATTCTAATAGGAAACCAAGTAAAGTGTTGTAGGGTGAAATTGTCATGACTCTTGCATTAGGGATGTTCGAGGTTGTACCCATCTCAATCAGCTAGTACTTGTCTCGATCATGTTAAGATGAGTCTATTACTTGATAGGACAGAATGTCTCATACATCCCATCCTGAATAACATACATACATATATACATACATATATATTAACTTTTTACACCTCATTTAGCTTAGGTTAAGATTCCTGGCTATAGTTATGCTTATGCAGGATCCTATTGGGATTTTGGTGAAATGTTCGGTGTTTGGCACATTATTATTTTCGATATGCAGATCAATCGTACTTTAGTTTTTTCTTTACACCTTGTGCTTAAAGTTTTAGCTGATAATCGTTTTAATTCTAAATGCTTCTTTCCTTGGCTTTTGTCTCTTAAACAATCAATTGATTTTAGAAATGTTGAAATAATTTGATGAGCCGTTGAACTAATTGGTGATACGGGCCTGGCTTTTTTAAGATTCTGTATGTTATCTATGTTATCTAACTTGTGTCAATTTCATAATTGGTTATTGGTGCTCACCATATTATACCATTTGATACGCGTACGCCCACATAAACCTATTTATTGAGGATATTAATTTTGCTATACAGCTCAAAGATTGCAGCTTGCTAGTGTGTACAGAGGAGAAACTGAAAAGTTGGTTATGGTTAAAAAGCAGAATGGATGAATTCTGAGTGAAAAATAATTTAAGTTGCAAATTTGTAGTTGTAATTAATATAATGACATAAGTGACTTTAAGTTATTGTAATTTATGTATTTGTGTTATTTTATTTTTAGACTTAGCAAGTTATGTTATTTAATATTTTAATGAATATTATTATCCTAATTTTTCTCTCACTTTTGCTTTGCCGGGATATCCTGATCTCATCTCAAATTCTAAAAGATGTGATAACTTTTAAGATGGAACATGACACAGAACAAAAATTGAGTTCTAATCATTTTTTAAGATGGGACATAAGATAAGAGTATTGTAGTCCCATCTCATCCTATAAACACTTATATGTCACATAGATGGTTATTTACAAGAGGGGGGGGTGAGTTTGGCCGGTGAGTGTAAAGAGAGGACGTTTTCTCTTTCTATTTTTTTTTTTCAGGAGAAAAAAATCTGTCATGAAAAATGAAGTTTTTCAAGAAATTCAAATATAAGAAATGGTCATACTTTTTACTTAATTTTTATTTTTGTCATACTTTTACTTTAATCGTGAGAAACTGTTTTAGATAGAGTTGAGTGATGAAATTTCTCACGGGCGTATAGTTTGTCGTGAGAAATAGATAGTTTTGTGAGAAATTTCTTGCAGAAATTTTATGCGAAATTCATAAAATTAGCGGGGAAATTAGAATTCTTAATTGTTTTTTTTTTTTGGCAAATGCTAAAGAGATGTTTAAAATGTATTTTCCACAATTTAGTAATTACATATACTCCATTCGAGGCACAGTCTCCCAAACACTTTCCAGTATACTGTTCTAATACACATATCCTTTCTTTCACCCTATTAAAAATGTTAGAGCTATCAAAATCACAAAAGCACTCACTAATGTAACATCCCGGATAATTTTAGGAATATAAGATTAAGAATATGCCTAATTTGGTAGGCTAATTGAACCAAGTTGAGCAAAAGTTTAAAAATGTCTACAAAAGATAGAATCGTTCTTAAGGATTAATTAAATAATACAAGTTAATTTTTTTTCTAGAGAAAAACTATAAATATTTGTAGAGATTAATTGCAATGATGTTCTCGATCACAACTTGGAAATAAGCCATTTAAACCGGAAAAAAAAAATACTTTTTTAACGGCCAAGTGGTCACAAAAAGTTTCACTACTATAAAAAAAAAAACTTGTTACATCACTTTTTTAGGAATATTTACATGGGAGACATAGATCAAGGCAACATAAAATGTTGATACATCTACATTACTTTTAAGAGGGAAGTGGAAATAAAAACATCCTTTTCTATACCCAAAAAAAAAAAAACAATGTCTTTTTAATAATGAGAGATGTGATTTCTAAATAAACCATGTCCTTTTTGTTAAAAAAGGGACGTGCTTTGTTGATAATCCGCATCCTTTTTGTCAAAGTGAAAGTGATTTATAAAGAAACCACGTTCTTTTTTTATAAAAAAGGGATGTGATTTCTAAACAAACCAAGTCGCTTTTATTTATAAAAGTGATTTAATTTATATATACTACATTCCTTTTTATAAAAGTAATGTTGCTTATTTAATTTTTTTAAATAGGTAATTAATATTTTTTTTTATAGTCAATTGAACCTGCAAATTTTTACAATAGCAATAGCCCAACATATACAGCCAAAGTGTCTACCAAATAGCAACAATAGCATCACAAGCATATAGACTAAAGGAACACTAAAGCCATTATCATTCAAACATTGAATATTTGCAATTAAAGTCCAAAAAAACTACAACAATATACTAAGTAGAGTTTCTAGCCATCTAACTTTTTTATAAGTCAAGCTAAAATCCTAACTGACCAAACTATAAAATCTAAACTATGTAAATAGCTCTTTAAGAAGTTGACCTGTCAAACTATTTCAAATGTCATTTATCTCTTCACTGGTGTAAAGGTACTCATTGTCAACAAGCTACTTAGCCTCCTGTTAATCAGACTAATTTAGGGTAATTAAATGAAATTAATGTGGTATGGGGTCAACAGGCCTAATGAGTGTTTTTGGTTGTGATTTGAGTCTTACATTTGGGTCTGAAGTAAAATTGGGTCATCTAGACCTCAAAAAAAGGAGGAAAACAAGAAAGAATGTTTCTATGCCAGATGTCATAGCGCATGTGTTGTGCGCTGTAGTGTATTGAGCGAGAAAAATGCAAAAGAGACTCTCTATATTGAACTTGTGACATTATATTTAGTTTAAGTTTTAATGATAACAAATATAAATGAGTTAACTGTACTTCATATGTAATTGTTTTCATACATACATACATATATATATATATATACATATATATATATATATATAAAGTAGTTAACTATGACTATGGAATAAGTGCTTTAAAGTTTTTTTACTTATATTGCTCCATATTACATGAGATTTGAAAAAATAATTTATGTGCATCAAAGTTGTTTTATACCATTATATTTTTCCTTATCTTAAATTTTATATCCAAGAGTGTTTATAGTGTCATCTTCAATAACTTGGATATATACATATTAATATTTAGACTAACTATTTTGTTCATGATATATCATTTAATGCTGTCCAAAGTAAAGATGAGAGTAAGCAGGAAGAGGAAGAAATCAAAGATATCATTAGCATGTATGCCACACTCAAGCTAAGAGAACATAAAGGGAAGGATGATTCAAGAAGAGCTTAAAAAGATTGATGATATTCATACAAATTTTGATGCACCTTGGAAGCCTTGGATTTGGTAGATATAATATCATTAGACTAGAAGTATTTATGTTAAACTCATTGATTTAGATATAAAATATTGGCTTAAAGTTATTTTAAACTAAAACATGCATTTTAGCTATTAAGAGAAAGAGTGAGATTTATTTTTCTATAATCATATTCTTCATCTTTGATCATATAAATCTCACAAACTTTTAAATGTTTTGATTACTAACTCCATAAAGTTTTCAAAGTCGTTCTATTTACTTAAAATGAAGTTAAGTTGAAAAATTTATGAACACTTGAAATCTAAGCTTTGAAATGGCAATTATGCAGAAAATTAGTTTTGACCTTTGGTCATGTTTCTTCTCATATCTCTCATTATATAGATCACTTTAATATGAAACATATCTCATTTAAAAATAGAATCCAATAAATTTTTAATGATAGTTTATTTATTTAAAATCGAGTTCTATTGAAAAAAATATATGAACTTTAAAAATTGACTGTTGAGATATTGATTCTGCACAACATTCAGTCTTGACCTTCATTCACTCTTTTAATTATATCTCAAAATTTATGTTGCATTTAAGTGTGAAACTTGTTCATTGAAAACTATACTTCAAGAGCTTTCAACCGATATATAATTTGTCAGATTATGTGCAGCGACAACCTCCAAAACACATGTAAATACATCTGAGTCACAAGAGTGAATTGTCCTAAAAAAGCTTCAATATCTAAATCACACATGAATCACCTCTTACACACACATGAAACATCATCCAAAAGCTTTGTTTTTCACTGAACAGATTTTATGGTCAAAAACACGCATAAAATACTTATCACACACATGTGAAACGTCTTTTAGAGCCTTATTTTTTACTAAATAGCTTTTGTGGTCCAAAACACACGTGAAGCAATTTCTACCCTCATGTGATTTGTCACCTGGGCTATATCACATGACATTTCAAGTGTGATTTGTCATGTTCTTAAGCGAGATTTGTCACCTTTGCTTGTGAAAACTCCAACTTTGGTTCCACACAAGAAATGTCACCAACAGCTATGATCACTATGCAATGACTATAAACAGTCATATGATGTCTCTAACACCTATTTCACTCCATAGGCTATAAATATAACACTCCAAACTTATCTTAATAAGTGATTAACCTTAAAAATCATCAAGATATAAAATTCATATTCATATTACTCTTATTATATGAAAATCATTGTTCTTGAGCCAATATCATCTATATTTTCATTATTTGAGTATTAAAGCTTCATTTTACTCATCATTACTCTTAGAGAGAGTTTCAATTGAGTAACTTATATATTCAAATTCATTTTAAAGGTGAGGGAGAAATTTTTCTTATAATCAAGAGAGGTTTTTCTCTTAGGGAAAGAAGCTTACTAGTGAAATGAGTTACTATAAAGGCTTACAAGTACTTAAACCAAACTTGTGGTTGTATTGTGGTGGCAAGCACCCACTTAAGCTTGTGTTATAGTGAAAATATTAAGTAGTTGCTTGGGGACTGAATGTAAGCTCAAGTGGTGGATTGAAGATTGCTTGAAGATGCAAAGGTAGATTCTTGAAGGAGTTATTATGTAGAGAAGGAAACCTTGAGTTTGTATTTTTTTTTTCTAGTTGGATTTGAATTTCTTCTCTATACTTTTCTTTGTCTAGAATTACAAATTTGTATGACCTTTGATCTTGTAATTTCAAGTAACGATTCATATGATTGAGAGATGCTTGTTGCTACTTGATTTTTGTTAGTTTGAGCTCTAGATTTTGGCCTCTTCAAGTTGATTTATAATCTTGGTTAGCTTGATAAGTTTAACATGTTTCTTTGCTTTTTATAATCTTCTCAACTTGAATACATGTGAATATCTTCATGAATCATAATCTTGAGCATATTGATTCCATCATATGTCCTTGACCTAATTAACTCATTCTTGTAACACTTTGATTAGGCTAAACGTTGGCTTTGCTTTGGCTCACTCTACGATCATAATCTTGGATTGGGGTTCGTCAAGGTATTAGCTAAGTCTTGGTTAATATAACTAAATCACTAAAACTAAAGAGAAGAGAGAGAAAACCAAACTAGCTTGGTTGTAATCAAATAAAGATAGGTGACCAAATTCACATAGGAATTCTTACTTCTAATAGGTTTGTAAACACCTATTGTATTCACTTTAAAATTAAGTTAATTAGTTTAATTAGTTTTGAGTTTAAATATGTCCTAAATCACTTCTAACTTGTAACACATTTCAAACCTAAATTTTCAACTAAGCCTTCTCATATAGATTGACCTAGGTTCACACTAATATTACATTAGTATAGCTTAGTATTATTTTACTAGGGTAGTGACAACCTTAGTTACCAACTTAGATAATTATGTTAACTACTTACACTATGGCATTTATATGTGATTGTTGGTTGGTGTTTTGATGCCCTTGGTCAATTTGTATGAGTTAAACAAGCTTCTTTAAGGCAAAATATTGTGAAAGTATGTTTAAGGCTATTTTGAGAGTTGTAATTGTGTAATTGGATAATTTGAATGATGATGGCCTCTTTCTTTGCTTTTGATGAATTTAGGGTTAAGAAGTGAAAATATGATCTATGATATATATTTGTATTGTGGTGTGCTATACAAGTCATCTTAAGTCCCTTCAGTATGGTCTAGTAGTTGTGTGAGCTAATGGTACTTGGGTTGGGTTTTGGACACTTTAGAAGTTGAGAAATGTGAGAAAGTAATAGTTTTGGTTCCGAGTGTCCAACTTTTTGATATGATAGAATTTGTAAGACTCAATGGTACCAGGTTCAGCCTCAACTTCGCTATGTAGGAGAGGTTGGAGGATCAAACCTGGGAAGGCTCCCTTAGCGCAGTGGGTGCAGGGAATAACTCCTGAACTACTAGGAGGAAAGCCGGCTGGTGGTTGCCGTGAGGTGGCACGGCCCAGTCCACCACTCGCAGCAGTGGGGTCGGGGGGGTGTGACTGTTACATAAAAGGCGAGACTAGTGCCATTAGCTATTTCACTAAATGAGCTTTCTATGGACACTTAGATCACCTCAATTAGACGTCAAATGGAGGTTTAGTGCATGTTGAAAATTCAGTCAAAAAATTTATCATGATAGCTTTTTGTTGTCTTAGGTTCTATGATTTATGATGTAGCATATTTTGCCAAAATATTTATTTTTTGCTCTTTTGACCCCAATTTGATATTATCTTACCTTGTATGATGTCTATACTTTTGTATACATGTTTTACTCTAATTTTATTTTTTAAAAATGATTTTATAGCATTATAAGTTTTGAAAACTTGGGATCCATTTATGAAAATTTTACAAACTTGATAATTCATTTGGATTATTCTTGTGATTACCTTGTTATTTTGGGTTAATTGTGGATTAGTAAGGGAGATCTTACACCAAGTGTATAGATTAACCCAATTGGTTCAATTTTCTTATCTAAATACCTAGTTAATTAAACTTGCAACAAAAACTAAAGTATGTGAGATGTAAATTTCCTTATCAAATAGGAACCTCAGAAAATTGCTAATGGAAGAATCCTTACTTTTTAAAATTGATTATGGCAACTTACTTAATCTTCTCCCCTTTAGTCAAACATATAATCACCCTAGACACCTATTTTGGCAACCTAACTCAACAAATTTAATTCCTTAAGACCTTAATACAAGCCCTTAGGTCATTTCATTAGTATAACATCCTAGTAATCCTGTAATTAGCTGCTAATTAAGGGTAATTTAGTAATTAGTAAGAGATTAGAGATTTGGATGATTGCTTAGTAATTTGAGTCTTTGGGATGTTAAGTGAGCAGATACGAGTAGAAGGACTGCATTTAGGAGCAAAGCGTGTGCACGCGGTGAGGATTCTCCTTACTGTGCCACGTACCATGGTTAATGCTACCTATGCCATGGTGTATGGGTTAGAAAATGACTTGATAAATTACGAATTAGCTAGTGAGGGCAGAGAAGAGAGAAAGAAAGAATGAGTGAGAGTAGAGAGAGAGGGCTTTGGCTGCTAGGGCAAGAGTTTTTGGAGCATTGGAAGGCATCTCTAACTAGTAACATATCAGGTAAGTTTCATACCGCCCTTAGCTCCAATTCTACTATAATTTCTTTTAATATGAGTTATAGAGAAATTGAATCAGGAAAATTTAAGGAGTTTGTTTCTCACCCAATAGTAATAAAAAGGTTCTATAGAGTTCAATTTGAGCCTTGTGATTGGTTTAGAGTTGCACAATAGAGCTTTAAACTCGTAGGCTCAATTTGACCCTAATTCAAAGGAAAATTAGGGATGAAATCATGTATAAGCAAAATAGGACCGTTTGAAGTGATGTTAAGTGGTAATTGGGCAGTGGTTTACTTAGAATGGATAAGTGAAAGTGAATGAATGGCTAGTTGTAGCTTAAAGTACTAAATAAGTGTTTTTAATTAATTGAACTAATTGACTACTTATGCCAATTGTGTGTAGATTGGCATATTTCACGTGTGAGTTGAGAAAGGAAGCTTGTGACAAGCTGTAGTGGTAATTAAAATCCAGAGGTAATCTTTATTGTGACAGAAAGGTTGAGGTAATCAAATAAATTTCTCTATTTGATTATTTATTGTAACTATATGAAAGTATGACTAGTAATATATGAAAATGTTTTATTATAAGTGTGTTTGTTAAATAAATGTTTATGCATGAAAGTTTACAAAGAGTGATTTTATGATAGATGATTTATATACATACAAAAAAGTGATATGTGTGGAAGCATGATCATAGGGGTGGGAGTTCACCCGTGTAAAATGTAATGAAAGACCATATGACATTATTCTCTTTAGTGCCCAACGGGGCACGGTATTGGAGAATTATATCTCCTTAGTGCCTTTTAAGGAACAGTGTTGGAGATTATCTCCTTAGTAGTATGGTGTTAAAGATTTAGACTCCTTAGTGTTAATGTAATGTAGTGTTGGAGTCAACGATAGCCCATTGTCTGTATTAGGAGAAACCATAGTCTAGAAGTGAGATAAAACACCTTTGGCAGGGTGATTCTACCACTGAAAGTGAGCTCAAGGTCGATGAAAGTGTTATTGGTATAAGGTGAGCCTATGAGTTTCATATCAAGGTGATTTAGAGGTTTGGTCTGTAATGATCATGCTATATGCGAAAAAGTGACAAAAAGTGGTAAATATAATACTAAAAGTGGTGAAATGATATATTATAATAAGATTTAAAGTAAAACACCTGATATATGCTATATGATGATAGTCAATGGTAGAGAGTTATTCTATTACTGAAATTATTATGTCACCCTATAGTTATATTTTTACAGGTTATAATGGTAAGTTAGGCAAGGGAAAAGAGTCTGTGTAACCTTCCCTATATCTACTCAATATATGAGAAGATTACGGTGTTACCACTGCTTCGTGTTAATCATAATAATCAAATTTCATTTTAAAAGCTTCGGTCGAAGACTTATGTTGTAAAATCATTCAATTCACAATATAATCAGAGAAATATATAGTAGAAGTAAATCATTCACTCTTCTAATTCGTAGTAGACATAACCTACTAGCATTTTTATCCTAATGGCATGCATTTAATCATAAAATAAAATTGAAAAATGGTCTGTGCGCCATAGTGTGCAGTCCATGTGTTACAGCATGTGGCACAGAGCCATATGCTCACCTTTTTTGTGCTATGTGCCATGGCATATGACATCATGCGCTGTGGCGTGCTTGTCCGAATTTTTGCTATCATTTTGATAGCCAAAATGAAAAATTTCTGGTGTGTGCTATTTTCATATACGACATTCGATTGGAGTAATTCAAGCGTACACACGAAGCTTAGCTTGTATACTAACTAATAAGATAGGTTTGGATACGATCTAATGGCTCAATCAAAATCTGGACACCCGGGTGTAAAAAGTCACTTTTTTTGAAAAATTTGCACACTCAAGCACTCAAATCGATCCTTTTCCCTTATTAGATCACACTAGGCCTTGAACCAAGTTCAAAAAGATCTAATATACCTAATTGACCACAATTAATCACAATCATACTCATATATCAAAATTTGACCCTTCTACGGCTAATTTTCACAATTCCCTAACTTTACACACTTTACCATTTCTTGGCATAGCTTAGCCCCCTTAGCTACTTCTCAATACATTCAACCATATTCATATTCACAATATAATCTTAGCCCCTAACTTACTAATTTCATCATAATTTGTCCCTTGGCTTAAGATTCACTAACACAAACAATGATTTCAACGCAATATACTCAAAATCATAGCCCTTTTTTTCTCAATCAATACACATACATATAATTGGGTTTAATTTTACAAAATCTCAATTCAAAACATACATGCAACCTTATGAAAACTTATTTACACTTATATATACAATCTCAGTTCAGTTCATTACACAAACTCAGAGTGTATGGCTTCACAACTCAAGTCGGACCAGACTTCCTTCTTTTACCCTGATCACTTCTTGGTCCTGTAAACATGTAACTATAAGGGTGAGATGAAAATTTCAGTAATAGAATAACTCACTCATATTGAGTATCACATGAAACAACATGGAAGTAAACATAGTATATCATTAAAACCTTATAAAATAGCATTTATATCACATATCTCATTTCATTTCTCAACTTTTCCTTAATCACATAGGATTCCATGTTATCTCAACATATCTCATTATATCACATAATGTGCTAGCATGATCCCTACCAATTAAACCTCCAAATCACATCGAAACGAAACCATATGCTCATCTTAGACTAATGTACACTCTCATTAGTCTTGAGCTCACCTGCAGTGGTAAAATCACCCGACCAAAGATGTTTTAACACACAATATAGACTATAGATTTCCCCAATACACACAATAGGGTGTCATTAACTATAATACCATATTGCAAAGATACTAAGGAGTCTCTCATCTCTAACACTGCACCTCAATAGGCATTAAGGAGGTCTTCTCTAACACCGCCCTTACAAGGTACTAAGGAAAATTTTTTCCAACAACATACCCTAACGAGTACTAAGGAAACCTTGTCATATGGTCTTTATAATCTCCTACACTTGAGTGAACTCCCACCCCTATGATCATGCTTTCTTGGTCTATTTAAGGTTCCTATTTACCATTTAACACTTTCTTACACATAATATATACAAATAATACTTTACATTACAACACACATTTCAATGCTTATTTCAATCAAAACTCATTTCACACACAACAATCACTCAATACTATAAAACATACTCAATTTAAAACCATTTCATGCACTACATAGCATACTAACATATAGTTACAATAAACAGTTAAACAAAGGAAGTTGTTCAGTTATCTCAACCCTTTTGTCGTTGCAAAGATTACCCGTGGATTTTAACAATCGCTTAAGCTTATCTCAAGCTTGCTTCCTTTACTCGCGTGTCCAATATGCCAATCTAGACAGATTTGACATATTTTAGTCATTTGGTTTATTTTGACTAAAAACTCATTTCTACTACTTAGGGCTATTTTCATTTGTAAATTCTTTTCCATTTATCCATTATAAGTCCATGGCTATCCAATTACTACTTTACATCACATCAACCGGTTTTATTTCATTCAAATCAAATTTTTGCCCTAACTTTCTCTCTTTGAAGGCTAAAATTGAGCCCATGGGTTCAAAGCTCTATTGTTCAACTTTAAACTAATGGCAAAACTCTAATTTAACTCTTCATAACTTTTTTATTACTATTGGTCAAGGATCAAACTCCTCAAATTCCCTCAATTTAATTTTCCTATAACTCATTTTCAGAGAAATTTGTGTAGAATGGAAGGTAAGAGTTATACGTAGCTTACCTAATAAGTTATCAATTAGAATCACCTTTCATTATTCCAAAATGGCTTGACTTAGCTTCTCAACCCATCTCCTCTCTCTATCTCATGTATTTCTCAATTTTACTCCTCTAAAATTTTTGAAATTTCATGACTTATGAAGGCAATTTCTAGTCCATACGCTGTGCCACATACAACATAAGCCGCGACGCGTGGCACAGTGAGATTTATTCTCATCACGCGCATTTTCTTTAACCTAAAACACACTCCTATCACCCATATATGTTCATACAACACAAAAACAAGTCAAAATACCAAGTTATCATTCGAGTCTCTAATCCCACACTAACTTCTACTTCACCCTCGATTAACCTCTAAACTTAGGATTAAGAAATTCAAGATGTTGCAGTCTGGACTGACATGGTAATGTCGAGGAGGTGAAAGCTTTGAGTTTGTGTAATGAACTAAGATTTAATATGGATAATATGTATATAAGTTGCCATAGAAATTGCATGCATGTTATAAGTAGTGAATTAGTGGAATTGTAGAGATTTATAGTAATCTTATAAATCTTAGCCCATATATGAAAATGTGTGGTGAAATGATTACTAAGAGCTAAGATTTAATTATAAATATGTTGTGAATATGTAAAGGAGTGATTTTGTGGTGAAAAATGCTAGGTAGGCCATATTATGTTAAATTGTGAAAAAGTTGTGGTTTATGAAAATTGGCCATTAAATAGCCATATTTTGATATATGTGTATATATGTGACAAAAATATAGTCAATCAAGTGTAATAGGTTTTTTTGGACTTAGTTTAAGGCCTAAAATGGTCTAATAAAATTAAAGGATCAATTTAAGCGCTTGGGTGCATTAATTTATTTGAAAAAGTGAGTTTTTATACCTGAATGTTTAAATTTTATTAAACCATTAGATCATGTTCAAACCTATCTCATGAATTATCTTATGTGATAAGCTTTATGTAGGAACTTGAATCACTCTGATCGGACATCATTTGTGAAAATAGCGCACACTATAAGTTTTTCATTTGTGTTGTCAAATGACAGTTGCAGAATTTGGCATGTACGCCATGGCATATGGCATATCACGCCACGGTGCATGACATAGGGAATATTAAGGTGTATAGCATTATGCCACATGCCATGACGTATGTGTTGCATGCCGTGGTGTATGGCCCCTAATCTGACCTTATTTCTTTATTTAAATGGCATGCAATGTTTTATAGGAATACATGTATTTTGATTTCCAACACGTATAACTCTAATACTTTAAGGTTTTGATGATTTTATAAAATGAGATTTGGGCCCAAGCTTTTCAAACTAAATAATGGTTTACTATAGGGTTTAATGTATGGTGATTTAATTAATCCTCTACTTATATCATGAGGATATAGGGGAGGGTTATAATTAGCCTAGCTTAAGAATTAACTAAATGTTTTGTTGAATTCTTTTCCTCAATAGCCATGATTCCAATATTGCTAAAACACACAACCATATAACTCAAGTATTTGATCAAACACTAACCAAACACAACCATGTAGAGTCAATGCAAGATTATCATGAATTGAAAAATAAATTTATATGTATATTTCACAAGATAACTGAGTTAACTAATAGCAAAAGAGCAAGAAATCAAGTTAACAATCTTGTCTCATTACAACCATTACCATCCAACTATGGTTCTAAAGCCAAAGTGAACAACAATTCAACTATAGTCATAATACAGCAATTAAAATGAAACAAGATGAGAATTAGAATTAACTTAGCCAACAACCATTACCATTACAATCTTCATTGCTAGCTCCGTTATTTGATGACTTAAGGCTTCAATCCTCTTTGAAAATGGTAAGGTTATGGTTTAGTCAATGAGAGGAAGAGTTTTGTGAATTTGATGGATGAAAGTGAGAAGAATAAGGCTGGACATGTGGGTTCTTGAATGAGAAAATGAAGAAATATGAAGAACAAGTGAGAGAAAAAGGAGAGAGATGGAAAGATTAAGTGAATGAATATTTAATTTGAATTTTGTGTGTGTTGTGTATGAAGATGGGTTTTGGGATCAGCCTCTAATTAATTTAAATAAAATAAAATGAAATGAAAATGCAAGTGAATTCAAGTCACATGGAGGACTGGGTAGCATGCTCCCATTGGCTTATAGATAATTCTAAAGTGTGTCAACTTAATCCTATGCTTTATCCACAATTTAATTAGATCTACTCCACTGAATGACAGCATCTCTATACAACAAATCAGCCCTTGTCCCTCTCTAACATGCTTGGCTAATTGATACACATGTGCATATTTCACCTATATCATAAAATACACATAATTCAATTTAATAAAATGTGATATCGTAATGTGTGCATATTTTGCCTATATCACAGCATTGTATTAATATTCAGAAGGGATAATTTATTAAAAATGTCCAAGTAATGGGAGTACAAAGTTGTACAAAATTCACACAAAAATGCAAACCAAAACTAAGCCAATCAAACCCACTTAAGAAAGTCAATAAAAATGTTGACTTTTATTTAATTACTTTCAAATGAAAATAAATTTTTAAAATATAATTTAACCACTCTTCTTATGCAATTGAAAAAAATTTGTCATTTTTTCTTGTACATTTTCTTAAATTTCATTTTTAGACCAAAATACCCTTAGTGCACAAAATCTAGACACTTAGGCAAATTTCTAATTCTTATACAATATGTGTGCACTTTGATATAATGACACATTATAAATAGTCCCAATTAGCATAAAAAAGTGTGTAATAAATGAGTTCTATCAGTGAACTTGGATAGTCCATTCACATGGATATGGTCATATTTGTATTATAGTCCACGATTTCAGTCGGAAGGTATAAGAAAGATATAAGGGTGATCTTTTTATACATATTATCTAAGATGTTACATGGTCATAAAGATTGTGGCAAGTCATGATTATTGAATTGCCATTGTCACACGTTGTTAGTGTTGTGACAATGAACACTATAATGTGACAGTGAATTATATGATAAACTTGTACATACATGAAATGAAATAAGTGTGTTTATGTGGCTATATGCTAGTGTTTCACATGTAATCATGCCCCTCTCTTTTAATATTTTACAGGCTTTAGCTTAAGTGTTTAAAAGGAAAAAGCTCTAGAGGTTTAGAAATTTTTCTTATTCCTATTATAATTGCTCCATTTTCATTTATTTATGTGTAATTTCTAAGATATCGCCAACAAGGATCATGATTTAATTTATACTTGCAGTAAGTTGTTGCATGACTAAGGATGATTGTCTTTTGGGCCTTAAGGTTATGTGTATGTTATGTGTTGATTTGTATAGGGTTAAAATAACAATTCAAGTATAGGGACAAAATATATTGCTTATTTTGCATGAACATTAGTTAAATGCAAATTGTTGACCTCCCTTATTGTTTTTGATATTAAGGGGTTTAGGCTTGAAAATGAGATTGGGATGTTATTATGTGTATGTGATGTGTTGCACAAGTAATCCTAAGTCTATTGAGTATGGTCTAAGTGTAATTGTAGCTTTAGTATATGTAGTTAGGTTTTAGACACCTTAATGTTGTGAAAAGTGGATAAAATATGTTTGTGTGTATAATTCTTTTGTGTGAAATATTTTGGGAGTAAAACCTATACCACTAGCAAGTCTATGAAAAAAGCTTTCTATAGACACCTAGATCATCTCAATTGGATATCGAATTAGGAAATAAGGCACGTCAGAAGTTTGCCCCTATTGCTGTCAAATGATAGCAGTAGAATTTTTCATATTGTACAATGCATTGGGATGCACGAACTAGTGTGGAGTGTGCCACAATGCATAGAGCATATGCCGCAATACACCCCCTATTTTTGCACTGTTGTGTTATTTTCAATAAAAATGTAAATGGTTTAAGCCTTTTTGGTATCCCACACTTTTGTAATAATATCTAACTTTGATTTTTACTTACTAAATGGTGTTTAAATATTCTTTTTTAATTTTAAAAACTTGGAATCCCATTTTTGCAAATATTAGAATATTGGTAATTTGATTAGATTTGCTTGGTGATTATCTTGATTTTGATGTTAGTGGTGGGTTAGTAAGGGTGACCTTACATGCATGAGAGCGTATATTGCTTACACTCTAAAATAGCTAAGTTAACACTAATATAATACTAGTGGTAACCTAGGACATTCTTCACTAAGGAGGCTAAGGTTAATTAAGGCTAAACTAGTGAGCTAAACTAAGAGTTGATTGATTTTAGCTAATTAAACTAAGTGGATAGATTTAATTAAAAACCTAATTAACTAGTGAAATGAAAATGGGAGTGTTTTAACCCTTTCTAAGGTGGAGTCCTGGGAGTTATGGGATGCTAGATTCCTTGCCTACTCTTTTTAATTAGGCCTAAGTTAATTTCTACTCTCTTGATCAAATTAAACCCCTTACAAAATTTTATATAAGTGTGCTTTCCTAACTAATTCAATTAACCAAGTCCTTGCACAATTTTGTACAAGTCCCTAATCAATTCCTTAGTTAAGTGCAAAGTGATCAAAATTCTCTTTAGGTTCCCTTTATGTGTAGCTCAGCCTAAGGTAAGTCTAATGCATAATTTTACACAAGACATTTTATCAAACACCAACCAAACATATTTATGCATAGTCAATGTAAGACACATTCAACACACATAAAACATATATTTATATAAATTACAATGTATTAGAGAAAATTTCTTGCAATTATGCAAAGGGGAATCAAGTGGAAAAACACTAAACCAACAAGTTAAATACCAATTTTGGTCAATAAAAACAAGATATAATAATTCTCCTAATTTTAAGAATAAGATTACATCAACTTAGGTTTAATAGAGAGTGGCCATAACCCTTAGCCTTCCTTGAGGCACTTCAAGGCTCCTCTAGCATCCTTACCTCTTAGCACTCTTTGTAGATTTAGCCTCTAGTCATCTTAGAACCCATTTGAGTACAATCTATAATGTCTACCTTGACATTACCAAAATTCATCACACAATCACAACGAACAATCATAATTAAGAGCAAGTATTTGCTCTTAATCTCACATTATATATATAAGGGTTAAAACTAATAATCTTTGAAAATAATTGTGGAATATTTGGGATCCCATAAAAACCCTTCATATTGATAGTTTGAGCTCAAACTTACTAATTTATAAAGGTATTGGAAGCATGAAAAAGTTTTGGGAAGCAAACCACTTCAAAACAGGGCCAAAATGTTATTTTTGAGTGTTTTGGTTCATGTGCCTCAGCTCGTGGTCTATGTACCACAGCATGTGGCACAAAAAGCAAAGTTCGCTTGCTGTACCATGTGCTGTGGCTTGTGCAAAATGCGTTGCAGTGCATGTGTCCATGACAGCAATGCTGTCATGATAGCTTTTCTGGATGAATTTCAAATGCATGCCATTTTCGTATCCGATGTCCGATTGGAGTGATTCAAGTACTCATGTGAAGGTTATTCAATAAACTAACTAATGATATAAGTTTCATTATAATCCGACACCGTATGAGAATTTTAGACACTCAGATGAGTCAGTTTTTAAAGAGATTTTCAAGCATCCAAGTACCCAAGACTCTTAACTTATACCATTAATCCATTGTGAGGCATGAACCAAGTCTAATGGATCAAAATATACTTGAGTGAACATTTAAATATACAAAAACATACTAAATACAAAATTTGGCCACTCAATGGCCTTTTTGCCAAATATGGCCAAAATACCAAATCAACATTGTATATGCTGTTTGGCCTCTATTGCCTCATAATACATTACATATATCTTGTCACCACATAGATAAAACATTCCTTGTACTTGTATTAGTATTTTAGCCTATCACCATAAAAATTCTCACATATTCACATCATATACAATATTGGGCTAAAATATACAACAACATAGTATGAAACAAGTGTAACCAATCAAAATGATATGCATTCTTAGTTGGCAACATATAATATCATATAACAAGTTTATGTACATGACTTAAACTGAAATTAGGCTTTACAATTAGAATGTAGCAAGTATGCTAGCCCTTGCCCGATTTCCTCCCTGGCTCAGTCTCATTGGTAGAACCTGTAAAATGATAACCACGAGGTGAGATAAAAATCTCAGTAACTAAGATAATCTACATTATTGATTAACAAGTCAAGTTATAAACAAGTATTAAAATAAGTAACATAATCACATCATATAAGATCACCACATATTGCATACATGATCCTTAACCATCCGGTCCTCCAATACTCCCGACTGAACCAATAGGCTATTTCACAGAACCAAACCACATGTATGGCTCCCAAGCTCACCATCCATGGAAGGATTACCTAGCCAAGGTGTCCTAAACTACTTTTGGACTACTGTTTCCCCCATTACGAGTAATTGGGGTGTCACTACTCCAACACAGTACCCTATGGATGCTAAGGAGTATAGTCTCCAACTTCGCACCCTTTTGGATACTAAGGAGAGTAAGTCTCCAACACCGTACCCATTTTCGGGTACTAAGGAGAGTAAGTGTTGTACTTGACATCCTGAGGTGCTAGTAATGCCATATGGACTTAATTTTCACTATTTCTACTAGGGTGACTTCCGACCCTCTAATATGCCACATTTCACTACATATCTCCACTTGACTATGCATAAACAACTTTCAAACAAATATAATAAATCTTACCATTTACTTTAAAAATATAGAATTTCACAAACCAATACTCCACTCATTTTCTAAAATAGTTAACCTTTAAAGAATTTATACATATATAATCAATAAATCATAGAAAAGCAACTTGAGAATAACTTCTACAAGGTAATAAAAAATGCAAATTATCTAGTTACCTCAACCCTTTTGTTACTAAAAGGGTTACCCGTGGTACTAATTCTCTTCTTGTGTCAAGTTAAGTCTTCCTACTCTATAATCTACATCAACAAGTATATATGTTAATTTTCAATTAACACAAGCACTATTAGCTAATAATAACCTTCCAATTCTCCCACTTCTCACTCATATTCTCAATAAGGAGGCTTATTAAGATTAGAATTTGTTCATACAATCCCTTTAAGCCTCCTTCTACTCTATTACAATATAAAACTTAATATCTCAACTTATCACATTTCAACACCCTATGATCAAGTTAGGGCTTGATCCAAGAATCACCAAACAAGAAAGTAGCTTCCTATTACCATATATCTAAGATCAATAAACCTAAATTAAACCTTTAAAGTTAATAGAAACCTTTAAAACATTGACTCATGGATTAATCCAATTAGACCAAATTCTCACTCTTTTAAATCCCATGGAAAATGAGATGAAAAGGTAGAGGAGAAGGGTAGAAAACTTACTCAAGAGTTTGAAGGCTCAAATTGTCTTCAAAATCCTCCCAAAATAATGCCCTAGCAGTGCCCAAAGTTTTTCCCTTCGTGCTCTAGGTTTTCCACCCTAAAATCTGTCAATTTTTTATGATTTGCAAAATTTTAAGTTGCCTACTGTGCCGTGCACCGCAGTGCACACCACACAAGCCATGGCTTATGACACAGCGAGCAACAAGTTAATTTTGCTCCCCCTGATGCCTCCCGACTTTTATCCTATCTCAATTTAGAGCCAAATATTACCCAAAAATTCAATTAGTAATCCAAAAATATAATTAAATAAATTAATTATATTTTTAACTAATTTATCCCTTAATTAATCAACTTTTTCAGATTTAAAGTTTTATGATGTTACATAATCCTTCCACCATGGTTGAACCATACTCATGAACACCTTGAGGATTTTGAAGCCAAACCAAGAAAATGAGATGAGATATGGGGGAGAGAAGATGAGATGGAGATAAAGAACATGAAGAATAATGGAGAGAGAATGGAGAAGGGTGGAGGCTGAAAAATGAGAGTAGATGGAAGAATGAATGTTGAAAATAGAATTAGGGTAGTTTGATTCAAGTCTAGGGTGAATGAGCCCAACTCTAGTGTTAAGAAAATGGGTGAAAAATGAGGTAGGGTAACTTTTATATATATCATGGTAAAATGGACGAAAATTTAGATGAAAATGGTTTGAAAATTGAATTAAATAAGGCTAAATATAATAGGAAATTAAGAGGGAGAGAGAGTGTGTGTGTGTGGATTTAAAGTGTGGTACAATGCGTGCAAGATCATGCAAGACTTATACTTTCACCCCAAAACTCAAGTGTTTTGCCTCTTGACTCATCTATTATTCCAACCCAATGGTCCTCATGTGCCAAATCCAAGGTGTGTGACCCTACACAAATAAATGTGACACACAAGATCGAAGTTCAAAGCATATGAATAATAATTGCATTTTCAATTAAAATTAATTTTCAAATATATGGCATAATGAAATTAAATAATAAAAGCTAATTATAACATCATAAAAGAGCCTTTGGGGTGTGCCAAATAGCCTAAAAATTGTAAGCCCACACATGCACAAAAATAACCTAGCCTAACTGCAAGAAAACAAGTCAATCTGAAACTTTGACTTTCCAAAATTGTCAATTTGTGAAATTAATTATTTTTAATCTAAAAATAGTTTGAGAAATCTAATTAGACCATTGTTCTTCTAGACTAAAAATACATGTTGACTAATTTTTGCAAACATTTTCTCAAAAGTTCAATTTTATGACCAAAATTGCTTTAATGCACAGAATCATACACTTAAGCGATTTCTCACAATTAATGCAATAAGTGTGCAATTTGGGTAAATATAATATAATTTTTGGTCAATAATAATAAGAAAAGGTGTGTAATAATTGTGAGTTATCAATGCGCCATATTGGCACTCACATGTTTGAGCATCATAAAACTAAAGATTGTTTTGGAACTCTAAAACTCATGAGAGAACACTCGAGGCTTGTCTGAAAATCACTTTTGACATCAAACCCTAACCTCCAAAACTATCAACAGAGAAAGAGGAATGAATATTAGGGCTTGAGAAGCTTACCACAAGTGATTCGAAACTCCAAAATGTTCCCAAAGCTTTGAATCTTTAAGCCCTAATAGAGCTCTCAACCTTTGTCTCTCTCTCACTCAACCCTCTTTCTCCTCTTCTATTTTTCAAATGTCTGAGCACTTTAATTAAACAAACTTTTGACCAAGCACCACAACACACGTCACATGCATCACAACATGTGGTATAAAGAGGTTCTCTTTGCATTTTCTAGCCTATTACAGAGTCATACTACTTTGTTTTTCTCCCCTTTTTGGAGGTCCAAGTACCCGACCTCCACTTTAGACTTGAATCTAAGACTAAAACCACAACCCAATACAATCATTGGCCCTCTCTGATTATACACCATATTAATTTACTTAACTACCTTCAATTAGCCTAATCAATTGAGGTTTAATTTTTAGGATGTTACACAGTTACTTTCTCTCAATTTTCTCTTCAATTTTCTCTCTTTATCACCCGAGAGAAAATAAGTTCACTTCAGAGTCTAGTTACTTCCACTCAATTTTCTCTCTTTTGTAACTTGATAGAAAATCCAAGAGAAAGTTTATATGAGAGATTTTTTGAGAGAAATTCTCATAACATTTTTTGTGAGAGAAATCTATGGTAATTTGTTGTGGAGATTATTGATTAATTAAATAAAAGTTGTGCATTTTATTTGCTTCCCCCTTCTCCCTCCCTAGCTCCCCCCGTCACTCTTCCCCTTTCCCTTCTCGTTTCACATCACCAACTAGCTTGAATGACTTGATTATTCAACCCCAAAAGATCCCTACAAGAAAATATATAGGTTATCTAATGACCAAAATCAAGGCTAAAATTAGCATAATAAAGAAATAAAAATGTATCTATAATATACAAATGTACACAAAATAAATGTAGAAAACTCAAGGAAAATATGCCAAAAAACATGAATCCCTAGAGGTATAATTAAACACTTAACCATACATGTTGAACGAGCTCCATTCAATCTGGATTAATTTAGATGGCCCATTAATTCAATGAACTGATGAACCTATTCACTTAATTCTCACGAGCACTGCAGGTCACTGTACCTAAACAGCTTATACGATTCTACAAGCTCATGTCATTATTTTATTGAATACTATCATTTTTTCACTGTAGTAATACTATAATGTTCATTAATAAGAAAACACACAGCCGCGCCGTGTATCGCATGGGCAGGTGACAGCGATCCATTTCATCTTTTAAAAAGGAAAACCGTTTCTATAAGCATAAGTTGATCTGTTCATCAGTAATTTTTTCTTTTTGAAATGGAAGTCTGTGTAATTCGTCTTGCCTGACGCAAATAAAAGGTCACTACAACGAAATATAATAATGTTACGAATTTTGGTTGCTATAATTTGTGATGAAAAATTTTTCATCGCAGATTTTTTTTTAAATCTATTATAAAGTTGCTAGATATTATCCTAACAATGGGGCCTTAAGGTGCTATAAGTAAAATTCAGATTTGGTACTAATTAATACCAAAGATTCATTGAATAACCATGATGCAGAGTGTGGACCTCCCAAAGATGCTTGCTGTTTCCCTTCCAATGAATGTCTCTCTATCATGTCATTTTGCAATCATGTATCCGTATCATTTATGAAAATATGGCCCCTCCACTCCAGGACACTATGTTGGTGTCTTTGATTAATAATCTGAGCCACACATTGTTGATTATTTCTTCTTTTTTTTTTTAATTTCTTACATAGATCTTTCTAACTAAGGAAATCTTATTTGAGACATGGCTGGTCACGCACTAAATATAAGCACTTTGATCTCCCAGCAAAGATTCGAACTTTAGTTTTTCATATTATGAAGGACTAGTTCCTTCCAATAAACCTAATCCCTATTAGTCATTGTTTATCATTTCTAATAGCTGTTGCTATGATTAGAAAAATTCACACAACCACCATCGTGTTTTCTCTTAGCATGCTTCAACTTCTTCTCAAGAGAAGCAGTCTCTTCAATACTACTTGACAATGGACTGTCTTGTAAGCATGCATCATTAGAAGGAAGCCAATTCAATTGGGTTGTGTATAATGGTAAATTGTAATATAAATATATATTAGTTAGTTTGAGTAAATTGTTGGGGAAGATTTACTTTAGAATATAGTCAAGCACTTTCTATTGGATTTTATAAATAAAGAGCAAATTTGCTTTATTGGATAACATTTAATTTGCATACACAGTGACGGAGCCAGAAATAAAAATAATTGGGGGATCAAAAGGCCATAATTTCCACAAATAATAATAAGTAAATTAAATAATTATTGAAATAGTATTTTAAATATTTATGAAATCAATATAACTAATAAATTTTACTAAAATTAAAACTATATATTACATTAAGTGACACTAGTCTGATATATGGTGCATGCGCCTCGACTCATTACACTAAGTGCGCCAATTAGTTTTTGAAGGTTAGCTTTGAGATCGACGGAAATATGGTTCTTTTTTTAAGAAAAATAAATCTTTCTGTAATTCTTCTGATATTGTTGAATTGTTGATAATTAATACATGGAACAGAAGACTAATCAATGAGAAGAAGAAGAAGAACAATGAAAAAGATGATTGATGGATGATTGATTTGCAGAAGCATATTATGAGGAAAGAATATTGGGGAGAAGAGAGAAAAATATAGGCATATTAATGTCATTTTATAATATTAAAACTTCTTCAAATGCATACATACCAAACAATAATTATACCAATATTTCATTAATTTTTTCTCCACAGTATCAAGCATATTTTTAAAACTCAGTTATATTCGCTTTTCTATTTTTTTCCTACCCCTTTTCAACTTCATATTTCTTCAATAATTCCGCTAACCGATCAAACGGGTCCCAAACGCATCCATCACCTTTTAATTACAATGGTCTCTCCATTAGCTTAAAGGAACTTTAGCCTATCACTCCTTTTGTTCCATTCCCTCCGTTCGCACAAGACATGATTTCTACTTTTGTCTTTTGGGAAAAAGGAACTTCGACTATGCTTATCCATCTTAAAGTTCAAAGAAAATTCCTCAATTAGCTTTATTCAATGCAAATTAATATATAGGTCGTCTTCCACACACACCCCATAGTAGATATGCTTTTTTTCTTTTTTGTGGAAGAGCATAGGTGTGGGTCTCATGGGTTAACTAGGCTTATGAAAGTATTTACAAATCACTTGTTAATAAGGTCTTTATATTGATCGTGAAATTTAAACTCACGACTTTATAAATTATTTTTCAAATTTATCTTAAATGTATCAACCTTTGTTGGTCACCCTATATAACTCTAACTAATGAAGGGAACTCACAATATTCATATGGAAATTGTTTGCTGCAAATAATTGGCCACTTAACTACTATCTTCTTTTAAATTTAAAATATGAGAAGTAATAACTTATTATTATTTATCATAACATTTTTGTCAGGTTGGTTTCTATTTATTGTTTTTAAAGTCATCGTCATTCAAGTCTTTTTGAATTGGATTTTTTGTTTCAAGTAGAGGATATGGTAATATACTACCAAATACAGGAAGACTAATTGCGTAATCATAAAATGAACATACCCATAGAAGGGTAAATAACTTTAAGCGAAAGGAATTTTACACGTAAAGTATCTAAACCCAAATGCAATGTCATTTTTTTCAATTTGTAATATTGTAATAAATTAACACATTTAGTCCCTCATGGGTTGATGTGATTTTTTATTTTTAATATGTTTTCACGGAGATTTGATTTTATATTTTTTTAAATTCTTTGAATTCTGTCATATATTTTACATTATATTTGGCAAAAAATATGATAATTTTTACTGAATAATTTTTTTTAAGCTGAAAAATTGTTAATTTTTTATGTAATTAATACTATTAATAATTAAATCTTTATTATTAATTTTTATGTTTGCCCCCTAACTTGAAGTGTTGTCTCCACCACAATTCTTATATACTGTCAAGTGTCAATAATAAACATATATAGACTACAATTTATGGATAACGTGTTCTTCATTTTTTTGGGCTAAAGTATTCTTTTAATCTTTTAATATTGCACAAGATTTCAATTTGATTCATTAATTTTCTAAATATCTTTTCAATTATCTAACCTTAATGCCATCAATTTTAATTGATTATTTTTTGCGCCAATCTTTCTTATTTAAAAAAATTAAACTTAATATATTAACATTTAAAAATATTTGATTAATATTTGAAAGTTAAATGTAGGAATTTTTTGTAGATAAAACTAATTGTGTTAATAGTAACAGAATAAAAAAATACTTTATAAAATTAAATGATTAAAATAAACTTTTTGTAAAGTAAAAGGATTAACGGTGCACTTTAATTTTATTTTTATTTTTATGACAACGTATTCTTGATTCTTAAATGATAACATTTACCTATACTGTAAAATCATCATGTGATGCTACTAGCTAATTATATAGTCATTCGCTGGGCATTTTACAAAAGGTCTCCCTATGAGTTTCCTATAAATTGAGGTATACCGCATGCTTCTTTCTCAATTCAATCCACTATGATTTTGATCTTTCCAAACTCTAATCAGAACCAAGCAAACATGCTTGCTCTTCCACTTTTCTTTTTCTTATTCTTATCATCTATTCCGATTCTAACCAGTGGTTTAACCCTCGACTTCGACCTTATTCACCGTGATTCACCATTATCGCCATTTTACAATTCCTCAAGCACCTTATCAGAACTCACTCGACAAGTTAGGTTGCGTTCCATGGTTCATCATCATAAACGTCTTCATCATCACCTTCATACTGACATACTTCCCCCGATTTTCTATGGAGGTCAAGGTGAGTACCTTATGAGAATCTATATTGGTTCTCCACCAGTTGAGAGTTGGGCTATCGTAGACACAGGAAGCGACCTTATATGGGTCCAATGCTTACCATGTAATACGTGTTATCCTCAAAACTCACCCATCTTTAATCCCTTTAAGTCTTCTACCTATAAGATCGTGTCGTGTCATTCAAAACCTTGTACGTTCTTTAATGGCCAATCTGACTGTGGATTCTCAACACAATGCGTGTACAAATATGGATACGGGGATGGTTCAATTACCACCGGAGATTTTGCAAGAGATGTGTTCAGTTTTCGAGGAAAATCTGATTCGTTTCAGAGAACTTTACTTATAGGATGTGGGCATAACAATACTGGGGCATTCTCAGGTAAGGGCTCAGGGCTTGTGGGGCTTGGGATGGGACCTTTGTCTTTAGTTTCTCAGTTGGGTCCTGAGATTGGTCACAAATTCTCTTACTGTTTAGTTCCTTACTTTTCAAAATCCATTGGTAAACTGAAATTGGGTAAGGAGGCAAAGATATCTCATCATGGGGCTGTGTCCACCACTCCATTCGTAACTGATTCTGACAGTAAAACAAATTACTTCCTCACTCTTGAAGGTACTGCTACAGTTGTAGCTATGATAACATTATTCATGAATTATATCTGCTTTAGGTCGCATGAGTTTTTTTCATTTTGAAACTTATTTAATTATCTTTAATTAAATAATTTTTTCTGAAGTTGTGGAATGTTGATATATTTTGAAAAAGTTCCTATAATTTTAACGTGTTTTAGTAAAGGTCCTTATAGTTTATTTCATTGCTTCAAATCCCTCTAATTTATCTTGTTTGCAACATTAGTCTTCTTATTTTTTAATATGCCTGAAAGGATGATGAGATGGCATTAGCAATGTTAAATATGTTGACCTATATATGACTAATGATGTTATTATGTTTTGAGGTAGAATTATAATTCTGCTAGCAGATCAATAGTGTTGTCCACTTTGTTCTTTTTCATGTTTTATGTTTCAATCTATTGATTATAATTCTACCTTAACAGTGTGAGTCACATGTCAACATATTTAACATTATTAGTGCCCTTCATCATTCTTTTGGGCATATTCAAAAATAAATAGACTAATGTTGCAGACAGGATAAACTAAAAATATTTGAAGCAACAAAAAAAAAAGATACATAGACATATATCAAAACATGATAAAACTATAGGAATTAATAGTTGTATTTTCCCTAACATTTTTCTGAAGTTATTATCATTACATATAGCATGTCAACATCTGGTTATTATGTATACTTCCTTGACCTTGAAGGTATCACCATTGGAAACAAGACATTGAAGATTGGTCCCAAAACAGAGGGGAACACACTTATTGATTCTGGGCAGACATGGTTCTTAATTGAATCAAGCTTTTACACAAAGATGGAGCCTTTGATAAAGAAAGCTATTAGGGTTAAAGAAGTAAAGAAACCTCCTGAGCCATTTGTCTTGTGTTACTCAAATAAGTATTCTGAAACTATCAAGAAGAGGTTTCCAAAGTTTGTGGTTCATTTTAAGGGTGCCGATGTAGCCTTGAAGCCACATCAAAACATATTCTTTCATCAAGATCATTTGCTCTGTTTAGGCATAATCCCAAGCATTCTGTTTGACTATGGAAATTTGCCACAGGTTAATTTTCAAGTGGAACATGATATTGAAGCCAGAAAGATTTCCTTTGCTCATGTTGATTGTGGAAAGCATTAGAAGAAATATATAATTATATGATAAATAAAATAAATAAGAAGCTTGGCGCCTGCATGCCGACGTGCCAACAAATACATAGCTCAAGTTTGAAGTATTGTTGGAGATATATATATATATATATATATATGAGGTTTGATTTGAGTTTGGGGAGAATGATAATTGAAGACCCTGTAAGAAAATTGATGTAAAATAAAAATATTTGAGTTTAAAATTCCTGATATTTTGGAAATTCATGATATTTCAATTGTAAAAAGTCCTTGATATTTTTCAAGGATCCTTATTTGTCATTCTTCCTTGATCTTGCATTATATTTATTGGTTATGGACCCTAGTCTTTTCCCATTGTATATTTTGTTATTGTTGATCTACAATGGCAGGTACTAGTATATACACAATTTTTTATTTTCCCATTGTAAATTGCGTCTACAGTGACAAGTACGTAGCATACACAGATTTTTTTTTTTTTTTGATAAAGTTGGGAGAAGCTGGAAAAAATATGGGGGTCCTGCAATGAAAAGTTGGGAGCAATTAACATCCACTGTGAAAAATGGATAACTAATGTAGGATACATAGTGGGTGTGGGATCTACATAAAATTATAAATTTAATTTCAGCAAATTGTAAAAGGGAAGTTGTGAAACTTAGTGAATAATATTGGTTGTTGGGAATTTTAATATAAATAGAATAAAAAATTCTAAATAAAATAATTTGTTGTTTGCATTTTTAATATGTGCAAGATAAGCAAGTATAGAATAAAATAAGTTGTTAAGGTGTAAAAGACCCTATAAAGTATATTGCAAGGTAGTATTGGCATATTTAACTTGAGTATAATGCAATTTTACTTATCAACTCAAAAAAAGTGTAAAAATTTCCAATCCATAATGCAAACCAGATATATGTTAAGTAAGGGTCGTGGGCTTTGAATGTTATGTTGTGGGTAAATGGACAAAAAGCAAAAATATCCATAAAGTATTACACTATTATACAATTTCTCTCATCAATCCTTAAAAAATAGTGCAAAAATCGTCAATTTGAAATAAAGGGATCTGTTGGCATGTGTTCAAATTTATCTTGGCTAGCAAAAACCCTAAGCACATTTTATTTTATCACGCTTCATATGCACATAAATACACTTCGATTTAGAGCACATTGGGTTGCACCAACTCTCAACTCTCTCATTTTCTTGTTCCTTCCTTCTACATTGACTCATCATTTGAGGGATTTTTGCACCATTTTTTACGATTAATGAGAGAACTTGTACCACAGTATAATACTTTATGTATATTTTCCTCTACATTCCATTTACATGTAGCATTACATGTGGAATTCATAATTTTTATTTAGTAGACATCTAGCCTCATTACAACATTTTAGGGTAACAGCAATAGTTAATTTTACAATGGTTGAAAAACCATTACCTATTCTTACAATAGGCAATAGTTTTGTGTGTGGGATTTAAGTAGGACTTCAAGCAACATATATAAAATAGCATGATGAAACTGTTGCCTATTATGAAATAGGCAATACTTTTATACTTGTTGCAAGTTGTTTTTTAAATAGGTAACATTTGTATACCTATTACATGCTATTTTTAAATTATATAACACAAGATAAATGTTGCCTATAATATAAATGTTTTATTGTTTATATAAAAATATATAACTTTTAAAATATAAATTCTTTTATTGCTTATATGTTAATTCTAATTTGTGTCTTGTTTGTGCGTTCCCATTCCCAATTCATTCATTTCCCCTTCCCTCCCAAGTCTCAACCCCAGCCGCCTGCGTTTCTTAATCTTGCGAGTCACAACCGTGTAGTGCTTTCTCTTCCCCTCTAGTTAAGTGATGATTAAAGAGCACAACATCTCAGTCTCTGATCTCCCAATCTCTTCATCAAATATCTTCATCCCCTTCTATCTTTCTCTACTGCAGGTTGTGCCAGTGGCCTTAATTTTTTGTTCTTTTGCTAGCTCACCGTCAGTATGCACTTACATCTATGATTTTTGTTCATGATGTTGTGGTTGCAGTGTCATTTTTTGAGCTTTTCTCCTTCCTTTGCTTTGTCAACGTTGCATCTGTGTGTGTGAGTTTCGGTCTCCATCATTTTTTTAAGTTGAAGCTACATGTTGATATTTGATTTACTGTGGACATATGCCAATCACCTAAACAAGGTACAATTTGAGATGCATCTCGAATTTTGGCTTTACCGAAAAAAATTCTTGCCAATTTATTTAATTATTTTAAATAGTTAACTAATTGATCTTAGGTTGTTCAAAGAAGCTGAGCTAAATATTCCCCCATGGTACGAATAGCATGTTGACTATTGTAAAATCCTCAATTTTCAATTGTGAATTTTTAAAGTGTTAAGAAGGGTAAATTGATAAATTTGAGTGATTAATAAATTGATGATGTGTTCAAACTACTAATGAGGTTATTGGACCATTTGATAGCCTTAAAGGGAGACTAGGATTTGTTAGACATAATGGCTTATGACATTATGTTTAGCTTAAGTTTTGACGATGAAAAATATAGATAAGATAACTATACTTATGCCTAATTGTTTTTATATATAGAATAGTTAACTATGACTGTGGAACAAATGCTTTAAAGTGTTTTTACTTCTGTTGCTCCATATTACATAAGATTTGAAAAAATGATTTGTGTGCATTAAAGATATTTATACCATCACCGTTTTCCTTGTCTTAAAACTAATTCTATATCCAAGAATGTTTATAGTATTATTATGCATAATTTGGATATATGCACATTGATACTTGAACGACTAACCATTTTATTTATGATTCATGATATATCATTTAAGATTGTCCAAAGTGAAGATGAGAGTAAACATGAAGAAGAATAAATTTGAAGTCATTATTTACATGCTATACTCATGATTGAAAAACATAAAGATAAAGAGAAGAATGATCCAAAAAAAGCTTAAGAAATATAAAGACATTCATTCAAGTTTGGATATACCTTAGAAGCCTTAGACTTGATAGGTATAATATCATTAGGCTAGAAGTCTTAATGTTAAACTCATTAATTTAGATATGAAGTATTGGCTCAAGATATCTTAAATCAAAACATGCATTTTAGCTATTAAGAGAAAGAGTGAGATATAGTTTTCTATAATCATGGTTTTTTATCTTTGGTTATATATATCTCATGAGCTTTTAAATGTTTTGATTACTAACTCCATAAAATTTTTAAATTTATTCTATTCACTTAAAATGGAATTAAGTTGAAAAAGTCATGAACATTTGAATTCTAAGATTTGAAAAGGAAATTGTGTAGAAAAATAGTTTTGACCTTTGGTCATGCTTTATGTCATATCTCTCATTACAAAGATTATTTTAATGTGAACATATCTCATTTGAAAATATACTCTAACATATTTTCAATGATAGTTATTTAGTCAAAATGAAGTTCTATTGAGAAAGATATGGACTCTAGAATTTGAGTGTTGATATATTAATTTTGCATAGCATTTAATCTTGACCTTTGTCTACTCTTTTGATCATGTCTCAAAATATACGTTGAACTTAAGTGTGAAACTTCTTTCATTGAAAACTAGATTTCAAGAGCTTTCCAATGGTATTTAAATTGTTAGATTTGGAATTATATTGAGTGAGTTATGGCATTATAAATTTTTATGCAGTGAAGATGCAAAATCACGAGTAAGAGCAGAAGTCACACACATTTGATTTAGCACCAATGTCAAATCTCGCGTGAGAGCACCTTGTGTTCAAGCATGAAAATACAGCAAAAAGCATATTTTCACACTGAATAGCCTTTGAATGCTAAATCATGTGTGAAACAACTTGTACCCATATAAGAAATGACCTCCAGAGCCTTATTTCTCATCTTATAATTTTCATGGTCTAAATCATGTGTGAAGACACCTTGCTCCCTTATGTGATTTGTCTTTTGGGCTTTATGACATGCATTTCTTGCATGATTTAGTAGGTCACTCATAAGATATTTCACTTATACATATGAAATCTCCAAAATACATGTGAAATAACACTGGTCACTCATAAGAAATTGTACCAACAGCTATAATCATTGTGCAATGTCTATAAACAGTCATTTGATGTCTCTAACACTTATTTCACTCTGTGGGCTATAAATTTAACACTCCAAACTAATCTTAACCTCAGAAATTATTGAGTTATGAAATTCACGATCATATTACTCTTGTTATATGAAAACCATTGGTCTTGAGCCAATATCGTCAATATCTTTATCATTTGAATATTAGAGCTTCATTATACTTATCATTACTCTAAGAGAGAGTTTCAATTGAGTGATTCACATACTCAAAACCTTTGTAAAGGTGAGGGAGATATTTTTTTTAGAATCAAGAGAGGTTGCTCTCTTAAGAATAGAAGCTTACTAGTAAAGTGAGTTGTTGTAAAGGCTCACAAATGCTTAAACTAAACTTGTGGATGTACTAAGGTGACAAGCACCCACTCAAGCTTGTGTTATAGTGAAAAAATCTCAACTAATTGCTTGGAAACTAGATGTAGGCTCAAGAGGAGGAGTTGAACCAAGATAAATCATTATTTGCAATCTTTCTTTCCTTATCTCTTTATATTTCCAGCAATATTGATTTATGCTATGTTTTAATGTGTAAAATTAAATTTGATTTATCTACATATTCTTATTCAAACTTTCACATAGAAATTGATTTTACACTTATTGAGGTTGTGGAAATTATTTTGGCTTTCTTCTAATAAGAGTTTGATACTTGAATTTGCCCAAACTTTCCATTACACATAGTTTTGCTGAAAAAGATTTGAAAGAATCAAAAATTCCTTAAACACCCAATTCACCTCACTTTAAGGTCTTTTTCCATATCTAACATTCAGTATCAAAGTAAGGCTCTTGGATAAAGGACTTAATAGTTTCAAGAGTTCCAAATGGTAACTTTTTGAAGTTTTTCAATTTTTAAGGGAATTGATATTAAAAAAACCTCCAGCTCTTAAAAATACTAATTTTTTGTTTTGGAAAGTGAAAATGCAATTTCACATTCAATCTATTGATTTAGATATGTGAGAAGTTTTTATAAATGATTTTGATTTCAAACCTACAAGAGATTGGACTTAGAAAGAAAAGAAGTTGTTTTCTTTGAACGTTAAAGCTATGGAGATTTTATATAGTACTTTAACTGAAACTAGCTTTATGCAAATGAAATATTACTCTAATGCTAAGATTATTTAGGATACTCTTAAATCCATCTATGCTACTAATGATCTTATTGAGATTGAAAGTGTTGGTAGTTCTCTAGACCTTTAACAAGAGGACCAATGTCTACTAACTTTTCGAGAATACATGAAAGATGAGATTGAAGAAGGAGAAATCATTGAACACTTCCATAGTTCAGTCAATACACTTAGACAAGAGGAAGATGATCCCCTAAAAGAGCTTCACATGACAGATTTGATTCTATCACCATTTGAAGCTCAAGAAGTTTTTGAGGTATATCATTGCAATCATTCTTGTGCATACAAGTCATATGATTTTAAAAAATTTCATAGAGTAATTTTCATACCTATAATTGATTCGGTTTTAAAAAATACAAGAAATTTAGATTCTAATTTTGTTAGAATTGCTAGAAATACCTTTATGAAGAGAGTATTTAGAAAAAGGAATTATTTCAGAAATGGTTCAAGCAACAAGCACACAAATTGTAAAGGTTTTCAAAATGCATATCATTCTATTATTTGCAATTATTGTGGTAACTTTGGGCATGCTTCTCAGATGTGCAATATTAGAAGAAATTTTAATATGAGAAACAAGTTTGTTTGGATTCCTAAAGGACAAGGAAGGTCCAATGCTAATCCCAAGGACCTAAAGCTAAATGGGTACCAAGATGTCCTTCTAGTGCTATATTTATGCAGAATAAGAAGAATGGGCAGCTTGGTGTAAGAAAGCAAAAAGTGACCAAGAGAGCTTCTCAAGTGCATAATTGGCAATACTTAGAGTTAGCACCAATAAGGAGAACTCTCAAGACACCCATTGCTGAAAATATAAGGTTCTATTAAAAGAGGAAGCAAGCACTTCACACCTCAAAACATGAACTACTATAGACTATCATTCAATTACCTTGAGAAAAACAAAAGAAGAAGGACCTCTCAAGTGCCAAGAAAAAGACTTGTGAAGTCTACAACTTATAAGAAAGGACAATATGCACCCAAGAAAACTTACATAAAGCCTAACCATCCTATGCATTAATTGAACAAATGCAAACCTCCAAGCACAAAGGTTAAGGTATAATATTAGTAAAACCTTACACACTATCACTCATGATAATTATTGAGGTTTATATATTGTGACCTTAAGAATGAACATTGCACACTGTTTTGAAATGAATTTTTCATAGCATATCCTTTGAAAATCATTATTGATAAATGTAACACTTGCCTCGAGTATTATCTAAAAATCACATAATTCAAATAAACTAAGTATGGTTAAGGAGTTAATCCTAAAACCAATTTAGGAAACAAACTATTTAAATCACTAAGTAGATACACAATTGCAAAATAAACATTTAATTTTTTTTTAGATAAATAATTTATAGATTTTTACCTATATCACACGGAAGCAAGCTAGGCAAAAGTAGGGGGAAAAGATGTTGTCATGACAGCCCTCCCGGGCCAACTTCTAGGAGACACCGTTTTGTCATCTGATTCCCGATCGAAGTAATTTTAAAGCTCACACATCACATTCAAAAATTTTAAAAAGATTCAACAGTTGGATTAAAAATTAAACATGTTAAAAGTTTAGTCATTTTCGCTGTCATGAGCACTTCCGGACTAACTTCTGAAGTGGACCATTTTATCATCTGACCTCCGATCGAAGTGATTCCAGAGCCCACATGTCACTTTTAAATAGTAATATTAGCATACTAAATTTTGAAAAAATCAAACGGATGGATTGAATTTTGTGCATGTTGCAACATCATCACTGTTGCTGTTATGACAGCACTTTTACTGTCATGATAGCTCCTCCGGACCAAATTCCGGAGTGTGCCATTTCTCCATCCGATATCTGATCAATATGATTCCAAAGCCCACACTAAGCTTATAAAAGGTTTTATGTGTGCCCAAATTTTAGAGAAATCTAACGGTCGGATTAAGATTTGGACACCTGGATGTAAAAGTACAGTTTTATAGTAAAAAACCATTTTCAAAATTGTCCAAATCTCATTCTAATGGTCACAAACCTATAAGAATACTTTAAACACGTTAAATAGGACTAAAAACACCTGATAGAACATTTAAATAATGGAAAAATCCTTTATATCAAAATTTACCACCCAAGTGTCATTTCCCAAAATGGACCTTAAACCCCAAAAATGCACAAATCACACAAGAGTGGCAAAAAATTATTCCAAATATCATATACACATATGAATACACATGCTAAACATTTTCACTTAGCTCAGAGATCTCTGTGGGGCCTACACACTCACTCTCTCTATCTAAGGTGTATGTTTGCCCATAGCACACTATTTGTAATACAACCACTTTGCATTTGCTTGTGGAATCACATATATACCAAAATAAATATTTACTTGTAGTGGAAACTTAGTCTACTAAATAAATCCATTAAAACCACACACCATAGCCAAGTTTCCTAGCCACAAGTCTACAAGCAAAATTCATACACAAGCCACACAATCCACACATACTTACACACATATACATAATCACATTCTACTGGCACCTTAATTGTAAATACATTACAATAGATTTGTTCCAAAAAAAGGGGTTGCAGTTCTTTACAATTCACAAACAACCCTTAGCTCTGCTCCTTTTTTTGTCCTCCACTGGTTCCTTCCCCTAAACCTAGAAATATTGAAAAGAAAGGAGTGAGACAACCACAGTCTCAGTAACAGAGAAATCTATATTGATTATTACAAAGTAAGCCATAATCGAATAAACGAATCATAAATTCAACATAGTAATATAATTTAACCATTTAAAATGCATGAATGCATGACATAGGCTGGTATGGCCTTTTATGACTAACAGAATGTCCCCTGGCACTCTTTAACTCGTAGGTAAACCTTATATCCACTTGTACCCTCACAAGCATAAAACATAATCTAAGGCATGATTTAATCTACCAAATCGCCTATGCCCCTTCAACGTGAATCCTGAGCAATTAAAGTTAACTCCCTTCTAGAGCTAGCCCAACTTACTCTCCATGTGAGGGCTACCTTGACCTAAGCACTCAACCTCATACTTCACATGTCGGATTCCCTTTCCTAATGAGAGGTAAACACTTTAGTACACTGAGCCCACAATACGTAAGGCAACACTGAGTACTGACATTGTGCCATAGAATATCAAAAGTCTACACCTTCTCAGTGGTAAACTCCCACCGAGATCATGCCTTTTATTCGTGTCTACCTTTCCCGAATATTGACCACTTCAACACTCTAAGGTAGTATAACATTCATAAATCTCCCTTAAATGGTTCATTAGCCTATTTAAGGTACTTTACTTAGTTACACTTTCTTAAGTGTAACTTCTATTCTTTATGATTACAATACATGCAAACAAATCTTGTTTCCATAAAAATATTATTATTAAATAAGTAGAAAAACATATTTGTACTATAATCAAAGTAGTACCCTATAACCCCTTATAAAGCATATTTAATCTTTTAAAACATGTAATGCATGATAGCTAGTAATATTTATTCAAAAATAACTAAAACAAAGTAATAAAAAATATAAATTTCCCTGTTACCTTAACCCTTTGGTACCAAAAGGGTTTCCTCTTGTACAAAATAGGACTTGGCTTGTTCATTAATTTCTTAATAAGTTTCACCAACAATTCCTACAACATATAAGTGATCTATATTACTTATCATGACAAATAGCATTAATGAAGACTATAACTCATACCACACAACTTGGGTCAATGAATCATAATCCATCCTAATGGTCCATATATTAAACCAAACATTCACATAGTATCACTTAACCACCAAAATCATTTATTAGCCATCACTAGGCTAATTTTTAATTCATATAATTTTTAATCAATTAAAAACTTTCACTTTGTGTCACCAACTTTCACCATTAGCCCTTATAATAAAAACTAAACCTTAATTTAAATTTTATTGGGCTCAAATAGCAAAATTATAACTAAATCAATAGGCTTAAACCATTGAGGAGCAAAACTCAATCTCTCAAGGTTTAATTTGTGCCCAAAACACCTCTTTTCTTCCAATTATCCACTCAAAAAATTATATCACTATATAGAAATTTAAAATATCTTCCCTAGGATCCAAAGAAATAAAAGCTTACAAGAATAAAGCCTTTGGGATCAAAATTTAAAAATTTTTTCTTCCAAAAATTAAAGAAAATCAAGAGGGAAGGAAGAAGATTGAAGTAGGGAGTTTACCTATTGTGTAGCCGAGCTCACAACGGTTGTAAAGCCTCCTAGATCCAAACCTAACTCCCTTTCTTTCTCCTCTCTTCTTCCTCTCACTCTCTTGTGCTCTTTGTTCTTTTTTTTTCTACGTTCTGCATTCAGTTTCTCTTTAAAAAAGCTGATATAAGACTTTGGGGAAAATTACAAGAAAGGGCCTAACACTTTTTTATTATAGCACAAAAGCTTGGGTCAACTTTAGAAATTTTTCTCATAGTTAAAAATAAAATAAAACCCAACTTTTGCTTAGTAAAATTCAAACTCTAGACCTCTATCAAATTATTCTTAATTTTAATTTAATTATAGATATTTTATTTTATTTTTTAAAAATAAATTTAAGTCTTAAAATTTCGAGATGTTACAATAAATCTCTTACAAAGGATTTGCAATGTTCAATAGATTAGCTCTTTGTGCATACATATTGATTTCAAGTGAAAATATCCTTTATGCATGAAGACATGTTTAATTCATTATACTCGATTGTTATGACTTAATAAAGTTCTTTAGAATCATGATTCCTACAAACTAATCATAAATGGATCCAAGTCAAATTAGATACTTAGGATGAGAAAGGATTACACTGTTTTGTAGGAATATGAAGAGAAAAGCTTCATCTCAAGAATCTAATACATAAAAAACGTGATAAGAGAATCTTGAGCAAGCTAAACATTTGAGCTTGAATTTTGGTGTCACACATGCAATGATGGAAAGATCAACATCCACACACCTAATCAAGCAATCTTACAAGGACATGTGCAAAATTAGTGATATCATTCCTTACCTTATCCAATGCTCTATGATACAATCATATTAGGACAAGAGTCCTTGTTGCATTCCTTTAGCAATCCATTATTCATTGCTTTCAAATCAAATTTCATGATTGTTAAATAGACCAACCAAATTGTGCAATGCTTTAAACTTGTCATTTTTAGTGCACAATCTAAAAATTGTTTTCATGAATCATGATTTCATAAAATGCATCCTTTAGAAAGTTATATGCATGAAAATTCATGGCAAACTTGATTTCATTCAAGTTTTCATGAAAAGTTAGCTTAACCAAACTTGATTTCAAAATGATTTTATTAATTCATATCATCAACCTTTTTCATATGCATCAATATTCATATCTCAATTTTCAATTGCCAATTACTTGAATGGATATGAATAAAACTAATGTTTTCTATCGAGCTTATGATTTCACTTAAGTAGTAAAGCATGACATGCTAGCTATGGAAGGAAAGCTCATATCAAGTCTAGAGACTTAAAGTCATCTAAAAAAAGTCTTGCCATGATCAATTGCAAATAAGATGAGTACAAATGAGGGAGAATGACAACTATGCCAAAATCAAAGTTTGAGAAATTGCATGTTATCAAAAGTCATGTTTTGGAGCATTGTTTCAATCTCTTACATCACATGTGAAACGAGAAGTTTGTTTTTACAAATCATTTTATAATCTTCCTCATATTCAAAATTTTAATTTAAAATCATGACCTCTTATGCATAATCATATTTCATCATTTCATTCATGATTTGATTTTTTTTTCTTATAAGAATAAGAAGCATATGAGCTTCAATTATCTAACCATTTTAGACCTAATTAAGCTTGGGTACCATAAAAGAGATAAATTTTTGTTTTTACAGGATCTCATTTTGATCTTAAATGTTTCAGACATACCAAGAATTGGAGTTGCAAATTCAAAATACACATGTCATGAAATGGAAGCAAAGTGAACAAATTTGAATGAGAAAAGCAACACTAAATGCTGGACTCCAAGACAATTTCAAGTGTATACCATGGATGAATCTAAGCTACAACAAGCTCATACATTCAAAGAAAAGAGATTTCTTCAACAATGTGACAACTTACAAGGAAGAAGTAAAGCTTGAGAATACAAAAGACAACTTCTAGCATCAGTTCACTACTTATATGAACAATAAAAAAAATAATATAAGAAAACATGGAGTAGATGACCATTAGATCAGGTTTCATGAAATTTCTGAAGATAACTCACTTAAAATATGATGACCATCTAATTAAGATGAAGAAAATTCCAACTTGAGGCCAAAGCAAAAAAATGATAAAGAGAAATGAGGAAATGAAGTGATATTTGGATCTGGGAGGATCTAATGCTATGAAATTCATCAATCATCATCAAGCCTTTAGATTCACAAAGTGCATGGATGAAGGAACAAAGTCAAATCCAATGATGATATCTATGTTAATCATAAGGCTACATCACTAATGAGTTGTTGAAGCTATCAAAAATTAGACGTCCAAGTAATCAACATATGTTAACTTGAGAAAGGTGGATCACCTCAGTAAAATAGTGAGTTCAAGTAATTTAAAGCTAGAAATGATCAAAATGCATCAAGCTTCATTAGAATTAGTGGACAATTGCATCAAGTTTGAAGAAATCCAATAATGGAATATATAAATTTGCAACTAAAAGAACAAAAAGGAGCATAAAAGGAAGAAAGAACTTAAGAAGGGACAACAATAGCAGTTAGCTTCATGAATCAATATCAAATTGCCAAATATAAATGAGCATTTCTAAATCCTTACCTTTTTAAATTTGAGTCATATGCATTCATTAAGGGGGAGCATTGCATGATTGACAAGTTTTGATAATGAAAACTATCTTTAACATATTCATGCATTGTTATAAGCTCTATTTGATTTTAGAAATATCTATTAAGCATCATATTTAGTTCACATAGTCTCTTTTATATAATTTAAGACTCATTTAGTACATTCAAGCTTGCAAGAGATGTCATTCTAGCTTGTTATGATTTATTGAAGTTGAATCTTCTCGGACTACAGATTCACATGCGATTTTGCATGGTCACTCACAAGAATTAGCATGTTGGGCATACTAACTAACATTTCATATAGGAGTTAGGGAGTGATTCACACATAATTTGTCACTTTTATTATGTGTTACCTTAGAGCAAAATCATGCAAGTTAGCCATTGATCTCCATGCAAGTTTTAGCAGTTGTGTTTCATTACTATGTGTTACAAGCCATTTCACGTGTAAGGACTGATGGTAGTCATGCGTGATTTGGCATTTGTTACTCCCTTGTGCGATTTATCTTCTAAGTTCTACAACATGCATTTACTTGCATGATTTAGTTGGTTACTTACAAGATATTGCACCTATACATATAAAACCTCTAAAACACGCATGAAATAACACTGATCACTTGTAAGAAATTGCACTAATGGCTATAATTATCGTGCAATGTCTATAAACAATCATTTGATGTCTTTAACACTTATTTTACTCTATGAGCTATACATTTAACACTTCGAACTGATCTTAATATGAGATTAACTCAAAAATCATTGAGCTATGAAATTCATGATCATATTACTCTTGTTATATGAAAATCATTGTTTTTGAGCCAATATCATCAATATCTTCATCATTTGAGTATTAGAGCTTTATTGTACTCATCATTACTCTTAGAGAGAGTTTTAATTGATGATTCACATACTTAAAACCTTTGTAAAGGTGAGGGATAGTTTTTTCTCAGAATCAAGATAGGTTGTTCTCTTGAGAATAGAAGCTCACTAGTAAAGTAAGCTATTGTAAAGGCTCACAAGTACCTAAACTAAACTTGTGGATATACTAAGGTGGCAAGGACTCACTCAAACTTGTGTTATAGTGAAGAAATCTCAAGTAATTACCTGGGGACTAACAAAGGCTCAAAAGGAGGAGCTCAGCTAGGATAAATCATTATTTGCAATTACTCTTCCCTTATCTCTTTAGATTTCCAGCAATATTAATTTATGCTATGTTTTAGTATGTAAAATTGAATTTTATTTATCTAAGTACTCTTACTCAAACTTCTATATAGAAATTTATTTTACACTTATTGAGCTTGTGAAAATTACTTTGGCTTTCTTCCAATAAGAGTTTGATACTTGAATTTGTTTAAACTTTCCATTACATATAGTTTTGCTGAAATGGATTTGATAGAATTGAAAATTCTTTAAACACTCAATTTACCCCATCTTGGGTGTGTTGCCATATCTAATAGGATGGAGTTTAGGCCAATCAAGCTTGAGTGAAGCCTAAATTTAGTTCAAGCTTCACTATGCCATTGGCGGATGCATGCTGTTCCAAGGTAGACATGTGAAAATCTAAATAAATTAGAATGTCACATAGGCTGCAATAGAGGAAGAAAAAGAGAGAAAACGTAAAGAATGACAAAGAAGGAGTCTTGGTCTATTAAGGCTTTACTTTTAAATCTTATTAGAGGCTATCTACACTACTTTGACATTTAGGTAAGCTTTCTATCTCCTTTCCTTCCTCTCTATCTAAATTTTTAAGAGCTTTATATATGGTAAGGTGTCGATTTTGTCTTCTTAGGTTATAATTGAACCCATTAGATTAAATGGAGCCTTAGTGAGTTAAATTAGGTTTCTAAACCCAGGTTTAAGGATTTTATAGTAATTTAGAGTTTTGAGCTAAGGTTTAGACGAACCCTAAAAGGATATTTTAAGTTTTAATAATAATGTGGGTTGTGTTTTAGTGCTATCTAGGCCTATAGACGCTAGATGAGGATACTGTTATGTGTTAGGAGTGTGGAATTTTCTAAAGAGGGAATCTAGGTAGTGTTGATACCTAAATTTAGACAAAAAAAGGGTTTAATTAGAGGTTCTAATTGATGATTAGAGCATTTTTGGACTAGTAAAATCTAAAAGAGTCATTGAATTGCCACAGTAACCTTTTTTGTGACAAAAAAGTTGAGGTATTCAAATAATCTAGTCCTTTTACTTGTGTATTTCAATGGCTATGAGTTTTATGAAAGTATATTTATATTTATAATCTATTATGAAAACTAGTAAAATATTTGTATGAATGTTTGATATTTTGGAAATATATGTGAAATGGTATTAAATTATTGCATTATTCCTATTTAAAACTTATTTATAGTCAATTGTGCAATTGGATAAGAATTTGAGATGCTAGAAATTGTTGTATGGTCATCCTTAATGAGCTTAATATGTATAACTGGTATTCTTTGAGCATGATTATTGTGAGAGGGTGGGAGTTCACCGTAGTATTGGGATATATTGTTTAAAATCTATATGGTACACTGGTACTATAGAGGCCTTAATGCTTAGAATTTCTTGTTTGAAAGTCCCAATACTATCTTGGCAATAGATTGAGCATACGATACCTCGAATGTTCAAGAAAGAAAGAATTTATAGTCTGAAGAAAATGGGTAAAGGCATCTTTAGCCAATATTGCCTCTCATAATTGGTAAGTTTAGGTTGGTCTAGTCATATGGACTTGGTCATATTATGTTGTTAGCTCATAGATTTAGTAGGAAAGTATTAATAATGCATTATATGAATGTGATTCTATAATCATGTGTATAATATGTATATGATAAAATTGTTTTATATTTCCACTTTACATATTCATATGCTATTCTGGTGTCCTTATGCTTAGATTAGATTATTTAAATACTAAGATATAGTCTCACTCCTGTGGTTATGTTTTTACAGGTGTTTGATAAGGGCAAAGGGAAGGAGGATACTGTCGGGAATTGAAGAGCTTGTAATAGTATTATAGGTCTATATTCTTTTTCATAATTTGTGTAACTTAATATATATATATATATACATGCTATGCCAACTTAGGACATGCATTGTTTTTAGTATACTTTCCTAATGAATTATTATTCAAACGTACTTCCGTCTGGGTTGTTATGTGAGATAGAAATTTTGTAAGAGGCTGAAATACTAGTGTAAATGCTAATATCATGGTAATTAAATATGTGTGGATGGCTATTTTATGGCTATGTTAATTTATGCCAATACCCCTTAATTTATGTGGAATCGAGGTTTTGATGGCCAAAATGAGTTTGAGACATATGAGCATGTAAATGTCCATTTAATTAGGTGCTTTGGGGTCTATTTAAGTCAATTCAAGTGGTCTTAGGACTATTGGCACTTAAATGGTGGATTTGGACAATTTGGGTACATTTGAAATTAGAAAAGGGTTACTTTGCATTCAAGTGTCCAATTTTTAAATGGTAAAGAATTTTTTTGTAAAACAAGTGCAAATAGCTAGGTAGCTCTAATAGCTAGTATGAATAGTTGAATTGCTCAAATTGAATATCAGATGAAGAAAAAGCATACTTTGAAATTTGATCTCAAAGCATTGTCATGATAGCACGTGTGTGCCAAGGTGTAAGGTAGGTGTGCCGTGGTGCAATACATAGTAAGGGTATCCTTCCATCTATGCCATCTACCACAATAGGTGACACCTATGCTATAATGGATAGGGTAGTTTAGAGTGTCTAAATTGCCCTTATTTGATGTCTTTATGTGATGCATTCTTTTTCATGCTTCTATATTCTTTCCTTTATATATGTTAAATTATCATTTGAGCTCAAATATCTTTTTAAAAAGGCTTTGTTAGGATACTAAAATTTTAAAACTTCTAATTTTAAATCCTAGTCTATTATAGTAACCTAATAAAAGGATTTGCTTAATCCTGGTCATTATAATAATGTGATGTGCTATGTTTTGCTAATATGAAGGCGAACATTATAGTTATAAGTTGTAGGCATGTTCATTTAAACTACAATGAGCTTTTACTATTTATAAAGAAAATTTAGTTTTGAATAAATTATATTGATTAAGGATGTATCATATAAACTTTTAGAAGCTAAAAGGCTTTTATATTAAAAAAGTATATTTGAGTTATGATTAGGGAAAACAAGTGAAATCATTTTCAAGAACCACTCCATCCATCGAAGTAAAATTCATCATGATCTCCATTTATGTTATTAGGTGAGTATATTGCATTTGATTTGATGTCTGATGATTCTTTACTTTATAGTCACTACACATTAACAAAGTTGAAGTTTAGGACTATAAGCTTTTCTATCTGGCCAATATTGAAGTGAGGAATTAGAGTTTCACTTTGGTTGGAGTTTTAGGTAACTAGTGCACTTTGCTACATATAATGCCTTAAGGGGCATTTTCTTTAATTAGAGATAGACTTTGAAATATCTCAGTGAAAGTAACAAAAGTACTATCACACACCCTAACAAAATAACTAGTTTTAACATAAATATAGTATCTAGGTCAACTCTAGGTCGCTTTCCTAAAAGGTGGCCATGGCTTTCTAGTCAAGAAATCTAAGTGCATAGTTTAGTCTAATTAATTAAAAGTGTTATCTATTAATCTAGTGAATTAAGCTTGAAAACCTATACTAAAGCTTGTGAAATGAAAATTCCCTCATCAAGTAGTAACCCTGTGAAGGGGCTAATAGAAGAATCCTTACTTTAAATTGATTACAGCAATTCACTCACTCTTTATCCCCTTGGTTGAAAGGTTGATTGACCTAGACAACTATCTTAAGTATCTAACTTAACTAATTCAGTTCCCTAAAGGGTGTTTAGTTGGAGGGGAAAGGAGGGATTTTACCCCTTCCCCTTGTTTGGATTGAAAAATTAGAGGGAAAAAATTTCCCTTCCCCTCCAAACTTTCTCCTCCAAATTGGGAGGATTGGGAGGAGAGAGGAAAAATTTATCACACCCTAACTAATATGCCCTCCATGATACGTTCAAAAGATGTAGATACATTTCTCTAGTATCTCAATACTAATAAAATGAGGGTAAACTTGTCCATATATAAATATTTTTCCTCTTATCCCTACTTGAACCAAATAAGGTAATATCAAACCCCTCCCCTCCTCTCCCCTCCATTCAAATCCCTCCTCTTTCCTCATACCCTAAAACCAAACATGTAGCCCTCCCCTATATCTATAAGATACAAGAAAAGATTAACTAAATTGCCACTCTAAAATACCATATAGTAAACAAACACTTTGTTTGAAAGCTTAGGCTCAAGACTCATTTTAAAAAATTATCAAAATCATAATACATTTGAATAATGCACAATGGACACAACCCATAAGCATTTATAACACCAATTGCATGCATTTAAAACAAAGAAACAAGGTTTGACTTTAAGCCATAAGCCACAGCATGTGGCATAGAGCCACCTGCTTGATTTCTTTTGTGTCATACACCACAGCATGAGCACCAATTTTAATTTATTGCTGTCATTTGATAGCAAAATGACAAACTTTTGGCATGCGCCATTTTCATATACAACGTCCGATCGAAGTGATGTAAGCACCCATATGAAGCTTATCTCATAACCTAAATAATGAGATAGATTTAGACACAATATAGTAGTCTGATCAAAATTTGAATACTTGAGTGTAAAAAAATCACTTTTTTAAAAAATTTTGTGCACCCAAGTGCTTAACTTGATCCATTTGTCTTATTAAACCATACAAGGCCTTAAACCAAGTCTGAAATGACCTATTATACCTGATTAACCACAATATATCATAAATATATCCATATACCAAAATGCGGCCATTCAATGGTGAATTTCCATATTTCTTAAAATTTCACAATTTGTTACAATTTGACCCAATTGACCTTTTCTCACCACAATTCCACCCTAAATTCACTACTCAAATATTTACAACATAACCACAACTCAATCTTAACCCTAAATTACTCATTTTATCATAATTCCACACATGGTATAAAATTCACTAAAACTCACGACATTCACCATAATTTCTACATTCAATAACTCATAACCATTCAAATCATGCATGCAACCCTATGACAACTCATATACATGAAATTCACACTAAATTAGTTCATTACACAAACTCAGAGCTTCCACACAACCATAGCACCACTATGCTAGTTCAAACTCTTTTTCCTTGCCCTAATCACTGCTTTGTCCTGAAAAATGTAACCATAAGGGTGAAATAATAATCTTAGTAATGGAATAACTCATTATTGCTAACTATCACATACAACTATATGAAACTATAGCATAACATATCATTAAATGTAGCATATATTACATGTTTTATTTCCTATTTGTCAATATAAATGTTCCTATCTATTTTACCAGTTATTTCATCACTTTTGCCATTATAATCACTACTTTTCCACTTATAGCATATAGTATGATCACTACCAACTAAACCTCTAAATTACCTTGACTTAAAACCATAGGCTCGCCTTAGACTAATATACACTCTCATTGGCCTTGAGCTCGACTTTAGTGGTAGAATTATTCAACCAAAAGTGTTCTATCAAACTTCTAAACTATGGTTTTCCCCAATGCACATAATAAGATTTTATTGACTCCAACACTGTATCACATAGACACTAAGAACTTCAAATCTCTAATACCGCCCCTCAATAGGTATTAAGGAGATAATCTCCGACACCACTCCTCGAAAGACACTAAGGACATACAATTCTCCAACACTACACCCTGCCGGGCACTAAGGAGATTATGCTATTTGGTCTTATCACCACACTCTACATAGGTGAACTCCCACCCCTATCATCATACTTTCCAAACCAATCTTAGGTTCTTAATTACCATTTTACATGTTTTCTAATACATAATGTATACATATATACATATCATATGAAATCACATATTTCAATATTTCTATTTGATCAAAAGCTATTTCATGCAACATTTACAAAATGTCATAAATCATGCTTAGTTTAAAATCATTTCATGCACCACATAGCATACTCATGCATAGTTACAATAAATAGTCAAATAGAGGAAGTTATTTGGTTACCTCAACTCTTCTATCACTAAAAAGGTTACCCATAGATTTCAACCACCACTATAACTCATCACAAGCTTCCTTTCTTAACTCATACATGTGATATCCTAATCTATACACAATTGGCATGATTCAGTCATTTGGTCTAATTGACCAAAACTACTTATTTACTACTTATGGCTATATCTAGCTATATATTCTTTTCTATTTATTCATTTTAGGTCCACTACTACTCAATTATCACTTTACATTACTTCAACTAGTCTCACTTCATTCAAACATGATTTCCACTCCTTTTCCTCCATAATTTAGGGCTAAATTAAGCCTATGAGTTCAAAGCTCTATTGTTTAGCTCTAAACCAGTCGTGAGAACCTTTTTATTACTATTAAGCGAGAATCAAACCCCTTACATTTCACCAATTCAATTTCTCTATAACTCATATTTAGAGAAATTTAGGTAGAATAGAAAGTAAGGGTTATATGTAGCTTAGTCGATAAGTTACTAATCAGAAGTGCCTTCTAATACTTCGAAATGGCTTATCTTAACATAACTCAGCTTCCTCTCCTCTCTTTCTTGTGTGTTTCTGATTTTCCCCTCTGAAATTTACTTGAATTTCATGACTTAAGGGGTCATTTTCTAGTCCATGCACCATGGTGCAGGTAGCCTCAACTGTGGTGCATGGCACAGTGAGAAGAATTATCACCACACCCACTCATTTTGACTTGAAATGCAATTCTCTCACCCATATCTATCATTTAACATCTCAAAGATATAAATCATTAACTAATCATCCAAATCTCTAATCCTTTTGCTAATTACCAATTCACCCCTAATTAATAACTAATTATAGGATTAAGAAATTCAGGATATTACAAAACACACCTTAAGACCTTAATTCAAGCCAAGATAGACCACAATTCAATTAGAATCATAAAACATTAATTCAAATGCAATAAGATGAGATTAGAATGAGCTTAGCCAAGTGTCATCTTATAATGCTCCTCTTCCATCAACTCTTTTCTAGGATTTCATTGAGAATCTAACTAGAAATCATCATCTTTATCTTGCCTACCAAGAGCTTTCACATGCTAAGACATAGCTCTGTGAGAATGATGAATTATGACTTCAATCCCCTATGAAATTGAGAGGGATATGGTGGAAATGATATGAAGAAGAGAACGGTGGAAGTGATTTATGAATTTGATAGTTGGATGTAGATGAATGAGCTTGGCTGAGTTAAAGCTTGAAGAAGAATAATTGAAGAACACAAGAATAAGTGAGAGAAAAAAAAATGAGAGAATGGCTTAAGAAATGAGTTTGATTTGAATGCTTAATGAAAGTGTCATGCAGAAATGTTTTGCTTTAGTTCCCAATTGGCTTGCTAGGTGGCATGTTCTTATTAGCTTGTAAATGACTCCAAAGTGTATCAACTTAATTCCATGCATTATTAACAATTTGGCTAGATCTAATCACACCAATTATAGCAATACACACCTTATATGATTAGCAATTCCCTTCTTGAATCTGTGGTATGCTTATCTCATTGATACACATGTGCACATCTTATGTATGTCACAAAATGTACATAATTCAATTTAGTAAAATATGACATCATAAAATCTAATTAAAGTTCAGCTTTCCATTCATTTGGAAGTGAGAAATTACTAAAAATTTTGAAGTAAATGGGTGTACAAAACTGTCCAAAGTTCACACACACATGCAAGCCCAAAACTATGTCAAATGAACATCGAGAGAAAGTCAACAAAAAATGTTGGCTTTTATTTAATTACTCCTAAACTAAAATAAATTTGTAAAAACCTAATTAGACCACTCTTCTTTTGCACTTGAAATACATTTTGTCAATTTCTCTTATACATTTTCCCAAAAGTTCATTTTTAGACTAAAATACCCTTATTGTACATAACCTAGACACTTAGGAAATTTCAAACTCCAATACAATATGTGTGCACTTTGAGCTAACATGATTAATGATCCTAATTAGCATATAAAAGTGTATAATAAATAAGTTCTATCAATTTTTCCACACTTATTTTTTGTGCTCTGAGCAAAAACATTATGAAACTGGAACAATAAGAACTTTCAAAATAAATAAATAAGTGAAAAACAATGTTTAAAGTCACCACTCACTAACTCATGAACTTTTATATATCCTCAATCGAAGTTGCAGCAATTTGGAAAGAATTATTCACTTCAAAAACAAACCCTTACTAAGAATCAACTTCAAAGATAAGTCTCAAAAGGTCAAGTGTTTGCACTCTTCACTCATAGTGTATAGGGTATTCAATTTCACTTAAGTTTCCTTAAGACAAACCCTACCATAGACTTGTAACCCTTCTACATTTCTACCACTAGAATAGCACTTACAATCAAGAATCAAGTGGATTTTATTAGATTCTAAGTGGCTTATGAAAGGATGACTAAAGAATACATGTGAAAAACTAGGTTTAGCACCAAGATAATGCTATGGTTGAAATGAACATCCCCTAATATGCAAAATATAACAAAGTTTAATTGATAGGAAATCTTAACACAATGAAGATGAAGAAAAATGAAAAGAAGTAAATGGAACAAATGAGTGCAAATGAGCTAAGCAACTCTTTATTCTTTATTTTTCTTCTCCTTTTCACTTTCTATATTTTCCTTTCTTTTCCTTCTTTTCTTTTATTTTCTTTTATAGAAAATTTGTTTCTCTCTTTTCACATTTTTTTTCAATATTTCCTTGTTTTTCTCTTTTGTTCTTTTCAGTTGCCCTTAACTCTTTGTATGAACAATAAAAAAAATGATATAATGATGTAATAATGAATGATGTGAAGTAATAAATGGAAAAGTAAATAATATAAGACATCTACTCTCTTGATCCAAGATATGCAATGCATATTAGAAAGACATAATAATATAAAATGCATTCTATAGTGAAATAAGGTGAATTTTTTTTTTAAAAAGAATCAAACCAAAAGCTCAAAGTGACTAACAAGAGGTAATCAATCATAAAGGGTTAGCCATTTAGCTCTTTGCTATTTTGTATGAATGCCATCTATCATTTTTCATCAATAAAATGCATGAAATATAGTCTCAAGTAGGAAGTGAGACAAGTTCTAAAGGGTATTATGGCTAAGAAAACTAATCACACACAATATTGTTTGGCTCCTTCCAACAAAGGGTAATTTGCCACGATTATTTATTAATTCAAGGTAATAGAATATTCACTTCACACTTATTCAATCCTTAAAACTACCACATCTCAAACATCAAAGTATCCATTCAAAGAGTTACATCATTTAAGTAACCTCAAACAAAATAAAATAAAGTTTTCTTTGTTGGATAGGGAGGCACAACGGAAGATAAAAAATTTTAAAATCTCTATCCTGATGTAGACTAAATGAACTCATTTATGTTAAGGTGGATAGAAGAATTACCTTTTAATTTCAAGCTCCTCACATGTTGTCTATAAGTAATTGGATTTTAGGAGTTGACAACGTAGATCTACTCCCTCTATCGGTATCTACTCCCTCTCTTTTTCTAATGTCCATTCGTCCATCAATTTAGATGTCCTTTTGTTTACTAGAGATTTTTTGTGGCTTTCAGAGGTTTTTGGTATTAAGAGACTTTCTCTATTTTCCTGAATTATCTGGACATCCCCTTCTATCTATTATATATAGATTAGGGTTTTTGCCTTTCTCTTCAAGAGCCAACCAAAATTTAGAAATTTATCTCATAAGTAAAATCTATAATATTATATCTAATTTGAACTTATCTTATAAATTCAAACTATAGAACTAATATGATATTCTCCCATATCATATTAGTTATTAAATTTAATCTATCATATAAAATTAAATTTAAAACTAACACTAATATAATATAATATATAATATATAATATAATATCACATATACATATTATATTATACATATATAATTCAAATATATATATATATATATATATTATATTTAATTTCATATACCATATACACACACACATATACATCAAATATATATAATACACATGAATATATATATTTTAAAAATATATATAATTATTTTTTAAATTTTATATTTCATATAAATATATAGATAAATATTTATCAAATAAATATTCAAATACATATATATATATATATATATAATTCGTTCACCCTAGAAAAGCATTACATTTATTGAATCTAGACACACTCTAGATTTAATAAACTTAAAAGCTCGAGTTAGGCTATCCTTATGTGTGACCCTGTAGGTTGATAGAGATTGTTGCTTACCTTCAAAATTAAACTAACACTAACCCTAATGCAATATAGGGCTAACCCTAGGTCATTTTCTAAGGAATGGTTTTAAGTCTAATTTAAAGTTATCTAATGAAAATCTAATAAAATAAATTACTCAAAGTTTGAAGTTGATTAACTAATTGCTAACATAATTATTTAGTGGATTAAACTAGCAAACTAAACCTAATTATGAATGAAGTGGCTTCCCAATTCAAGTAAGAACCTTAGGGTGTTGCTAATGGAGGAATCCTAGTTTCTAATCAAACATGGCAGCTCATTCAACTCCTCTTTATTGGCTAAAAAATATATTTACCTAAGACAACTACCTTAAGTATCCTAGCTTTACTAATTCAATTCCTTAAGTGCTATTACAAATCCCCTAGGTAACCTTACTAGCTTAGCTCTAAAATTAACCAAGTGTTTAGTTAAAATTTATTTCTAATTTTCACTACTTAAAGCTATACTTAAGCTCAAAACTATGAAAACTCAAGCAACTCATCAAGTATTTTCCACACGATTATATGCTAGGCTAATACAAGATATTCACAAATTGAAATCACATATTACAATGTAAATTCATGAGGAGGCCAAAATTCCAGCAGCAACAAGAGCATGAAATTCAACTAAACAATCTTATTTCAACTTTACAAATTATAAACAACCATAAAACTAAAGTCAAATTAAACCACAATCAACATCAGCCATAGTATTCTAATGAAATTGAAATAAGATGATGAAGAAGTAGATGGGCTTAGCCAAGTGAAGACTTTAAGACTCCTCTTCCATCAACTCTCTCCTAGGATTCCATGAAGATTCTAGCTAAAAAATATCAAAAAAATCTTGCTTCCATAAAGAACACTAAGTGGCCATGGCACATGCTCCATTGGTCTTGATGAATTGAGCTCAAATCTTCTTCCAAGTGTTTAGAGTGGGTTTGGCCTTGAGAGAGGAGAAGAATGGTAGAAGAATTGAGTGGATTTTATGGTGAAAAGATAAAAGAATACAGCTGGACATGTGCTAGAATGTAGAGAGAAGGAGGAGAAAATGAAGAACACCACGAACAAGAAAGAGAAAATAAAGAAGATGAAATAGATAAGTGAATAATATGAGCTAGGGGCTATGAGGCATTATACAAGGTTTTTTCCTCAGTTGAAGCATCAATTAAAAAATAGGAAAACAAATTAAAATGAAAATGGGAGCCTTATTATACTTGCAAGGTGGCACTCTCCTATTGGTTGATAGATAATTCCAATGTGTGTCTAATTTTTCATATGTCATCCACATCATTAAGGATGATTTAATCCCTTAAATGAATCAAAAATCATGCCTCAAGCTCCAGCCTTTGAACTTAAGAAGTGTTGACCTCAATTGCCCAATTGATGTACAAGTCACATGCCACCTATATCACATAAATCATATAATTCAATTAAATAGCATGTGACATAATAAAATATAATTATTGTCTAGAACTAAATTCATAATTAGAAGGGAGAACTTATCAAAATAAATAAGTTTCAGGTTTCAAAAAATTATATAAGAATTTTCATACAAAAGCAAACCGAAAACTAGGTCAAACTAAAACACTTTAGAAAGTATTGATTTTTTATTTAATTACTCCTAAACTAAAATAAATTTTAAAAATATAATTTCACTACTCATCAACTGGGCATAAAATGAACTTTGTCAATTTTTCTTGTATATTTTCTCAAAAACTTATTTTTTTGGACTAAAACGCCCTTAGTGTACTAAACCTAAAAACTTAGGAAATATTTTAAATCTAATGCAATGTGTATACTTGAAGGTGATAAATTATTAATAAAAGGGTCCTAATTGACAAATAAAAGTAGGTAACAAATATGTTCTATCATAAGCTTACATGAAATTGGTAGCATGCTAATTACGTTACTAGCCCACAAGTCACGAGTAGCCTTTAACAAGATATTGCAACTACCTAATTTATATGGGGATCAATGATTTGATATAACCTATCATGCAGCCATATCACATCCTTTTTGTCACGTAATATTTTGGTCAAGTATGAGACATGGAATTGTCATTCTCCTTTACTTAACCATTACTTTCTTGATCTCTGAGTAGACTGATTATAATAATGGAAAAACTCTTTTCATTATAGTATAGCCATATATTTCCTTAGTCTTACTTATAAGGGGTGCAGTAACAATATGAGGGACAAATTTCATCTTGACCACTCATGTTTCTCTGCATGAATATCACTAAACTCAATCATAACCTTTATGATCACTCGGTCACAGATGACTTTTGACTAGGTTAAAGTTCAATGATCATCACATAGAAATTTATGATGATCTTAAGTCAAAGGGCTTAGTGATATAGTTACATATGAGATAAGCTTATGACTTGTATTATGCAACTTTCTCATAACAAGTTGGTCCAGCACCTCAAATGTAACATCCTGAAAATTTTAAGACTCGAATTTATTTTAAAAATAAAATAAAATATCTATAATTAAATTAAAATTAAGAATAATTTGATAAAGGTCTAGAGTTTGAATTTTTTTCAGCAAAAGTTTGGTTTTATTTATTTTTTAACTATGAAAAAAATTATTAAAGTTGACCTAGGCTTTTGTGTTATAATAAGAAATGTTGGGTCCTTTCTCATAATTTGCCCCAAAGTATTAGATCAGCTTTTTTAAATAGAAATAGCACGCAAGAAACATAGAATTGAAAAAAAGAAAGCCAAGAAACAAAGACAAAGAAAACGAGAGAATGAGAGGAAGAAGAGAGGAGGAAGAGAGGGAGTTAGGCTTGGATTTAGGAAGCTTTACGACCATTGCCAGCTCGGCTACACAATAGGTAAACTTCCTACTCAATCCTCTTCCCCCTCTTGATTTTCTTCAATTTTTGTAAGAGAAAATTTTTAGATTTTGATTCCAAAGGCTTTGTTCTTATAAGCTTTGGTTTCTTTAGGTCCTTGGGAGGTTATTTTGAGTTTTTATATGATGCCCTAATGTTTTAAGTAGGCATTTGGATAAAAAATGAAGTTTTAGAGCAAAAGTCAAACCCCAAGAGGTTGGATTTTGCTCTTCAATGGTTTAAGCCTATTGATTTAGTTATAATTTTGTTATTTGTGCCCAATAAAATTTAAATTAAGGTTTAGTTTTTATTATACGGGTTAATGGTGAAAGTTGGTGACACTAAGTGAAGGTTTTTAATTGATTAAAAATTATATGAATTGAAAATTGGCCTAGTGATGGCTAATAAATGATTTTAGTGGTTAAGTGGTAATATGAGAATAGTTGGTTTAATACATAGACTATTGGGATGCATTATGGCTCATTGACCCAAGTTGTATGGTATGAGTTATAGTTTTCTTTTATGCTATTTGCCATGAAAAGTGATGTGGATCACTTATATGTTGTAGGGAATTATTGGTGAAACTTATTGAGAAGTAAGGAACAAGCCAAGTCTTATTTTGTACAAGGAGAACCCTTTTAGTACCAAAGGGTTGAGGTAATAGGGAAATTTATATTTCTTATTGCTTTGTTTAGCTATTTTTGAATAGATAATATTATCTAGCATGCATTACATGTTTTAAATAATTGAATGTAAATAAAATGTGTTTTAGAAGGGTTTATGGGGTATTACTTTAATAATAATTCATCTATGTTTACTATCTATTTAATAATGATGTTACTTATGAAAATAAGATTATTAGCATGCTTTGTGATCATAAAAAAAATGAGGAGTTGTACTTAGGGAAGTGCAACTAGGTTTGGTACCTTATATAGGCTAAGAAACCACTTCAGGGATGAATTATGAGTGTTATACTACCTTGAGTGTTGAAGTGGTCAATACTCAGGAAAGGTAGAAAAAAGATAGGAGACGTGATCTCGATGGGAGTTCACCAATGGGGAGATGTGGTCTTGTGATATTCTATGGCTCACTGTCAGTACTCAGTGTTGCCTTTCGTATTGTGGGCTCAATACACTAAAGTGGTTAGTAAATTGAGTATTTGACACCTCTCAGTGGCACAGGGAATCTGACGTATGAAGTGTGAGGTTGAGTGCTTAGGCCAAGGTAACCCTCACATGGAAAGTAAGTCAGGCTGGCTCTGAGAGGGAGTTAGCTTTGAGTGCTCAGGATTTACATTAAAGGGACACAGGTGGTTCGATAGATTAGATCATGCCTTGGTTTATATGTTGTGCCTATGGAGGTACAGTGGGTATAAGGTTTACCTACAAGCTAAAGAGTACCAGGGGGCATTCTATTAGTTAGGAAAGGCTATATCAGCCTATCTCATGCATTCAGGAATTTTAATTTATTAATTATATGTTATTTTGAATCTTTTATTTATTTACCTGACCATGGCTTTCCTTGTAATAAGGAATATCGATTTCTCTGTTACTAAGACTATGGTTGTCTCACCCCTTTCTTTAGAATATTTACAGGTCCAGGTAAAGGATCCATTGTTGGACAGGGAAAAGAGCTAAGCTAGGGGTTTGCTGTGATTTGTAAAGAACTGTAACCCCTTTCTTTTGAGCAAGTACATTGTAATGTATTTAGGATTAGGGTGCTAGTAGGATGTGATTATATAGATGCGTGTGAATATGTGTGGATTGTATGGCTTGTGTTTGAATTTTTGTTTGCTTGTAGACTTGTAGCTAAGAAACTTGGCTATGGTGTGTGGTTTTGATGGATTTATTTAGTAGACCAAGTTTTCACTATAAGCAAATATTTATTTTGGTATATGTGTGATTCCACAAGCAAATGGAAAGTGGTTGCATTGCAAATGGTGTGCTATAGACAAACATACACCTTGGATAAAGAGTGGGTGCATGGGCCTCATAGAAATCTCTGAGCTAAGTGAAATGTTTAGCTTGTGTATTCATATGTGTATATGATATTTGGAATGGTTTTTGGCCACTCTTGTGTGATTTGTGAATTTTTGGGGCATAGGATCTATTTTTAGGAAATGGCACCCGGGTGGTCAAATTTTAGTATAAAGGATTTTTCTATCATTTAAATGTTCTATCAGGTGTTTTTAGTCCTATTGGACGTGTCCAAAGTGTTCCCACAGGTTTGTGACCATTAAGATGAGATTTGAACAATTTTAAAAAATGGTTTTTACCAAAAAACTGCACTTTTGCATTTGGGTATCCAAATCTCAATCTGACCGTTGGATTTCTCTAAAATTTAGGTCACAAGTAAAAATTTTTATAAGCTTCATGTGGTATTTGAAATCACATCAATCGAACATTAGACGAAAAAATGGTGCACTCTAGAATTTGGTCCAGAGGTGCTGTCATGTTGCTGTCATGACAGCAACAGGATTGATGTTAGGACATACACGAATTTTGATCCAACCGTTGGATATTTTTGAAATTTGGTAAACTTATATTACTCTTGAATTTGATGTGTAGACTCTAGAATCACTCTGATCGAGGGTCGGATGACGAAATGGTGCGCTTCGGAAGTTAGTTTGAATGTGCTGTCATGACAGCAAAAATGCCAAAATTTTAACGTGTCTAAATTTTAATCCGTTTGTTGGATCTTTGTGAAATTTAGAACACTATTATTACTCATTAAAAGTGACATATGCGCTTTGAAATCACTTCAATTGGAGGCCAGACACTAAATTAGAACCTCCCAAAAGTTTGCTTGCGATGGCTATCATGACAGCAAAATTAATGCTATCATGACATCAATTAACTGCCCCTGTTTGCCATATTTACTTTCGTTCACTACATATTAATCCTTTATACTTTTTTAAGAGGTTTTATACGTGTATTTTGCTATTATGTAAATTATTATTGATTTAAATGAATTGTTTCCTAAGTTGGTTTTAGGATGAACTCCTTAACCATACTTAGTTTATTTGAATTGTGTGATTTTTGGATAACAGTCAGGGCAAGTGTTACACTTGGTATCAATTTTAGGTTTATGATTCCTCTTTCCTACTTAGCACCTTAAATACATTACTCTTATGCTCTTTCCCTAATGTCACTAACCTGGATGACATTATTTTTTCATTTTCTGGCTTGTTCTTTTAGGAGGGGAGAAAGGTTCGTACATGTATGACTGTACACCTTTCAATTGTAATTTGACTCAAAGAGGAAGAGGTAGATTGAGGAATGAGGAATGACCACTACTTCCACCTCCTCTACCTCTATCACCACCACAAGGGATTGATGCAATCATGGTTAGGCTACTTGAAGTGATGGTGGATATACCGCAAAATCTTAGAGGTCGTGCTATTCCAGATTAGCATGTTGACCTAAGTGTTACGCAGGGATCTTTTAGTGCTATAGGAGCCCATAGATCGGTTGTTGATAATCGAGAGGATGACATATCTGGACCTTGGAAGGAATTCTCTCACTCTAATCTGACCACATATGATAGTAATATGCTTGATAGAAAAACTGAAGAGTGGTTGGATCGAATGGAGCAATTATTTACTATAGTGAGATATACATCTGGGTAGAGGGTTATCTTGGTTACGATGCAGCTTGTTGGTGAAGCCAAGTATTGGTGGGATTCTATTAAGCCCACGAATGGAAGATCTATAAGTTGGGCTGAATTTAAGAAAAGATTTTATGATTTTCACTTCCCACCAGCTTTTAGAGATGAGAAAGAGGTAGAGTTTCATGCGTTTCAGCAGGAGGACTTAGATGAGGAGACTTTATGAGAAAATTCAATCAGCTATCTAAGTTCTTGACTTATCTAAATGCTTCTAATTATAGCAAGTGAAAAGCAAAGAGATTATTAGAGAAGATGAGACCAGAGTACCACCAACAACTATCTTTGCTAAGTGAGGTGACATATGATGAGATGTGTAATTGCTAAGGGTTATCACTCACCGAAGCTAAGCATTTAGATAGAATGGGTATGCTTATTAAGTAATTACCTTATGATATAGAAGTTTCCTTTACTTTTGGTTTAGTTAGTCGATCTAGTGTGTTATGTAAGACTAAAATGACTTTTAATGGGCGGTTGACTTGGGTGAATGTGATCAAATTGCTTATATAAGGGATTGATTAAATCATTGGTGTGAACACCGTATTTTGTCCAGACATTTTTTTTAATTTAATAATAAATAACCAAAAATATATATATAAATACAAAAATGATATTTAATCCTTTTTTAGGATTATATTTAAAAAAAACTAATTTTAACAAAATCAAAAAAATCTTGTTTAAGTCTTTTAAAAATCTCTCTTAGATTATCCTAACCATTCAAAAATATTGAGAATTAATTCTTTGAGACTCAGCTATTTCTAAATTTCTCTCCTCAAATTTTATTTTCATTTATATATATATATATATATATCTATGTGTGTATGTATTAATCAGAATTATTAATAAAAAAGAAGAAGAGAGGAATAAGTTGGACAAAACATTGATAGAATCAGCGTTTTATCATAGCTCAAGGGACAGTAGAAACAAAGACATGAAATGCAGAAACAGCACACACATACAGTTAGAAACAGCAAGACCAGAGATGTGCACAGCAGAAGAGAAAAGTTAAAGAACACGTACACACGCTTTCAGCCAGTAGAAGAAAAGAGACAGAATCGAGACGCATGCATGCATGTAGCAGACAAAAACACGTGAAAAGTTTCACTTTGCAGAGAAGAGATGCACATTACAGACTGCAGAAAAAGCAAAAACAGAGCAGAGGGACGGAGTTCGAGAGAGCATAAAAGAAAATGAAAAACAGACAAGAGAATGGACGGAAAAAACTGAGAGAAAAACTGGAACTGGAGAGAGAAAACCAAACAGAAAACAGAGAATAAAAGATGGAGAGAAGAGAACCCAAATGGATGGGGGAGGAGGAAGACCGAGGAAGGGAAGAAAATATAGAGAAGAAGGAAGAAAAAAAAAACTGAAGACGGTGACAGTGAAGAGATGACCGAAGAACGTAAAAACAGGGGGAAAAAGAAAAGAGAGAAACAGAGAAGGAGAGCTGAGAAGGATAGAAGAAGATGAGAAAAAAATGAGGAAGAGACAGAGTCGAAGAGAAGAGAACACAGCTGGACAAAAAAAATAAAAAAATAGAGCACTGAAAAAATGAAAAAGAGAAAGCCATCCCCGGACAAAGCAAGAAAAAGAGATGATAATAAAGACAGGAACTGCAGCAAGAAAAAGGCCTCTTCTGAGAGAGGAAAGGGCTTTGGAAAATAATGATGCAGACAGAGCAACAAAACCAACTCGTTGTTTAGAATTTTAGGAGCTTTAGCTTCAATAGCCATTTGTCTAAGGAAGATGAAGAGATGTCCAGGTCTGCTCTTTCCACCTTCAGAGCCAAAGAGGAAGAGATTGAACGCAAGAAGATGGAGGTCAGAGAAAAGGTTCAGGCCTAGTTGGGTTGAGTTGAGGAAGAAACCAAGCGTCTCGCCACCATTCATGAGGAGCTGGATGCTCTGGCAGATCCGATGAGGAAGGAGGTTGCACTGGTTCGGAAAAAGATTAATTCAGGAAATAAGGAGTTAAAGCCACTAGGCCATACCTACCAGAAGAAGGAGAAAGAATACAAAGAAGCTCTTAAAGCATTCAATAAAAAGAATAGGGAAAAAGTGCGGCTTATCAGCATGATAATGGAGTTGGTGAGTAAAAGTGAAAGAAAGAAGAGAAAAAAAATGAGGGCGAAGAATTTTGTGAAATTATCTCCCTAAGCCTGCCTCTCCTCTTCCTGATAAGCACCTGGTAACATGTTTTCTATCTTTACTTATGATTCTAGAATTATCCTGGATGTTCTGTTCTACTTTATTTTATACCATGTCAAGCTATATGAGTTATGATTAATTCTCATAAATTGCAAAATGGAGACATTAAAGTGATTAGTTGCCTTATGTATGATCCACCTTGCTTTCCTTTAAGCTTATTTGATTGTTGTTTTAAAGGAAGAATGTTGCCTTACCGCTTCATTTATTTATTTTTCTTCCTTTTGAATATCTTTGAAACATCAAGCCGTATATCTAAGATTAAATGGCCAAAAAGAAAGAAATGGTCCACTCCCAATTTGTTGCTCTCATGATTTTTTATGTTTGGATGAATTATTCTTGAGTATGTGCATCCTTTAGGGCCTGTATGATAAACTTAACTATCATTTTTTAAATTTTGCCATGTGAGATTTTAAGAATCTCCATAGGCACTAAGAATGATCTCATATCGTGTAAATCAATAAGATTTCGCAGGTATTAAGATCTGACTTGTATATTAAAGATGGATTCTAATAGCTCACCATTGAAATTAACTCTCTTTTTATAATTTAAATCAATAAAATATTTAACGATGTCGTGTGAGATTTAAAGAATCTCCACAGATGCTGAAATTAATTGCCTTATCGTGTAGGATAATAAATCCTCATAGATATCGTAATTCACAATTTATATGGTAAACAAATAAACAAATTTTTGTAAATAAGATAATAAATGTTTTATGATTTTAATTAAATTAATAAATTTAAATTATAATCATATTGTCAAATTAGATCTTTTGGTCATGTGAGGTTTTTGAAACTCTGTAGACCTTTAAGATAATCATACTACCGTGTGAGTCAATAAGGCTTCGCAGGTATAACGATTAAGATTTTTAATATGCATTATATAATTACGCATTAAAATATATTTAAAGTAAATATTATTTAATCCTTTTATCATGTGAGACTTTGAATTTCTGCAGATATTCAGGATAATCTCGTGTTGTGTAAATCAATAAGATTTTGTAGATATGAGAGCAAAACTTATATATTAAAATTAACTCTCCTTTTATAATCCAAATTAATAATTTACTTAAGTTCCATGTGAGATTTTAAGAATCTTCGTAGGGACTTAAATTAATCACATTATCGTGTGGGATAATAAGTCCTCGCAGATATAGTGATTTTCAATTTTTATAATAAATAAGTGATTTTTGTAAATAATCATAGAATATACAATTTAAGAAACTTAATCAACCAAATTAATGTATTAAAATTGTAACCATATTTACCGATTATATCTTTTAGTCATGTGAGATTTTTGAATCTCTGTAGGCTTCTAAGATCATTGTATTATCGTATGAGTTAATAAGACTCTACAGATATAACGATTTAGTTTTTAAAATATATATACATATATATTATATGATTAATTAAATTAATTAATTAAATTTAATTCCTTTATCGTGTGAGACTTTAGAATCTCCGCAGATATTTAGGATAAATCATATTACCGTATAAGCCAATAAGGCTATACAAATATGATGATTAAAATTCTTTAAAAACATATATACATACTTAAGCAAACTATTATTAACACTTAAAAATAAATAAATTAAAATGCTAAATTCTTTTATCATGTGAGGTTTCGAAATCTCCATAGATACTTAGAATAATTACATTACCGTATGAACCAATAAGGTTCTATAGGTATAGCAGTTAAAATTCTCAATCATAAAACATAAAAAAATAAAGATAATTTTAAACCCTTTCCTTTCTTTATTAAAAATTCAAAAATGAAGAAAATAATTAAAATTAAATTACCTTTTGCAACTTAAAATACACATATCAAAATTTCAGAAATTGTTTTATTTTCAAAATGGTGAATTATTTTTAATTAATTTTCTCTTCAAAAAATATTTTTACCAATAAACTTTTAAGCTCGAGCTACGTGGACTTTGAACCCCATCATAGGGTACGTAGGCCTCAGAGTCAGATTCTAAGTCAAGTCCGTCCTCCCTCGTAAATAAATAAATATTTCTCACTTAATTCTTATCATTTTTATCAAACACATGAATATAAAAGGGATAATTAAAATAATTATAAAATCATATTAATAGAGCACAGCAAACTTCAAGTAACCGTTCTGATGAACGGGTGTTGTGGGATGCCTAACACCTTCTCCACACTCAATCGACTCCCGAACCTATTCTCTGATTTTGCAGACCAACCTTATCCTCTATTTAAAAGGTTTCCTGAGATTTCCCTCAAAATCTTAGTGGTGACTCCTCGTTCCGTGTGGTTCCTGTCGCGAAGGTCGGGACCTCCGCTTGCACGCCGTCCGCGCCGCATTTTTTCAAGTGCGACAATTGGTATGGACTAATTGACAGCTTATGGTGTTATCTTAGATTGTATGGCTAAGACTATGACTTTGGTAGAAGTATCGGAGGTGATTAAGGAATACCTTGATCATTTTTTTTCTTTGCAAGCTGAAAGGTTGATTGAATAGGGTTGTGAGGCTTATGTGGTAGTGCTCACTACCCAAGGGTCTAAGTCAGGTAAAGTAAATGAAATTGAGGTTGTCAGGGAGTTCCTGAAGGTGTTTTCAAGGGATGTGTTAGGATTACCTCCAGAGCATAAGGTTTAATTCTCGATTGGCCTGGTACTGGGGACACAGCCAATTTTAAAGGCTCACTATAGAATGGCTCTTTTAGAGTTAGTAAAGTTGAAGAAGCAACTTGAGGAGCTATTAGACAAGGGATTCATTAAACCCAGTGTTTCTCCTTGGGGATCCCCTGTCTTATTTGTGAAGAAGAAGGATGGTAGTTTGAGACTGTGTATTGATTACAAGCAGTTGAATAAGGTTATGGTGAATAACAAGTACCTACTGCCTTACATCGATGATCTCTTGGATTAGTTGGTTGGTGCCATGATTTTCTCAAAGATTGATTTACATTCAAGGTACTATCAGCTGAGGGTTAGTGAGAAGGATGTGGCAAAGACAGCTTTTAGGACTTGATATGGCCATTATGAGTTCTTGGTTATGCCATTCAAGTTGACTAATGCGCTTGCAGTTTTCATAGACTATATGAACCGCATCTTTCAACCTTTCTTAGATCAGTTTGGGGTGATTATTATTGATGATATACTAATCTATTCTAATGATAAGGAGCAGCATGCCAAACACTTAAGGACTATCCTAAGGTTTCTACGAGATCATAAGCTATATGCTAAGCTCAGTAAGTACGAGTTTTGGATGAGAGAGGTTAGATTCTTAGAACATATCATGTTGGTAAATAGTATTGTAGTTGATCCGTATAATGTTGAAGCAGTATTGCAATGGGAGAGACCAAAATCGATTATAGAGATTCGTAGTTTCCTAGGGTTAGCAAGTTACTATCGATGTTTTATCAAAGGTTTCTCTTAGACTTCTATGCCTTTACTAGGCTCATAAGGAAGGATAGGCCATTTATCTGGGATAATAGGTGCGAGACGGCTTTTCTTGAGTTGAAAGAAAGGTCAATGATAGCTCCAGTGTTGGTGATTATAGATCCTTAAAAGCCCTATGACGTGTATACTGATGCCTCTATAAGGGTCTTGGTTGTGTTCTAATGCAAGATGAGAGGGCAGTGGCATATGCGTCTCGACAACTTAGGCCACATGAGGAGAATTTTTTGATGTATGATCTCGAGTTAGCTATAGTGGTCTTTGCATTGAAGATCTAGCATCATTATCTTTATGGAACAAAGTTCAGGGTTATGAGCGACCATAAAAGTCTCAAGTACCTGATGGATCAAAAAGAGCTGAACATGAGATAGAGACGTTAGATGAAGTTTCTTAAAGATTATAATTTTGAATTTAAGTATCATCCAGGAAAAGAAAATGTGGTAGCAAATGCTCTTAGCCGTAAGACCTTACATGTAACCTATTTAATAGTTCGGGAGCATAGATTAATATAGTTTTTGGTTGAGACTTCTCTGGGTATGACTAAGTTCTCCTTAAATGGTCTTAAGACTATAGTTATTTCCAATAAATTTTGGAAAGAGATACGGGATGCTCAGCTTCAAGATCCAATTTTGTTAAAAATAAGTCAAGACATCGAGAATGGTAAGACAATGGACTATTGATTTAGTGATGATGGGTATGTGGTTTTCAAAGATAGGGTGTGTGTTCCCAACAATGAGTCTATTTAGAAGAAATTGTTAGATAAGGCATATCATAGTAGCTATACCTTTCATCCCTATGCTACTAAGATGTATCATGACATGCAGCATCACTAGTTATGGCCAGGCATGAAAAAAGATGCCAAAGAGTATGTTAGCAAGTGTTTGACCTATCAGAAGGTCAAGATAGAACACTAGAATCCATCGGGATTGTTACAGCCTTTGGAGATTCCTAAATGGAAATAGGACAGTATTTTAATGGATTCTGTATCTAGTCTACCGATAACCCATGCTAGTTTTGACTCTATCTGGATAATTGTAGATCGTTTGACTAAGTCAGCAAATTTCTTACCAGTCAAGACCACCTATACAGTTGATAAGTATACTAAGACTCACATCAAGAAGATTGTGCGACTACATAGGGTATCAAGGGATATTGTTTCAAACCGTGATCCTCGATTTCCATCAAATTTAGGGCAAGCTATGCAAAGGGCTTAGGTACGTGGAATTTTCAAAAAAAGTGACTTTTTGCACCTGGGTGTCTAAATTTTGATCAGACCATTAGATTGAATCCAAACCTATCTCATTAGCTAGCTTATAAGACAACTTTGTGTAGTGTAACATCCCAAAAATTTTAAGATTCGGATTTATTTTAAAAATAAAATAAAATATGTATAATTAAATTAAAATTAAGAATAATTTCATAGCGGTTCAGAGTTTGAATTTTTCTCAGCAAAAGTTTGGTTTTATTTTATTTTAACTATGGAAAAAATTACCAAAGTTGACTCGGGTTTTTGTGCTATAATAAAAAAATATTGGGCCCTTTCTTGTAATTTTCCCCAAAATCTTATATCAACATTTTAAAGAGCAAATTGGATGCAGAAACAGAAATGAAAATGCAAAGAAGGAAGGAAACGCACGAGAGAGAGAGAGAGAGAGAGAGGAAGAAGAGAGGAGAAAGAGAGGGGCTTAAGCTTGGATCTAGGAGGCTTTACGACCGTTGCGAGCTCGGCTACACAATAGGTAAACTCCCTACTTCAATCCTCTTCTTTCCCTCTTGATTTCTTCAACTTTTAGAAGAGAAAATTTCTAGATTTTGATCCCAAAGGCTTTATTCTTGTAAGCTTTTGTTTCTTTGGATCCTAGGGAGGATGTTTTGAGTTTCTATAAAGTGATCTAATGTTTTGAGTGGATAATTGGATGAAAAGAGGTGGTTTAGGCACAAATTAAACCCCGAGAGATTGGGTTTTGTTCTTTAATGGTTAAAGTCTATTGATTTAGTTATAATTTTTCCATTTGAGCCCAATAAGATTTAAATTAAGGTTTGGTTTTCATTACAAGGGCTAATGGTAAAAGTTGGTGACACTAAATAAAGGCTTTTAATTGATTAAAAATTATATGAATTGAAAATTAGCCTAATGATATCTAATAAATGATTTTGGTGGTTAAGTGGTATTATGTGAATGGTTGGTTTACTATATGGATCATTGGAATGGATTATGGCTCATTAACCCAAGTTGTATGGTATGAGCTATGGTCTTCATTAATGCTATTTGTCATAATAAGTGATGTGAATCACTTATATGTTGTAGGGAATTGTTGGTGCAACTTATTAAGAAGTTAAGAAATAAGCCAAGTCCTATTTTGTACAAGAGGAACCCTTTTAGTACCAAAGGGTTGAGGTAACAGGGAAAATTTATATTTCTTATTACTTTGTTTAGCTATTTTTGAGTAGATAATATTATCTAGCATGCATTACATGTTTTAAACAATTAAATGCAAATAAAATGTGTTTTAGAAGGATTTATAGGGTATTGTTTTAATAATAATACACCTATGTTTACTATCTATTTAATAATGATGTTACTTATGGAAATAAAATTATTAGCATGCATTGTGATCATAAAAATGAGGAGTTGCACTTAGGAAAGTGCAACTAGGTTTGGTACCTTAGATAGGCTAAGGAACCGTTTAAGGGATGAATTATGAGTGTTATACTACCTTGAGTGTTGAAGTGGTCAATACTTGGGAAAGGTAGAAAAAGGGTAGGAGGCATGATCTCGGTTAGAGTTCACCAATGGGGAGACGTGGTCTTGTGATATTCTATGGCTCACTGTCAGTACTCAGTGTTGCCTTTCGTATTGTGGTCTCAGTAAACTAAAGTGGTTAGTGGATTAAGTGTTCGACACCTCTCAGTGGGAGAGAAAATCTGACGTGTGAAGTGTGAGGTTGAGTGCCTAGGCCAAGGTAGCCCTCACATAGAGAGTAAGTCAGGCTGGCTCTAGGAGCGAGTTAGTTTTGACTGCTCAAAATTCAAGTCAAAGGGGCACAAACGGTTCGGCGGATCAAATCATGCCTTGGTTTATATGTTATGCCTCTGGAGGTACAGTGGGTATAAGGTTTACCTACAAGCTAAAGAGTGCCAAGGGGCATTCTATTAGTTAGGAAAGGCTATATCGGCCTATCTCATGCATTCAAGCATTTTATTTGATTAATTATATGTTATTTTGAATCTATTATTTATTTGCTTGACGATGGCTTTCTTTGTAATAAGGAATATTGATTTCTCTATTACTAAGACTGCGGTTATCTTTCCCCTTTCTTTTCCATATTTCTAGGTCCAGGCGAAGGAACCAGTAGAGGACGGGGAAAGAGCATAGCTAAGCTAGTGGTTGTTTGTAAATTGTAAAGAATTGCAACCCCATTCTTTTGAGCAAATCTATTGTCATGTATTTAGAATTAGGGTGCCAGTAGGATGTGATTATGTATATGTGTGTGAGTATGTGTGGATTGTATGGCTTGTGTATGAATTTTTATTTACTTGTAGACTTGTGGCTAGGAAACTTAGCTATGGTGTGTAGTTTTGATGGATTTATTTAGTAGATCAAATTTCCATTACAAGAAAATATTTATTTTGGTATATATGCCACAAGCAAATGGAAAGTAATTGCATTGCAAATGGTGTGCTATGGGCAAACATACACCTCAAATAGAGAGAGTGGGTGCGTGGGCCCCACAGAGATCTCTGAGCCCAATGAAAATTTTTAGCATGTGTATTCATGTGTATATGATATTTGGAATAGTTTTTGGCCACTCTTGTGTGATTTGTGCATTTTGGGGGTTTAGGGTCCATTTTGGAAAATGGCCCCCGAGTGGTCAAATTTTAGTATAAAGGGTTTTCGTATCATTTAAATGTTCTATTAGGTGTTTTTAGTCCTATTTGACATGTCCAAAGTGTTTCCATAGGTTTGTGACCATTAGGATGAGATTTGGACAATTTTGAAAATGATTTTTACCAAAAAACTACACTTTTGCATCTGGGTGTCCAAATCTTAATCCGACCATTAGATTTCTCTAAAATTTAGGTCACAAGTAAAACCTTTTATAAGTTTCATGTGAGCTTTGGAATCACATCAATCAGATATTAGACAGAGAAATGGCACACTTTGAAATTTGGTCTGGAGGAGCTATCATGACAGCAACAGTGATGATGTTGCAACATGCACGAAATTCAATCCATCCATTGGATCTTTTCAAAATTTGATATCCTAATAGTACTATTTAAAATTGACATGTGGGCTTTAGGATCGCTCTGATTGAAGGTCGAATGATGAAATGGTGCACTCCGGAACTTAGTCCGGAGGTGTTGTCATGATAGCTTTTTAGCTGTCATGATAGAAAAAATGACCAAAATTTTAACATGTCTAATTTTTAATCCGACTGTTAGATCTTTTTAAAATTTGGTACACTTATAGTACCCTTTGAATGTGACGTGTGAGCTTTAAAATTTCTTCGATCGGGGATTAGATGACAAAACGGTGCCTCTTGGAAGTTAGCCCGAAAGGGCTGTCATGACAGCATCTTTTTACCCTGCTTTCGCCTAGCTTGCTTCTATGCACTATAGGTAAAACCTATAAATTTTTTTATTTAAAAAGGTTTTAAATGTTTACTTTACAATCGTATATCTGCTTAGTAATTTAAATGGTTTGTTTCCTAAGTTAGTTTTAGGATTAACTCCTTAACCACACTTAGTTTATTTGAATTGTGTGATTTTTGGATAATACTCGGGGCAAGTGTTATATGTGGGTTCTTGAATTACTCTGATCGGATGTCGATGTGAAAAAGGTACACACTAAAAGTTCATCATTTCTACTATTAAATGACAGGAGCAAATTCGGACTTGTACACCGCGATGCATGGTGTAAAATGCCATAGTGTATGACACAATGAAGGTTTGGGCTTATGGTTTTATGCCATATGCCATGATGCATGTGTTGTCTACCATTGTGCATGGCCTAAAATCTGATCTTGTTTATTTACTTTGGAGGCATGCAATAGTTCCTACAAATGCAACTATTTGCTTTCTACTGTATGTTACTTTGATTTGGTATGAACTTAATGATTTTGCAACATAAGTCTTGGGCCTAAGCTTTTCAAACAAAGTGTTTGTATACTATATGGTGTTTTAGTGTGGTCATTTAGTTAATCTTTTCCTATATCTGCAGATATAAAAGGAGGTTAAACACCAAACCTATAAAATATGTTAGATTTTAGAAATTTAAGCACAATTTCAATTTTGGCATCATAAGTCTTAGTGGCCATGGCCTCTATCCACTTTCTCACATAATTAACACCAAGAAGAATATATTGGAAGCCAAAAGAAGTTAAAAGGGACCCATAAAGTCAATGCCCCGTACATCAAACAATTCACAAAACGTAATGGGTTGTTGAGACATCTCATGCCTCTTACCCCAACTAGCAAGTTTTTGGGATTTCAAACAACAATACTATAAAATGTAATTTTTACTGCCCTAAATTCATGTCATTTTTTTAAAAATAATGAGGTAAAAAATAGTTCTAATGGGATTTCCATAAATAAATACTAGTAAATAAGTATGAGAATCCATGTCATTTTTATAAAAAGTGACTTAGAAACTAAAGAATTCACATCACTTTTTAAATAAGTAAATCCACATAGCTTATAAGAAAAGCAACATAGATTAATAAAGATAATATTAAAAAAATATTAACAATCCACGTCTCTTTCATCGTGAAAGTGGTGTGGACATTGCAAGTTTTGCAATATTAATTTACATCACTTATTAAAAAACATGAGGTAAAACAGTATGTGGTGGCATTTTAAAAATTAAATAAATCACAAATCACGTGATTTTTTAAAAACGTGACATAGTTAACAAAAACCATATCACTTTTTTTAAATTAGGAACATGGTTTTTCCATTGATTAATCTATATCATGTCACCCTTTTTGGAAAGCAACATGGCATTTTGTAGTTGTGGGGATTTAATTTTCAGTTCCCTTGTTAACATGCATAGCTCTCAATCCCGAGCTCTCCATTCTCAACGACAGAAGCTAACTTCACCCCTTTACTACTCATTGTTTGATAGAACACATTTGTTATATAGTTTTATTTGTCAATTAGAATCATTTTCTTAATGTTTTATCATCTTAAAGTGCACACATTGCATTAGAATTGAAAAATAGCCTAAGTATCTAAGTTTAGTGTACTAAAGGTATTTTAGTCTAAAAACTAAAATTTTTATAAAATGTACAAGAAAAATTGACAAAGTAAATTTTATGTTCAGTTGATGAATGGTAAAATTAGATTTTTGAAATTAATTTTAGTTTGAGAGTAATTAAATAAAAAGTCAACATTTTCTTAAATGTCTTAGTTTGACCTAGTTTTCGAGTTGTCTTTGTGTGGAATTTTTTATATAATTTTGTACATCTTGGAACTTGGTTATTTTAAAAAATTCTCCCTTCTAATTATGAATTTAATTCTGGACATTAATTAGATTTTATTATGTCACATGTTATTTAATTAAATTATGTGATTTATGTGACATAAATGGCATGTGACTTGTGCATCAATTAGGCAATTGAATTCAACACTCCTTGAGGTCAAAGTTGAGAATTTGGGACATTTTTATGAATTAATTAGGGGATTAAATTATCTTGAAATTGTGGATGACACATGAGAAATTAGATACACATTAGAATCATCTACAAGTCAATAGGAGGATGCCATCTTACAAGTGTAACAAGGCTCCCATTTTCTCTTTTATTTTCTTTTGTTATTTTTTAATTGTGATGAACTGAGGGGAACATTAGGAGCACGTCCATTCTCACCCAAATTCAGATTCACCATACACATTTCACTCATCTCTTCCATTCTCTCGCTAGTTCATCTTGTTCTTCATTTTCTCCACCTTCTCTCTACTTTCTTCATTTTTCTAGCACTCCATCTCCACATCTAGCCATTAGATCTTTACAAAACCACCACCATTCTTATCCTCTTATCATTCTCTTATCATCTACACCACTTGATCATCCATCCAAGGCCTCAAACTCATGTTAAAAGCATGCAAGGATTTGGCTACTTCTAGAAATTGATGGAGACTTCCATGAAGCTTGAAGGCTAGGCTCATTTGTTTTCTAGAGGGAGAATGAAGGAGGATGAGCCACCATTTTAGACCTACACCTTTGGCTAAGAATTACTTTAACCTAGCTTTTCCATTTGACTTCACTTTGTAATTCTAGATTTAAGTTACATTATGATTGGCTTGGACTCAAATTTGAGTAGACTATTGTTGTAATAGAAGATGAGTTGTTTGAATTTTTCCTATGGTTTTTATTCTCTGCTCAATGCTACCATGTTGATGAATTGCATAATCTTGTGATTTATTAATGTGAATTTGGTTGGAATTAGTCTTGCATAATCTTGCAGATTGATTTCTAGCTTTACTCTTGTGTTATGTAATCTTGTAGTACTTAAGTGATTTTAGAGAGAGAGAGAGAGAGCCATGCCTTGGTGATATAAAAACATACTAGGACTCTTCATTTAGGTGATGGCCATGAATTTGGTTACTTAATTTAGGACTAAGTTTAGGTCATTAGTTAAAGCTAACTTGGTTTATTTGAGCTTAGTTGCACTTTTGACTAATGAGGGTATAATTCTTAGTTAATGACTTAAGTGACAAGTAATTCTCCCTAATTCAAGCTCAAGGAACCTATCCATTCACACTTAATTCTTAAACACCTTTGTTCTGCCCCTAACTTGTTTTCCTTAGTTCATTAGTTTAGTGATCAAATTGAATATTAAACATTTAGAATTTAACCTAATCCACTTAAACAACTTCCATAATTGAAATAGTGAACTATTCCTTAGGAGATGGCCTAGGTTATTACATTAGGGTTAATTTAGTTTTATTTTGAGGGTTGAGCGATTAGATCTATTAAAATTTTGGCACCGTTGTTGGGGAGTGTGTTTAGATTTGATTTAGGGTTGTTTAGTGCTTAATTTTCATTTTTTTTGTTTTTGGAAAATTTTTTGAAAAATTACAAAAATTTGTGTTCCTTGTTTTTCTTAGTGTATTCTTGTGTTTTCTATGTTTTATGTTCATTTTGGAAAAGAAAAAAAATTAGTGCAATTTTTATTACTTTAGTATAGAATTGAAAGTACTCTATTTTCAGTGTCTTTGTCTGAACTGGGAATGAGTTTGGGGGAATTTGGACTTGAAATTTATTTTATTTGAAATCTCTATATCTTAGATTCATTTTGAAATTTGGTTGGTCAATTTTGAACATGGGAAGTGTCCTGTGGAATTTTTAAAAGCTAACAAGGTCCAAAGAACCTTTATAAAGGATTCCCAAAACCCTGTTGTAACTTTGAGTTGTCATATCTCTCACTCTATGTCCAAATTGATTGATTCTAGTCTCATTTTTCTTCTTATTTTCTTAGCTTTGTTTCTTTTGTTTAGAATTTTCTTCAAGTTTGGTATTTTCTTGTTTGAAAGTTTGTTAGAATCTTTGAAGGTCTTCTGGATGAAATCTTATTTCTCCAGACCTGTTGACCAAATTTTGAATTATGGGAATAATTGGGAAGGATTTTTTATCTGAAGTTTGTATATAATTTTCATTTATATCTCTTGTGTCTCTCATAAAATTTTTAAGGGAATTGCTTGTGTGGATTGGCTGCTAAAAGATTCACAAGTTCACTGTCTCTAGAGAGCCTATAGTGCAAATTCCAAAATTGTCAAAGCTTCTTGACTTGAGCATTCCTAACTCTCTTTCTACTTGTTTGGTGTTGTTTTTGTTTGTATTTATTCATTTGATTGTTGTTGAGTTTAATAGAAAAAGAAAAAAAAAATCTCTTGATTTTTGTTTGTTTGCTTGCTTGCTTGATTTTGTTTACATTGTTATTATGCATTTCCACTCATACATTTGCAAAGGGCATATCATTTGAGCTTCCTTGATCATTTCATTGTTTTAAACTTGAATTTGCATCATTACTTGTGGATATAAGTTTCATTGCATTTTATGGTTTGGTTTCATCATCATGATTCATTCCATCCTGCATTTGACATACATTCTCATCCATTTTCAACACCTAACAATGATCATACATCCTATTTTCATAATCAATTTCAACCATATAGCTTTAATTGTCCACTCCTATATTATGATCATTTCCATCCAAGTCACAATTTTGAATTTTTCAATTCCATAAGTTTTGAATACAATCCAAGCACTTATATTAAGCATCCACTACCCATTGACATTAAGTATCTAGAAAAATTATGTGCATAAAGGGATAAATTTTATTGTGTACACTATGAGGCTACCTCCCACTTCTATTATGATTTGCCTATTCTTAAAGAATATTGTGAATCACATGGAGTATCCCAAGTCTCACAAGAGATCAATTACATGTTTCAAGTTAAAGATATATAAAAAGTTAAGTATTTGACTTAAATATAATCTTTTGTGTTTGAAGCTGTCTTATTGAAAAATATTTCTAAGTGTTTATAACACCGGTCCTAGATGCCTTAACACCAATGTTACCTCTGTTATCTTCACTATTTTATTGATTCTTGGTACATGTAACATCGGTCCTACTTATTCTAACACTGGTGTTACCATTTTGTACTTATGCAATTGAGTCTCACTTGTTCAAATCTTTTTCTTTGCATTGGTACCATCTTTTCAACATCAGTCTTATTTCTCTTTTATCCTTGATTAAGTTACGTCAACACCTATGTTACGTGGTTAGCACTTATCCTAAGTTTTGCTTAAATTTGTGCAACACTTGTGCTAACATCTTAACACCGGTACTGTCCTTTCTTCTATTATTCGAAAAGAGTTGTTCAATATGTTACTTCGGTGTTATTTTCTTTTAACGTCAGTACTAAATAATCTTTTCAGAAATATTCTAATTCTTCTAAAAATATCAAGAATCCTCGTCTTTCACATATTGGATTACACTAGTACTACAAGGAAAATACCTATGCTAAAACTTTCCTTTTATGTCTGTTCATAACTATAACACTAGTGCAAGATCATAATAACACCGATGCTACTATGAAGATTTGTGCTCTATTTTTCGTATCTCTTCCAAAACTCATCAGAACTTATCTTTTAATCCTTCTTTTCATTTATAATCATTTGAATTCACTCTATATCCTTACCAAATGATATCTAAACATATTAGTCTACTTAAAGTTCTTCTAGCTGCAAATATTTATTCTGATTATCGAGCTTTCCTTCTATTATATCAAAATGTATACGCTTCAACCACTTTTATCAGAAGCATTTAATGTTTTTAGCCATTACTATATAAAAGAGGAAGTCTCTACTGTAAAGCACTGTTCCATTGGCTAGTCCACTAAAGAACCTCAAAGAAGCTCAAATATTCGAGGAAACTCAAAGCTAGAAGGAAACAGACCACAAGCAACCTCCAATAGAAAAATTTATGAGTCTAAGAGATTATTTATGATTCACAATTATAAATAAGGCTCATTTATGAAACACAAAAGATAAAGGAAAAATGCAAATTGCAGAACATTCTGCATTTATTGAGTATCAAAGTTTACCTACCTTCTATGTATTATTTATTTATAGAGAGCTTCATTGATTATATATCTACTCTAAAAGAGATTTTCAAAGGAGTAGTAGTTCATTCTTGAACTTACTCTATTTATCCTTGTTTTACATCTTCAAAATAGAGAAACATAACCTTAGAGAGCTTAAGGGGATTTATTATTACCTTTGTAAGGGGGAGAATTTCAGACTTATTAAAAAGTTTGTTTATGTACTGTGACAACCAAGAGCCCGAATTAATCTTGGTAATATAGTTAGAAATCTCAGGAAGTTCTTGAGGACTGGATATAGACTCAAGTGGTAGGATTCAAACTAGGATAAATCATCTGTGTCAAGCTCTATTCTTTCAACTCTCGTGATAGGTGACTTCATTCCTTCATCTCATTTATTATTACTGAATTTGATTTAAATTTTTAGTTAGCCTAATTCACCCCCTCTTAGGGCATTTACAATTGGTATCAGAGCCTAATTACTCATATTTGACTTAATAGTCTGAGTAAAAGATCCTACTAATGGTAAATTTTATAGATGACAATTTTAGAGAAGGTATGTTAACACGTGGCCTCCTACATTTAAAGGAGAAGACTATCCTTTCAGAAGAGTAGAATGATAAAGTATATTGCAGCTTAGGACATTGAGATACTAGAAATCATTATTAGAGGTCCATATGTTCCTATGATTCTTGGAGATGATGGTCTGATAAGATAAAAGACAAGAGAAGAATGGGATGGTGAGGATAAAAGAAGATTAAATCTCAACGCCAAGGCAAAACTTACAATTCCCTATGCTCTTAACAAAAAAGAATATTATCATATTACTTTACTGCACTACTGCAAAAGAAAAGCTCATGAAGGAACTAATGGAGTTAAGAAAAATAAGAAGAGTAGTCTTATTCATGAATAAGAGACATTTAAGATGAAGGAAGGTAAAGCAATAAAAAATGTGCAAGTACATTTTACTCATATTATCAATCATTTGATAAATTTGGGCAAAACTTATAATCAAGCTGACTAAGTTAGAAAAATCCTCAAAAGTCTTCTAATGGAATGCAACCTAAAATCACTACTATTTCATAGGCACAAGGAGTACCAATGAGTTCGATAGCTGTACTCTTTGAAAGCCTTGAAGAACATGAATCAACCTTGCTTCAATACAACAAAGATATGGGCAAAAAGATAAAAGGCATTTCTCTGAAAGCTATAACATTCTCACTCTACTAAACACAATTAATTAATGAAACACATGAAAATAAGAGGATTAGCTCAAAAAGTGATTACCAAGGTTTAATTCAAAATTAAAGGATCTCAAGTTTTCTAAATAGAAACGAGTTAAAATCAATCAAAATCTTTCATATCAGATTAAAAATAAGTTTTGGAAGCATCGGATACCTCAGAGGAGTGAAAGAAGTCGAAAACGGTTGAAAAGCAGAACATGTGCTGTGATTTAGAGCCATACACCATGGCTCGTGCACGTTGTGCTACAGCGTGTTTCTCTTTGTGCCACGTGTCATAGCTCAGGTGCCATGCGCCATGGTGTGTTGCACAAAATTTCACTAGTTCTGCTGTCATTTGACTGCAGAATCGAGGGAACTTCTGACTCGCCCCAATTCTCCGTCCGACGTACGAATGACATGATCTAGGTGTCTATAGAAAACTTTTTACATGAACTAGCTAATGGCATAGGTTTTACTTCCAAAACAAGTCACACTAGGAAGTTGGACACCCAAACACAATTCTACCACTTTTCAACACTTTTACATAAAATGGGCGTCCAAAACCCTCAACAAGTGCTAAAATTTTCCTTAACACCTGGACCATATCCAATAGACCTAGGACTACCAGTATAACATGTCACAAGCATCAAAATATCAATATAACAAAAATTCACCCCTTAACCCCATTTTGTCAAAAATAAAAAAGGAGGTAATTTGCCATTACATTTAACTCAAATCATTCAAAACATGCTCAAATCTTCATTTATATGCTTACAATAGTATTTTGACCCTATAAACATATGTATGTCAACATACACAAAGGCTAAGGGCTTAAAATACAATTCTAACATTTTTAACAAATAAAATAGTGTAAGTGAGGTAATATGCATCTTAGAATTGGCAAGCCATATACTATTACACAATTAAAGCTAAACTAGAGGCATACAATAGAAATATACTAATTCCGCGCCTATTTAGTCTTGTCCCTCTCAACACCAGAGCTAGAGCCTGAAAAGTATTAAATAAGAGGGATGAGTCTAGCCACTCAATAACCAAGGTTAACCCTACCCTATGCAGTTTTATATCAATTATAAAGCAAATACATGCACATGGAGATCAAATATGTAAAACAAGTCCACATATATCACAATTTATCATTTATCACTCTATAGCTTCTTTACTCACATAACTAGGTGCATTGTCACCATATTCTCATATATGTGACATAACCCATACTCTTGCAACTTGCCACCACTTAGCACAAGTGACACGTCATATATTTACTTAGGCAATGATCATCCAACCTTATATTCTCCTTATTTTCTCAAACTAAAACCGTGGGCTATAACACTAATTAGGACTCCGTCCGTATGACTGGACTACCTATGTTCCCTAATCATGAGATGTAACCCGACTAAAGATCACAAGACTCACTCTCCGACCACGACTTCCCCCATTCTTAAATTCTTGGGGTGTCTCATACCCTAGGTTATTCTCCTCATCGAACCGGTAGAGAGAGCTAGGTTCTAGTCCCTTGACAAACTATGGGAGAGTCTTTCGACAAACAGTGGGACAAGGCTATAGCTCCCTTACACCGAAGGGTAGCCTAATTACCATATGAATTTTCTCTACTCCCAAATCCCTAGGCGAACTCCCGCCACTGATCATGCCATAATCATTACTCACTTGAGTTTACTTTTTCGCCTTCATTTACTCACTTTAACAACAAGCACATTGGGCTCACGACCTTGCACTACCCAAGTGTGTATCCTCATCATTTTCTCAAATTCATTTCATGAATAACACACAAATATCTCTACTCATCCTCACATTTATTTTTTTAAAAACATAAGCATTTACATAGTAAATCCTTTTGACTTTGTGTTTTGCATTTCAAGCCAAAATAGCATTGTGCTTAATAAAATTTTCATACACTCATTGAAAGCTAATATATATTTTTTCATAAAAATAAGTCTCATGCATGTAACATTCACTATTCGCATTCAACAATCAATTAACATACAACTACCCAAAGTAGAGTTTTCCCCCAGTTACCTCAAACCTTTGAGAGGTCAAAGGCCTACCCCTTAATCAATTAGCCTCCAATTTTGAATTTCCACTCTAATAGGAGACCAAGAGCCAAAACTACAATCAACTAAGTTGAATTCAATCAACATAACAAACTCAAACATTTAAACCTTTAATCTCTACTTTTAAATTGCCCAACCTTTACCTTACAAGAGGTGGAGCCTAACCATTAGGTTTAATAGTTACCTTTAGCCCCTAATAGTATTAATGAGCTATTAAATCTCTATTAATAAATAGGATTTTTTGACATTTATGGTAACCAACAACCCAAGACACTAAAACTCATTACACCTAGGTTTAGATATTCTAATCTACCCCCATTAACTCCATTTGAGTCAACAGATTTGGACCCATGACCTATAAGGACCGAAATCTTACTTCCACTATCAAACCTTAATCATCAACTCATAAATATGGAAGAAAAGGAGAGATTAATGAGTATGATACTTACCTTGGGTGTTTGTAGCCTTCAAAATACTCTCAAAGTGGTCCCCAAGTAAACCCTAGCAAAGCATTGGCATACCTCTTCTTTCTTTCTTTTCTTTTCTTTCTTTTTCTATCTCATTTTGCATCTGATTTAGTGGGTCTTACGAGAACAAGAAGTTTTGGTGGAAATCTTTATACTTTGGTTATTATTGATGATTACTCTAGATTTACCTAGACTTACTTTCTTAAGTCTAAAAGATGAAACTTTTTATGCCTTTAGTGTATTTGCTAAAAAGGTCCAAAATGAGAAGAGTATTTCTATATGTCAATCAGGTCTGATCATGAAGGAGAATTTGAAAATAGTGACTTCATGAATTACTACAATGAAAGTGAAATCAAACACAACTTCTCTAAACCAAGAACTCCTCATAAAATGGAATGGTAGAAAGGAAAAATAGAGTACTCATAGAAATTGCTAGAGCTATACTTAGTAATAATGGTATGTCACAAATATTCTAGGCTGATGCCATGAATATTGCTTATTATATCATCAACAAAGTTTACATATAAGGCCTAAGCTCAATAAGACACCATATGAACTCTACAAAGGAAGAAAGCTAAACATATCTCAATTTCTTGTGTTTGGTATCAAGGTGTTCATCCATGATAACAACAAGGAGAATCTAGAAAAATTTGATCCCAAATCAGACATTGGAATTTTTCTTGGATACTCTAGCAGGAGTAAGGCCTTTCGTGTATTCAACCTCAAATCCAAGACCATGGAAGAATCAATACATATAGTGTATTGACGATTTCATAAATCAGACATTGAAGAAGATTCCTAATGGTGATTATGTCAGTAAAGAGCTACATGATCTTCAACTAAAGAAGAACAATTCAATAAAAGATTCAGGAGAGAAACCTGAGACTTTACCCAAAGATTATGAAATTGAAGAAGTTTAACAACCAACTTCCTGGAGAAATAATAAAAATCATCCTCTGGATTAAGTCATTAGGAATGTCAATGAACCTGTCTATACCAAAAGAAAATTTCAAAACATTACTAGTTGTCGCACCCGAAAAAAATGCGACGCAAACGGCGCGTGAGCGGAGGTCCTGGCCTTCGCGGCGAGAACCGGATCGAACGAGGAGTCGCCACCAAGATTTTGAGGGAAATCTCAGGAAACTGATTAAAAGGAGGATAAGGTTGGTCTGCAAAATCAGAGAATAGGTTCGGGAGTCGATTGAGTATGGGGAAGGTGTTAAGCACCCCACAACACCCGTTCGGCAAAACGTTTACCTGAAGTTTGTTGTGCTCTATTAATATGGTTTTATAATTATTTTAATTATCCCTTTTATATTTATGTGTTTGATATAAAAATGATAGGAATTAGGTGAAAAATGTTTATTTATTTACAAGGGAGGACGGACTTGACTCAGAATCTCACTCTGAGGCCTACGTACCCTGTGATGGGGATCAAAGTCCACATAGTTCGGGCTTAAAAGTTTGTTGATGAAAATACTTTTTGAAGGGAAATTAATTAGAAATAATTCACCATTTTGCAAATAAAGCAATTTTTAAAATTTTGATATGTGTGTTTTAAATTGCAAAAGGTAATTTAATTTTAATTATTTTTCTTCATTTTTAAATTTCTGGAATAAAGAAAGAAAAGGGTTTAAAATTATTTTTATTTATGTTTTATGATTGGGAATTTTAATCGTAGTACCTGCAGAACCTTATTGATTCATACGATAATGCAATTGCTCTAAATATCTGCAGAAATTTTGAAATCTCACACGATGAAAGAATTTAAAAATTTAATTTATTTATTTATTCTCATGTATATTTTAAGTGTTAAAAATATATTTTAAGTATGTATATACATGTTTTAAAGAATTTTAATCATCATACCTGCATAGCCTTATTGGCTTATACGGTAATATGATTATCCTAAATATCTGCAGAGATTCTAAAATCTCACATGATAAAAGAATTAAATTTAAAATCATTTTTAATGTGATTATATTAATATATAATTTATACATATTTTAAAAAACTTAATCGTTATATCTGCAGAGTCTTATTGACTCATGCGATAATATGATTATCTTATAAGTCTACGGAGATTCAAAAATCTCACATGACTAAAAAATATAATTGGTAAATATGATTACCATTTAAATATATTAATTTGGTTAATTAATTTTCTAAATTGTTTATTATATGATTATTTACAAATATCATTTATTTATTATAGAAATTGATAATCACTATATCTGCGAGGACTTATTATCCCCACGATGATGTGATTAATTTAAATCTTTACAAAAATTTTTAAAATCTCACATGAGACTTAAATATTTATTATAAAGAGAGAATTAATTTTAATAATGGGCCTTTGAAACCCATATAAATACATACAAGATTGATCCTCATACCTGCGAAATCTTATTGATTTACACGGTATGAAATCATTTTAAATGCCTATGGAGATTCTTAAAATCTCACACAATAAATAAATCAAAGGCCAGAGAGATTAATATTATGATCAAACTATACCCAAAACAATCAACAAGTTTTCATGGTTAATAAGCAAGCATAATGATAAATTTTCAAATACCAAGAAACTAATAATTCAATTAAGTCATATTCTTTGATCACTAAGGGGTATAGGATCATATCTAGTCTCATATGTAGTTAGACAAAGATCCATGAAAACTTGGAATAAAAATGTGATTCAAACTCATAACCTTTAGCCGATGCTTTAAAACTTGAGAACATGCTCTTATATTTCCTAATATATCATCAAACACCTAAATTTGGATAGTTCTCATAATGCAAGTAGCAAGATCATGAAATCACAATTTTGAAGAACTAGATTGTTGATCCATCTTTAAGCATTTAAATGAATTTAAACATGCATTAATCATCAAGTCAGAACAAACACTCACTCAATACATGCCCATATTAAAAAAAATTAAACTAAATTTCACCTATCCCTTCTACAACATATATGCACACAAAATTTATCACAGCCATAATCGTATTAGCAATTATTCAAGCACAATATTTTAACCAAACCTGTATTAATGCAGGCTCGACGCATTTTTTGAGAGTGAAGTCAAGACCTACCTATGGACCAGATCATTTTGAATCATATGCCATACACAATGCCATGCATCTCGTGAATACACAGGAGCCATGATCTCAATAAAGGCTGCACAAGGAGGCAAATGAGGATCTGTGTAGTGTCCTAATTCTTCCTCTATTATTCTATGAACTTCATGATCACCTTTCTTCTTCTTCTTTTTTCATCAGGTTTAAGTGCTTCTCTGCATTGAAATGCTCAAGTCCCAACTCTTTATCCCATGCAAATACGTAGTCGTAGGGTTCTACAATATTTGGCTGCAGAACTCTCCCACACTCTCGGTCTCTTCTTTTTCTTCTCTCTCCTTTGCATTTTCTGTGTTGCTTCCTCTCCCTCCTCGTTAATTCTCTTTCCTTCACACTCCTCAGCAAGATCCAGAAGCAAACCCTTTCGTCCATCTTTGCCTCCAGGAGCTAACTTTTCTCTCTTCCTTTCTCAGACGTTTTTCTTTTTTATGCTCTATTTTTTTTCTCCAGTCTCTCTTTTTTTCTCCTTCCCTCCTCCGTGTTGCGTCAGTTCTTCATCCACACTTCTCCCTCGGTCTCTCCCTTGCTCTTCTCAATCCTCTACTCTCCTTCTCAGTGCTCACTCCTTCCTCGGGTTTCCTCTCGTCCTCTAGCTCTATTTTTTTTCTTCTCTCTTTTCCGTCTGGTTCTTGTGCCTTTTTCCACTAAAAACTTCCCTTAGTCTCTGTTTTTCATTCAGTTTTTGGTCTCTCCCTCTCCTCTTTTTCTGCTCAGTTTCTTGTTCATTTTTCAATCTCCTATTTCTGTGCTCTTAGTTTTATTTTTAAAGCAGAAAAGGTTTTTTTTCCAGAGTTTGCGTGTAGCTTTTCAAGCATGTCACCTTTCTGCTCTGTTTTTCTCACTTTTTCTCTGCTGTTTTGTCTACTTTCTTTGCTGTTTTGTCTGCTGTCTTCGTGCACGTCTGGCTCTGTTTCTTTTTATTCTACATTTGTGTGTAGTCTGTGTGCATGTCTAGTCCTTTCTTTTGCTTATTCTCTGCTCTCTTTTTCTGCTGCATGGCCAAAGTTTTAAGGCTATGGTTGCTTGCTCTGCATTTCTCTCTTATTTTGCTGCATGTTCACGTGTTCTCTCTGTGAAGCTTTTTCGCAGTCTGCGTTTTCGTCTGGCATTGCTCTTTGCTTTTTCCTTTCCCCATTTCGTGACTGTGTGTGCTTCTAGTGTTCTCTACTCGTGTTTCTATTTTTTGCATGTGTGCTGCTGCATGTTTCTGTTGTGTCTTCTTTGATCTCGCTGTACGTTGCTGCTGCTCTGCTTCTTTCCTTCTTGTTCTTTGCTGGCTTCGTCTTTTGAAGAGAAAAAAAATCTATAATCCTTTCTTCTCTTTTTTTTTTTCTTTTAAAATCCTGTTTATTAATTTAAAAAAATTAGAAGAGAAAAAAAAAGATAAAAGAAATCTAATTTTGAATTAAGCAAGCATGTATGTATTTTTTTTTAGAAGATAACAAAATTTAAATGAAGAAATTCAAAAGAAGTTGATTCTCAAAAATTAGCTCCTAATATCTTGAATGGTTGGGATAATTTAAAGAGGGATTTTAGAAGATTTAAACAAGATTTTTTTATTAAAATATAATCCTAAAAAGGATTAAATTCTATTTTTGCATTTTTATATTTTTTTTAGTTATTTATTATCAAATTTAAAAAAAATGCCCAGACAAAATATGGTGTTCACACTAGTCATTTAGCCTTCATTTCAGAAATAGAGCCAAAAATAGTGGAGGAAGCTCTATTTGATTCGTACTGGGTAGGTGCAATGCAAGAAGAGCTTAATCAATTTAAAAGAAGCCAAGTATGGGACTTGGTACTAAGGCCTAAGAATCATCTAGTAATGAAACTAAATGAGTCTTTAAGAATAAACTTGATAAAGAAGGAATCATTATCAAAAAAAAGCTCAACTAATAACAAAAGGATATAATCAGGAACGTATAGACTATAAAGAAACCTTTGCTCTAGTTGCTAGATTGGAAGCAATTTGTCTACTTCTAGCATATGCATCTGTGAAAGATATCAAGCTATACTAGATGGATGTAAAAAGTGCTTTTCTCAATAGATACATCCTTAAAGAAGTATATGTTGAACAAACACTTGGTTTTGAAAATGCTCAAAAACCTAATGCTGTCTTCAAATTGAAGAAAGCTCTCTATGGGTTAAACAAGCACCCAGAGCCTAGTATCACCAATTGAGTTCCTTTCTTTTAGAAAAAGGATTCAATCGAGGTAAATTTGATACTACTCTCTTTATAAAAAGAAAAAGGGATCAATTATTAATTGTTGAAATTTATATAGATGATATTATATTTGGAGCAACTAATGAATCTTTGTGTAAGGAATTTTTGAGTTAATATAGGGAGAATTTGAAATGTCTATGATGGGAGAACTGACAATTTTCTATGACTACAAATTAAGCAAAGGAAGGATGGTATATTTGTATGTCAAACTAAATATCTTAGAAAAATGCTCAAAAAATTTCGGATAAATCAAGCTAATGGAATGGATACACTAACAAACTCAACCATCAAAATGGATGAAGATGCTGCTGGAATTGAATATGATTGCAAATCATATAGAGGGATGATTGGATCTCTTCTATATTTAATAGTAAGTCATCTAGATATATCTTGCAGTGTTAGTCTCTATGTAAGATTTCAATTAGCACTAAAAGAATCCCCTGTGACTGCATTGAAAAGGATTTTCAGATATATAAAAGATACTGATTCACTGGGTCTCTAGTATCCTAAAGGAGGAAGTGACTTCTTAATTGGATGTTCTAATGCTGATTTTAGTGGATACAAGATAGAGAGAAAAAGTACAAGTGGTACATGTCACTTTTTTAGTGGATCACTTATGTCTTGGGCAAGCAAGAAACAAAATAATGTCTCATTATCAACAACAAAATCAGAATATATAGCTATTGGATTGTGTTATTCTCAAATCTTATGGATGAAGGAGCAACTTGAAGATTTTGGAATCAAGCTCAAGAATATTCTAATCAAATGTGACAATACCAGTACAATATGCTTGACTAAAAATCTAGTTCATCATTCTCAAACTAAGCATATTGCCATACGTTATCTCTTCATCAGAGATCATGCTTAAAAGAAAGATGTCACTGTAGAATTCATCCCTACTGATCTACAATTTACTGATATCTTCACAAAACCTCTGAGAGCAAAAAAGTTCCTATTCATAAGAAGAGAGTTGGGTTTGCTAAATCCTAACGAATTGTAAGAAATTCTTTCTTCTTATTCATTCATTTTAATTTACTTAATTATGTATTCTAGCTTAGGCATCAGAGTGGTTATTTGAAACTATAGGTCTCTGTCTACAGAAATTTTCTATTAGTGTTATAAAAAGTTATAACACTAGTGTTATAAGTTTAACATCAATACTAATGGTTATTCAGAGATATCTCAGAAAGCTAACTTCAATAGTAACACTGTTACTATACTGTTCAATACTAATTGTAACATCCTAAAACTTCAAATCTAGAAAAATGGATTAATTAAGGGATAAATTAGTTAAAAATATGATTAATTTATTTAATTATGTTTTTAGGTGGCTAATTGAATTTTTGAGTCATATTTGGCTCTAAATTGAGATAGGATGAAAGTCGAATTAAGTCAAGAAGCATCGAGGGGGAGCAAAATCAAGTTGTTTCTCGCTGCGTCGTGAGTTATAGCTTACGTGGCGTGTGCTGCGGCACACGGCACAGCAGGCAACTTAAATTTTTAGGAATCAGCAGAAAAAATTTGATTTTGGGGTAGAAAACCTAGAGCACGAAGGGGAAAACTTTTGGTACTACTAGGACATCAATTTGGGAGGATTTTGAAGATGATTTGAGCTTTCAAACTCTTGGGTAAGTTTCCCACCCTTCTCCTCTACCTTTTCATGTCATTTTCCATGGGATTTGGAAGAGTGAGAATTTAGTCTGATTGGATTAAGCCATGAGTCAATGTTTTGAAGGTTTCTGTTAACTCTAAAGGTCTAATTTAGGTTTATTGATCTTGGATATGTGGTAATATGAAGCTACTTTGTTGCTTAGTTGGAGTTAGATCAAGCTTTATTTTTATCATAAGGTGTTGAAGTGTGATAAGTTGAGATATTGAGTTTTATGTTGTGATAGAGTTAGAAAGAGACTTAAAGGAATGAAGTGAACAAATTCTAATCTTGACAAGTCTATTTATTGAGAATTTGAGTGAGAAGTGGGAGAATTGAGAGGTTATTATTAGCTAATGGTGCTTGTGTTAATCAAAAATTAACATATAGTACTTGTTGATATAGATTGTGGTGTAGGAAGACTTGCCTTGACACAAGAAGAGAATTAGTACCACGGGTAACCCTTTTAGTAACAAAAGGGTTGAAGTAACTAGATAATTTACATTGTTTATTACTTTGTATAAGTTATTCTCAAGTGATATTCTATGATTTGTTGAGTATATATGTATAAATTCTTTAAAGGTTAACTATTTTAGAAAATGAGTGGAGAATTAGTTTGTAAAATTCTATATTTTTGAAGTAAATGATAAGATTTGTTATATTTATTTGGAAAGTTGTTTATGCATGGTCAAGTGAAGATATATAGTGAAATGTGGCATATTAGAGCGTGGGAGGTCACCCTAGTGGAGATAGTGAAGATTAAGTCCATATGGCATTACTGGCACCTCAAGATGCCAGGTACAGCATTTACTCTCCTTAGTGCATGAAAATGAGTATGGTGTTGGAGACTTACTCTCCTTAGTACCCAAAAGGGTGCAGAGTTGGAGACTATGCTCCTTAGCATCCGTAGGATGCGGTGTTGGAGTAACGACACCCCAATTACTTATAATAGGGGGAAACAGTAGTCCAAAAGTGGTTTAGGACACCTTGGCCGGGTAGTCCTACCATGGATGGTGAGCTTGGGGACCATACATGTGGTTTGGTTCTATGAAATAGCCTACTGATTCAGTTGGGAGTATTAGAAGACCGGATGGTTAGGGATCATGCATGCAAATTTGTGGTGATATTATATGATGTGATTATGTTACTCATTTTAATACTTGTTTATAACTTGGCTTGTTAATCAATAATATAGATTATCTTAGTTACTAAAATTTTTATCTCACCCTGTGGATTATTTACAGGCGCTACCAGTGAGACTGAGCCAGGGAGCAAATTGGGCAGGGGCTAGCATATCTGCTACACTCTTTATAAAGCCCAATTTTAGTTTGAGTTGTAGACATAAACTTGTTATATGAAATTATATGTTACCAACTAGGAATGCATATCATTTTGATTGGTTGTACTTGTTTCATACTATGTTGTGGTGTATTTTAGCCTAACATTGTATTGAGGTAAATATGTGGTAATTTTTGTGGTGATAGGCTAAAATACTAATACAAGTACAAGGAATTTTTTATCTATGTGGTGACAATTTATTGGTAGTGTATTATGTGGCAAAAGAGGCGAAATAGTGCTTGTAGTGCTAATTGTGCATTTTGGCCATATTGGGCAAAATGGCCATTGAGTGGCCAAATTTTGTGTTTGGTATGTTTTTGTGTGTTTGATTGGTCACTCAAGTGTATTTTGGTCCATTGGACTTAGTTCAAGCCTCACAATGGGTTAATGGTATTAGTTATGAGTTTTGGGTACTTGGATGGTTGAAAATTTCTTTAAAAAATTAACTTTTGCATCCGAGTATCTAAAATTCTCATACAGTGTCAGATCATAATGAAACTTATACCATTAGTTAGCTTATTGAATAAGCTTCGTGTGGGCGCTTGAATCACTCCAATCGGACATCGTATTTGAAAATGGCGCACGTTTGAAGTTCATCTAGAAAAGTTATCATGACAACATTACTGTCATGGACAGGTGCGCCGCAGCGCATTTCGTGCAAGCTGCGGTGCACGGTACAGTGAGAAAACATGGCATTCTGTGCCACAACTAGCGGCGCACAGACCACGAGCCGCAGCGCATGGACCAAAACACTCAAAAATGACATTTTTGGCCCTGTTTTGAAGTAGTTTGCTTCCTAAAACTTTTCCATGCTTCCAATGCCTATATAAATCATTAAGTTTGAGCTCAAACTATCAATTTAAAGGGTTTTTATGGGATCCCAAATATTCCTCAATTATTTTTAAAAAGATTATTAGTTTTAACCCTTATATAGATAATGTGAGCTTGGGAGCAATCCTTGCTCCTAATTATAATTGGTTGTTGTGATTGTGTGGTGAATTTTGGTAATGTCAAGGTAGACATTACACTAATGCTATGAAAGCCACTTTAAAGTTATTAACTTTGCCGAGAGATGAGTATGACACCACAAAATGACTTAGTGTGGATAAGGCCAAATTAATTTATAGCTTTAAATGAGGTAACTGTTGAACTCTAATATTTTGAGTTTAACACTAGCGCTATGGTAAGCAACACTAGTGCAATATCTATCTATATATATGTACCAATATGCATTCTCACTCAATTCACTATTTTGCCCTAAAACCATAGTGCTACTTTCGTCTCGCATACTCCCTCTTCATTCTTCTCTCTCATAACCATTTCTCTTATAAACTCAACCATTCCACTATTAAATTTACACTATTTTTCTCCATCCAAATCTCTAATAAACACTGACCAATCTGTGATGAAACCTGCTTGAACAAAAACAACTAAAGAAGCTTTGAAAGCTCTAGGACTCTCTATGTTTGATTTCTTCCAAGCCGGAGACATTGTAGTCAAGTAAGCTAGGTCTAGACGAGGAAATCCAAGTCTCAATAGCTATAATGAAGTGATGAGTAAAGCAGAGCAAGTTGCAAAAGTCAAAAAGAGAAAGGAAAGAATGAAGACAAAATCTCCTGATGAAGAACAAGTGGGAACTATTAGTATTGCTCCACCTCAACCCACTCCTAAGAAACCGAGGACTGCTCAAAAAGGACAAAAAGCAATAAAGAAAGTTAAGGCTCCTCAAACCACTGAACATGAATCAGTCTCCTCTGACAGGACACCTGAGGGTATAATACCTAGCTAACCTTACTCTAAAATTCATGAAGAATAAAGGAAGGAGGAAAGAAAAAGCTCCTATCATTGAGGCATCATATGAGAGTAATGATTTGACTAGCTTCTACTTCAGCTCACTCCATATTGGATAGATACCAAGCTTAGCCTTGAAAATGGCTAGAAAAGAAGTTAGTAAATCTTGGATTGTTAACCTCACAGAGCTCAAAAAGAAAGGATATGATGCTATGGAAATGATGAAACCTTATAAGACACTATTAGAGCTCAACATGGTGGTAAGTCTAGAAGTTGTAAGAGCTGTTTATAAATCTCTACAAGTTCTACAGAATGGTAAAGTGTTAAGAGCAACAGTGAGAGGGAAGTCTTTTGACATCACAGAAGACTATCTTAATACCCTTCTTAATTTTCCAATCAATGAGAGGTTGATGAGGCTATCAAATATGTCCTATGAGAAGCCATTCATGTTCCCAACACTGGTGCCAACCTGGGAAGAAAGCACTGGTCTAGTAGAAAAGCCTAAGTTTATGCCAACACTTTACAGAGTAATCTACTATATTCTACCAAGGTCAATTACTTGCAAAGGAACTAAAGTAAATAAGTTTATCACTAAGGACTTGAGGTATCTCACTACTTTGATTAAAGGATTTAAATTGGATGCCTCCATCATCTTCAAAAAGATCAAAAACTTAGTCCAACTAAGTAGAAAAAGAGATGGGAAATATCTCATCTATGAAAATGTATTTTCTAAAATGCTGGAAGATCAGAAGATTATATACCTGGAAGGAAATGAAGTACTGGGACATAAGGAGATCAATTTTGTGACTCTAAAAAAGATGGAGATTATTAAAGAAGGGGGAGATGGTGCTCAAACTGAAGCTCATCCAGTAGCAGCTAATAGTGTTCAAGGCAAACAAGATTCTCAACCAACTCAAAATGATTCATCTATCCCACCACCATCACAATGACTATATCTTGATTCAGATGCTGTCATATGGTTGGATAGGAGATTTAAGATTCAAGCTGAGCTTTTCACCTTATGTCTTGAAAGACAAGCTGAAGACTTCAATCAGAGGCTGAAGAAAGCCTCTGAGGAAATTAAAGAAGAATTTAAGGAAGAAATTGGTTTGTTGAGAGCTCAAGTTCTAAGTTTAGGAGGAATACCAGCTGGCCCAAGAAACTCATCTAAGTACTATTCTCCTTTTAGGATGGGTACTCCTACTAGTGTCTCTCTCTAAGAGAATGTTAGCATCTCTTTACATGAAGACTTTGTGATGGCACACACATCCAACACCTCTACTTCAAAGGAGACTGAGGCAGCCATTAACAGTGACTTATAAATACCCTCTAAGATTGGGAATCTAAGGGTTAGACTAGCTTCCTTTACTAATTCTAAACTAAGAGCTATATTTGAAAATAGTTCAGAAGGAGCTGAGTCACATGCTTCAGAGAGTGACAAGCTTGCACTGGTTGTGGCCAAGATTGCCAGAAAGTATATTGAGATATTTGATGATGAGGAAGACTTGGAGTCTGCACAGTCAACCTCACCTTCTACTCTATTCTTCTCTGGTGTCAACTATACTAAAGCCTTTCAAGACTTAATCAAAAGAAATCCTGATTTTGTGTTATCTCCCATACCACTCACTTCCATATTAAAATCTAATACAGTATTCAAGCCTTCACCAAGATTCAAGAATAGACCAGTCCGTACTGAAAGTGGTACCTCTTCATCTTATGTGCCTTCCTTCAACCTATTTGTTCTTGTTAATTTGTCTAATCTTTTTGCTAATGATAAAAAAAAGGGAGAAGATACCAAAGTGTGATGCAAATTCAGTTCACAAGGCATATAACAAGGTTTAAGATAGTGGTTTAGACAAGCGTATGGTTGAAGATTCAGGAAGTGGCAAGCATAGGGGTCAACTTATTGTGAGAAGACCAAGAAGTGCCTTACCTAAACTTAGTAGATTTAGAGAAAAGTCTTTAGAAAATTCTAAGCCTCAATCCTCATCCAAACCCTCTAAACCTCAATCTTCTCAACCCTCTGAAACACCCAAACCTTCATCTCCCACTACCGAGAAATTTCATGAGTTAATAGATTTCTTTGGTAGTATTTTTAAGAAGTGAACTGAGTGGTTGTTTGAATGTTTATTTGTTTATATGTTTGAGCATTTTTTGATAATTTGTACCTTCTTTTGAATATATATATATATATATATAATGTGCATTTCTTCCATTTTTAATTTGTGAGTATTTTTTTTAAGAAGTAGAGACCAAAGTCTCTCTAAGAACTAACTCTTTGCATTTGAGTTTTGTCATCATCAAAAAGGGAGAGAAATGTTGAACCCTAGTTTTGATGATTACAAAATAAAGAGAAGTTTTGTGCATTTCAGGCTTTCTTAATTACAATAAATGGCTTAACATTAAAACTGGCTAAGTGAGAGCTTATACGAATAAAAGGTATGCCATCTTAGTAGTTAAGTATTTGACTTAACTATAATCCTTTGTACTTGAAGCTATCTTGTTGAAAAATATTTCTAAGTGTTTATGACACCGGTCCTAGATGCCTTAACACTAGTTTTACCTCTGTTATCTTCACTGTTCTATTAATTCTTGGTATATATAACACCAGTCCTACTCATTCTAACACTGGTGTTACCCTTTTATACTTATGCAATTGAGTCTCTCTTGTTCAAATCTTTTTCTTTCCACTGGTATTATCTTTTCAACATTAGTCTTATTTCTCTTTTATTCTTGGTTGAGTTACGTCAGCACTTATGTTACATGGTTAACACTTGTGCTAAGTTTTGCTCAAATTTGCACAACACTTGTGCTAACATCTTAACACCGGTACTATCCTTTCTTCTATTCTTCAAAGAGAGTTGTTCAATATGTTACTTTAGTTTTGCTCAAATATTCTAATTCTTTTAAAAATATCAACAATCATCATCTTTTACGTATTGGATTACACCGGTACTACAAGGACAACACCTGTGCTAAAACTTTCCTGTTGTGTTTGTTCATGACTATCACACCAGTGCTAGATCATAGTAACACTGATGCTATTATGAAGATTTGTGTTTGGTTTTTCGTATCTCTTCCGAAAATCATCAGAACTCATCTTTTAATCCTTCTTTTCATTTATAATCATTTGAGTTCACTCTATATTCTTACCAAATGATATATAAACATATTAGTCTGCTTAAAGTTCTTATAGCTATAAATATTTATTCTGATCATCGAGCTTTCCTTCTATTATATCAAAACGTATAAGCTTCAACCAATTTTGTCAGAAGTATTTAATGTTCTTAGCCATTACTATATAAAGAGGAAGTCTTTACTATAAAGCACTGTTCCATTGGCTAGTCCACCGGAGAACCTCAAAGAAGCTCAGATATCAATGGATATTCAAAGCTAGAAGGAAATAGACCACAAGCAACCTCCAATGAAAAAATGTATGAGTCTAATGGATCATTTATAATTCACAACTATAAATAAAGCTCATTTATGAAACACAAAAGATAGAGGAAAAATGCAAACTGCTAGAACAATATGCATTTATTGAGTATTCAAGTTTACCAACCTTTTATGTATCATTTATTTATAAAGAGCTTTATTGATTATATATCTACTCTTAAAGAAAGTTTCAAAGAAGTAGTAGTTCATTCTTGAATTTACTCTATTTATCCTTGTTTTACATCTTTAAAAAATACGATCTTAAGCTCGAGGAGCTTAAAGGGATTTATTATTACCTTTGTAAGGGGGAGAGTTTTAGACTTACTGAAAAGTCTGTTTATGTACTATAGCAACCGAGAGCCTAGACTAATCTTAGTAATATAGTTGGAAATCTCAGGAGGTTCTTGAGGACTAAACGTAAATTCATATGGTAGGAGTCGAAGTAGGATAAATTATCTATGTCAAGCTCTATTCCTTCAACTCTCATGATTGGTGATTTCATTCCTACATCTCACTTATTATTACTAAATTTCATTTAAATTTTCAATTAGCCCAATTCACCCCCTCTTAGGGCATTTACAATTTCTTCATCTAAGTTTCCATGGATTTTGGCTAAGAGGTGCTTCTCTTAGGGTTCTTAAAGATGAAGATGGTTTGTCAAGTTTTTTGGTGAATTCCTAGAAAGATGAAGATGGAGGATGAATCTCGAGCTTCAATTGGCTAAGTTTCTTTTATTTCCTATTCTCTTCTCTTTTTACTAGATGATTTGATGTCTTAGTCTAGAGTTTGATCATCTTAGCTTGTAAATTTTAATTTGAATTTAATGTTGATGTAAAGAGAAGAGGATTGTATTAGTTAATTTCTTCATTTTGCTACCTTGGTGAATTTGGCCACTTTATGTTTAGCACATAGTCTTGTGTTTTTCATTTAGTGAATTACATATGTTAATGTTACATTATCTTGTGATGTTAATGCTTGTATTGTTGAGTAGCTTGACATAATCTTGTAGTTGCTCACTTTATTGCTTTGGCCATGGCATTTGAGAAGAGAATTTGAGTGATTCACTTGGCTAATTTTTGCATTAATTAGTTAATTGAACTAGGGACTTTAATTTAAGATTTAAGAAAATTAGCTAATTAGGTTAATTGACTTAGAATAGTCTTCTTAGGTTTAAGATTTAAGAAAATTAGCTAATTAGGTTAATTGACTTAGAATAGTCTTTTTAGGTTAAGACAGCTTTGGTCAAGAGGAAATAGAAGCTTAACTTAGCCTAATCACATAAAGGTAATGATTTTAAAATCAACTAATCTCTAGGGTTCCACTCTTTTGAAAATGGGAAAGTTCATTTCACTCAATTTAACTAACATTTCAATTACTTGCCAATTAAGTAACTAGTTTAGTAATTTGGTAATCAACTTCCAACTTTGGATGACTTATTGCATTAGGTAACCTTAGATTAATCTAGAATCATTCATTAGGAGATGACCTAAGGTTGGCCCTATATTGCATTAGAGTTAGCTTTAGTTTAATTTTGAGGATAAGCAACTAATTTCTATCATCATTGTCCTCTCTTCCTCCCTCGCCATTATTCTCTCTTCCCTCCTCACCATTGCACTTGCCTCTCTCCCTTTTATATATATTTGAGTTAGATATTATTGTCAACAATGAATATGTATTTGTACAAATTGTGAAATCATTATTAAAAATCATTTAACTTTTATATGTATTTGTACAAATTGTGAAATTAGATATGAATATGAAATGCCAGCATGTATTATGATCATTTCTTGTGAATGATATGTATCATTGGTGTTGTACAACCATGATCATTATGAGAGGGTGGGAGTTTGCCATACAGTTGTTACAGAATATTGTATGAAATCTATATGGTATATTGGCACCTTGGAGGCCTCAATGCATAGTCTGTCTTGTTTAAAAGTCCTAGTACTATTTTAAAAATAGATTAGGCATATGACACCTTGGATAATAGAGAAAGGGGGAATATGTGGTTTAAAATAGGTGAAGGTGTCTTTAGCCTAAGGCTACCTCCCATGATTGGTGAGCTTGGGCTAATCTAGTCATATGGATTTTTATCATGTTATTAGAAGGGGGAGAGTGTGGATCATGTATTGTATGAGTTGGTATATGATAATCATGAGTTTGATATGTATCTAATAATACATTTTACTTATGACATCACACACTCATATGCTATTCTGGTATACTTGTGAATAGATTAGATTATTTAGTTACTAAGTCATTGATTCACCCCTTATGGTTATATTTTATTAGTGAAGGCTTCGATAGAGGAAAAGGAAAAGAGAGACTACCAAGAATCTAGGGAGCTAGTGTGTATAGCTCTTTTCTTAGTATTCAGTATAGCTAAATTGGATAATTATATATATATATATTACCGACTCTAGGATGCATATTGTTTTGGGTACTTCCATGATGTTAATGATGTTGTTTTATCCATATTTCAACCTAAGATGTGGTAAATATGTGGAAAATGTTGTAAGAGGCTGAAATACTAATACAAGTACTATTGTTGTGGTTTAAATGTGTGTGGAATGTGGATGATTATTAAATGGTTAATGTGATTTATTGCCTATGGCCCTTGATAAATGTGAAGTCAAGGTTTTTAATGGTCAATTTATGTTTGAAATGTATGTAATGATATATGCTCATTTAATTAGGTGTATTGTGGTTCAATTAAGTTGTTTCAAGTGGTCTTAGTATAACATTCTGAATTTCTAACCCTACATTTATGATTGATTAGTGGATGAATTAGTGATTTAATATGGGATTAGGATTCTTAGTAGTGAAGTGTTATATTGACCCATTGAGATATTATATGAATAGATATGAGTTGAAAAGTGAAATTTTTAAGTAGAGCATGTGAGTATAGTGAGGATTTTCCTCGCTGTGCCATATGCTGCGATCGGGGATGGATGTGCCATGGCGCATGGTGTAAAACTTTGATTAATAGAGACATGTCCATCTCATGCAACAGAAGGAACAAAGGTGAGGAAGTGGTTATGGCATGGAAAAGAGAAAGGGATATGCTAGGGTAAGCATAATCAGCAGCAAGGAGGTGTTTTTAACCTGTTACTTATTCGGTAAGTCACGTACTACCTTAACCTCCAATTCTACCCTATTTTCTCTTAGTTTTAACTTGTGAGAAATTAAATTTGGGAGTTTTAAGGAGTTTATTTCTTACTCTGTAGTAATAAAAAGGTTCTTCAGAATTAAACTAGTACTTTGTGACTAATTTGGGTCAAAAGGATAAAGCTTTAAAGCTATAAGCAAGATTTACTCTAATCTAGAGAGAGTAGTAAGAGAAATTTGGCTAGAAAGGTTAAAGCTTGTAATGAGGGGTAATTAATAGTAATGCATGTAATCAAGTGTGAATTATGGATTTGATAGCGATTAGGTGTGTCATTATGATAATTGGCACTTTTGTCAATAATAAAATTGACTTTGGGTTGCCAATTTTGTGTAGATTCTAGTGTGTGACGTGCGAATTATGAAAAAGGAGCTTGAATAGGGTTGTTAGAACATGGGTAATCCTTTCTAGTAAATAGAAGGGTTAAGATAACCATATAGTTTATTGTGTTTATTAACTATTATAACTGTGTAGAAGTAAATACAAATTGATGAATTTGTTTTTTTAAGAATTTTATGCATGATTCAATATTGAAAATGGTTTTAGCATGACCATTAGTCTGTGAAATGAAATTTGAAAAGTCATAGATTTCAATGGATATATATATGATATGAAAGTATATGTTGTGGAAATATGGATGAGTAGTAGAAATTGTAAAAAAAGCATGATCATAGGAGGTGGGAATTTACCTAGAATATGTGGGGATGTGTGTATGTGGAGATATATGAGTGAAAAATCCATATGGTCGGGCTAGCACCATGGGACATTTGGTGCAACATTACACAGGCTGTTACCATGGCCAATCTGGTATAGCATACTATGGGACTATTATCATGGGACATTCAGGCAGTCTTGCAACTTCCTAGTGCCTGTTAGGGTGTAGTTAGGAGTCAACAATGCCTCTATCACAAGTGTGTAAAGAGGAAACCCATATTCTATAGGTAGGTTAGATTATCTTTAGTCAGGTTTTTCTACCATCAAAAGTGTGATCAAGTCAACAAGTGGTTGATCCAGGAGAGCCTATGGTTTCCTGTCAGGGAGCACTGGAGATTTAATAGCTAGATGATCATGCTAGTGTGTATTTGTGTGAAATTCTTTTGAGAAGATGCCATTTCTTCTTATTTTGATATATATATATATATATATGTTATTACATTAGTTTTATTACTTTGGCTTAGTTATTTATGGAAATAGACATTTAATGAACTATATCAGTTATTGAGATATTTATCTCACCCATGGTGATTCATATTTTTAGGTTCCAATACTAGTAGATCAAAGGGGAAGGACATAAGCTAAGTTGACATCTCTCCCCTAAGTCTTTATAAGAATTAATGTAATGATTTTGTAGATTGTTAGCTAAGAATGTGTCTAAGTTGCCATAGGATTTAGTACATGAGCATAAAATTGTATTTATAGTATGTTTGTGATTTTAAGCTCTCTAACCCTTTGTATATATCTGAATGATGAAATGACTACATGGGCTAGTGGATGAATGTAATGGCGTGTGAATATGAGATGTTTGAAGAATATGTGTGATGTTTTGGCCATGAATAAAATTAGAGAAATGAAAATGAGATTTAGCCCAAAAGCATGAAATGGGTAGTTTACAGGCCAAATATGGGTGTGTGTGTCATATTGTGTATGTGTATGGTCAATCAAGTGTGTATTGCCCATATAGACGTGGTCAAGGCTCAAAAAGTAGTAAATGACATTTAGTTTTGAATTGAAACACTCAAGTGGTAAGCTTTTGGTAGAAAATGGTTAAAATGCACTTGGATGTCCAATTTTTGATAGAAATATAGAATTGAGATGAAACCAGTATCATTATTTACATTTTGAAATAAGTTTTATGTGGACACTTGAATCATCCCAATCAGACATCGGATGTGGAAATGGCGCACATCTAAATTTTGCATTAGAAATCTACAAAATGACAGCAAATTCATGTGTGTGTGCTGTGGCACATGTACCCGCATGTTACGATGCACGGCACAGAGCAAATGATGATGATCTCTGTGCCACATGCTACAGCTCATGTGGCACGAGTCACGACGCACAGTGCAAAATCTTTTATTGGGATCCTAATATTTTTAAAGTTTTCAAAGTAAATGAAATTGATTTGATTAGGATTAATTGTAGTGGAACACATGATAATGTCAGTAAAGGGCATTACACTTAGGGTTATTTGCACTTGGTTAATGGTCTTGGATACCTTGTGGTTAGTTTTGATAGGAAAAAGGATAATTTTGTGATTAGGCATCCAACTCTTAAATGGTAAAGTGTTTGATTATGAAACTAGTACCAATAGCTAGATAGTTCAAAAGGCTATATGTGGATACTTTAATCACTCAAATCAAATATCAGGTGGAAAAATAGCACACTTTGAAAGTTGGCCAGAAGTGCTTCCCTCTTTGTGCCATCCACCGTGATGGATGACACATATGCTATAGCGGATGGAGAATTTTAGCCAATGTCCAAATTTCCCTCTTTGATGCTTGAAAGTGATGTTATGTCTCCATGCTTCTACTACTTCTTTTTATGTATTTTTAACTATTATTTGAGCTCAAACCATTTCAAAAAGAGTTTCTTGGGATCTTAACTTTTAAACTAATTTTTCTTAAACCCTTGTGTTATGATAATCTATATAAGGAATTATTTTAATCCTAACTATCATAACGGTGTTGAGTGTTATGTTCTAATAAGGTCAAGGTTGACATTACATTGCCCAATTAGGAAGGGCCATTTAAGATCGCAAGGTCTTAAGGTCTAACATATATTGGTTATATAGCCTTGAAGGTGAACCATACAAAAGAGTGATAAATGCAAATATTTAGAGAATAACTTCCTAGCTATGTTGGGAAATAGTTGAAGCTCTATAAAAATATCTAAAAGAGCCTAGGCCTATGGTCAAGAAATTAATCAAAAGCTATGTGAACTCAATGCATAGGCCCTAACTAAAAACACAAACGTAAAGAGTTCTTGGCCTTCTAACCGAATAATAAAATCAATAAACAAGCACCCCAATTAAGGGGGAGGCAAAATGTCATCAAAGTTCATATTAGATAAAGTAGCCTAGAGCTCCATCAAGGCACTCTATTATGCCCTTACTTATGCCAACTCATCATGCCATGTAAGAGCTTCCCCAGATTTGGCTACCATGGATTCTTTGAAATATTTAAAACATTACATTACATTAGCCATAGCAGCACTTAGCCCATTCTTGTGAAGCATTGTGGCATTATATGAAACTCTACTATGGGCAAGTGCTTCACGTACTTGAGTTAGGAGCATCTGTAATTGGGCCTCCTCTTGTTCAAGGTCTTCAATCTCTTTAGCATGCTGCCGATCCTCATTAAAGTTATCATGATCAACTACCTTGGCTGTCTTTATCTTGACTAGTAAAGTAACCTGGCACTCCTTGAGTTTCTTCTAGCCATCTCATAGGTCATCAATTCATAATTCTAAGAGCACCTAAGGGCATTAGCCTTGATCTGCTAAAGGCTAAGGTAACTAGAAAATTTAAAAAAAAAGGACAACAATGAGCTTTTAAAGGTAATCCATGTCCTGATCAATAAAGGTGGGTAGATTTAGCCAGAGTAGGTCTTTGATGTGATTCACTATTGAGTGGATGCTATTATTGGATTGGGAAGCGTAATGAAAAATTAAAATTTAAATTCCTAATCGCGATCGCGAACCTATTGAATTCATTTAAGTCAAGGTGGATGGAAGAATTACCTTTTAGGCATTAAATATCTCGCTTGTTCTCTTCAAGCGTATCGAACCTTAACAGCTAACAACGCAAATTGAATCCCTTTACTAGTACCCACACGAGCAACTTTTCAATACGAACAACGTGCTAGCGCTTCCAATGTCTAACTGTCCGTCAATCAAATGTTCTTTTATTCTTTAGGATATTTTCACAGCTCTCAGAGTTTCATCGTCAAGAGACTCTCTCTAAAGAAACTTGTCTCCTTATCTAAATTATATAGATTAGGGTTTTTGTTACCAATGAAATTAAATTTAATTTATCTCATAAATTAAATCTATGATATCATTCCTAATTTGAATTTATCTCAAAAATTCAAATTATAGAATTGATATGATATCTTCTTATATCATGTTAGTTATTAAATTTAATTTATCATTTAAAATTAAATTTAAAACTAACACAATAATATAATATCATTTAATATAACATAACATATATATCATATACACACACACGTGTGTGTATGTGTATTGAAAATATATACATATATACATATATATATATTATTTTTTGAATTTTATATTTCATATACACATATATATACAAATATTTATCAGATAATTATTTAAACACAAAGATATATATATATATAATTCATTCACTCTAAATAAAGTATTTTATTCATTAAATCTAGACACATTCCAAATTCAATGAACTTGGATATTATAGCTTGAGTTAGGCAGTTCTTATGTGTGACCTTGTAGGCTCATATAAAGTTAGTAGTAGGCCAATAACGCTACTAGCTCAAAAGTCACAAATGGCCTCTAACAAAACATTGCGACTACCAAATTCATATAGGGATCAATGATTTGAAGTAACTTATCATACACTGTACCATATCCCTTTCATCACACAATATTTCAGTCAAGTGTGACACATGAAATTGTCATTCTTCTTTACCTGACTATTACTTTCTTAATCTTTGAGTGGACTAATTATAGTAATGGAAAAACCCTTTCCATTATAGTATGGCCATATATTTTCTCAATCTTATTCATCGAGGGACCCAATAATATCTTTCAATTAATGTGAAGGATAAATTTTATCTTGACCACTCATATTCCTCTTCATGAATATCATTAAACTCAATCATGGCCTTTATGATCACCTAGTTAAAGGTGACTTTTAATTAGGTCAAAATTCAATGGTCATCATATAGGAATCTATGATGATATCAGGTTAAATGGCTTAATGACATGGTTACATATGAGATAAGCTTATAACTTGTATCGTGCAGCTTTCTTATAGCAGGCCGATCCAGTACCTTATACCCTTTCAAGTGCCTATGATTTTAATTTATACCTCTATAACTAATCAAAGTCATACTAGCCTTATTTCATTTATGATCCTTCATAGATAACTAACTAGGGACATTTAGGACAATCAATATAGCTTATTCAAGGGTACAGTTATCATAGTGAACATGCAATCAATATGATAATAAAATAGAAATTCATTAAATAATAATATTTATAGTACAATGATTGGCCCTAGGGTATAATTTCCAATAGCTATGAGTAGAAAGGTGAGGAATATTTATGACTTTGGCTTCTAGCTCCTTGTTAAGACCCGTAAAACCCCCGGGCTTAATTGTATTAAATGGGTCATCTAAAGATTCCTGGCTAATAAAATAGAGCATCAAGGCTTAAACTAGTCTACCAAAATATTTAGGAAGGAGTATGGTTAGAACAATACTTATGAGAGTAGCAAATATTAGAAGAGGTAATAGAGATACCTAATGGATAGCCACAAGAGAACCCAAGTAAGTTATGCTAACCTTAATAGCATAAAACTACCTAGTGGATGATTGGTTAAGTACTACTTTTGCAAGTGGAGTGAGATGGCTATGATGGCAAAGTACTAAGTTGAAGAAGAGATAACAGCATCCCTGAAGTAGTACGAGAATTAAGAGTTGTGGCGAGTTAATAGTTAGGAACTGAGTGAGAGAATTGATAAGGTACTACATGCTTATAGGGGCTATGTCCTCAGGCTCTTCTGATTAATTAAACCATCAACTTCCTTATGCATATATGTCTTTTTATAAAATAGAGTCAAATATTTAGGATCTTGAGGAACCAACACTAGAAAAAGACACTTGACTAGGCTTTTAAGGGTAGCATGGTCTAGGGAAGTGTCTAATTCTCCTTGATCCTTTACCAAGTTGCCATTGTAAGGTTGCCCTTACTATCTACTACTTAACCATAGACTCTAATGGTAATTAAGGGACTAACCCAAACAAATTACCAAATCATTAGAAAATCATTAGTTTTCAAAAGTGTTAAAAATGATATAAATGAGATCCCCTAAGTTTTCAAGTTAAAAAAGCCACTATAATATAAGTTTCATAAGTCAAAATCAAAGTAAAATATGTATGAAAGCAAGCAATACCAATTTATGTTCAAAGCATTTTCATTAAAGTGAAAACCAACATTTTTGTACACACATAAGAGGAGACATACTACGGCATCTCCTCTTTGTGCCATGTGCCATAGCACAAAGATTAAAAATTAGAGATATGAGACTTGAGAATGATTTTCCCTTTTACTTGTTCAATAAGTTTCAACAATTAAAAATTAATTTATAAAAAATGGCATATATGAATTTATATTACCTTTCCCTAGTCCATTTTGTAAGATTTTTTTTTCAGAGTAATTTGATGTTCCATAATATATAATGTTCTGAGAAAAATAATGGTTCATTTATAAAGTTTATTTCAAAATTACCCCTCATTATTTCACTTTTTAAATTCCACCTGCAGTTAGTTAATTTCATTGGTATTCAAAGTTTTACCCAAAAAACATTTATGAAAGGTAAAATAATGATTCATTAATAAATGTTTTTTTTTATTTAGGAGAATATCTCCTGTCACTATCTCTTCTATTTTTATTTAGAAGAGCACTTCTCCCTTGTTCCGTTAACTTATTCTTGTTCTTTCCCTTCTCTATTGTTATTGATGATTAAGGTGAGAAGCCTTGAACTCTCATTCTTGATGATCTAGTACAAGTGCATGTGTGAGTTGTTGATTGAAGTTGCAAATTTTTTCTCCTCTATTGCTGCTATCTATGACTATATATGATTGTATATAAAGGTAAAGCTTGATTTAAGTTGAAATTTGTAAAAAGAAGATGACGATAGTTTGTTTGAGTTTTAATTGAAATTGATTGGATTATTGATTACAATATTGATATTGTAAAATTTTAGGGAAGTGAAATTGAGAAGGAAAAGGTTACTAGTAGCTTAATGATTAATGCCCATAATGTGTTCGATAAATGACCTATTAGAAGAGTTTTGCTTTACTTTTCATTTTTCTAAAATTTCATTGGTTCCTATGAGAAGTGTGTTAGTATGGATGTTATAGATCTATGAACTAACTTGAAGGTTACAAAGGAAATTTAATTGTGAAAATAGGTTTAAACTATGTGAATTCTTGAAAATGGATGGTTGTTGATAAATTATGTGATAAGAGGTTTGAATGTTACAAAGCTCTTTTGAGTGGATTGGGAAATTAATTATGTTTATGAAGAAACTTTTGTATAAATCTTAGTTCCAAAGTTTGAAATTTATAGTCGTTATATATATATTTATAATATATATATATATATATATGTATATTGGAAGAGAGTTTTTGAACATTATTAGAAGTTTATTAAGACCCTAATATATTCTATAAGAAGTTTGGATAGAGAGAAAATCAATCAATGTGATAAGAGGAGAACCTTATACTTTGTGAAAACTTCATGTAAGTGAATATCACCCTAATTAATTTATCAATAAAAGTCTTTCATTGAAATTATTACATTTATTATTCTTATTAATAACTATTGTGAACACCGTATTTTGTCCGGACTCTTTTTTTTTTAATAATAATCAAAACATATAATAAATACAAAAATAAAATTTAATCCTTTTTTTTAGGATTATATTTTCAAAAAGAATTCAAAGATATTGGGAATCAATATTTGAGACTCAACTATTTTTAAATTTTTTTTTTCTTTCCTTAAATCTTTTATTTTTCATTTAAAAATATATGTTTTAAAATTAAACTTTTCTTTCTCCCCCTCAATCTAATTAATAAAAAAAAAGGGCATTAAAGAATAAAAAAAAGAGAAAAAGAAGAAGAAGGAACAGATACATGAAACACACGTACACACACGCATACACTCTCAGCCAGACAGCAGTAAAAGCAAAGAGACAGCAAACATGAAGTGCAAAAACAGCAAAGAAATGCAGAAACAGCGAAGAAACACAGGCACAGAGGCGCAGAAACAAAAATAAGCATACACTTTCGGCCATGCAGCAGGAAAAAGGATAGAAACAGCAGAACGCACGAACACATGAGCTGCAGACGCTGAAAGAACCAGAGGCAACAGACACGAAACGCAGGAGAAGCAAAACAGAGCAGAAAGAACAGTAAACAACCGGAACACGTACGCATATACTTTCGGCTGGCAGGAGAAAAGAAACAGAACTAAGGACGCATGCATGCATGAAGGAAATGGCACAGCAGAGAAAGCAGACGGGACAGCACAAAAAATAGAGACAGAAACGCAGAAAAACAGAGCAGACTTCGGCGCACACAGAAAACACAGCAGAAAGGAAAAGCGGAGCAGGAAAGAAATGATTCACCTCTTCCATCCCCTATATAAGACTGAATGAAAAACAGAGGGAGGGGACGGTTTTCTGGACTGAAAAAAAGAGAGAGAAACAGACAGACAGAAGAAACAGAAAACAGAGCACGAAAAACTGAAGGAGAAGAGAAGAGAAGAGAAGAGTGACGGAGAAGGAGAAATAAGAGCGTGAAAACGAAGAAAGGGAGAGACCGAAAGACGTGAAACAGAGGCTGAGGGAGAAGGGGCTGTTCTGACCAGAGAAAAGGAGAGAAACCGAGAAGAGGCGAGAAGTGTTTCTGGCAAAAAAAACAGAGGCTGAAACGTGAGGGAACTCAAAGCTGAACAAGAAAGCAGAGGCGACGGAAAAACACTGAAAAGAAAGCAAAGGCCGAGAGAAAGAAGAAACGAAGAGAGGAGGGGAATACGTCATTCGGTATAGTCATCTTTCTTCTTCCTCTTAATGATCGCTGGTTTATTATTGAGTGAACAGAATGTTATGCGTATGATTTGCCTTGCTTTCTTGCTTTTGAATTTGAAAGGCACACGTTCGATTCAAATTTATTTTTCATGTTTAAATACCTGTCCCACACATTTTTTTAGTTCTCAAATGATTTCATTACAATTGTCATATTTTTTTTTAAGAAAAGAGAGCTTGAAAAAGAAAAATAAAGAAATTGCAAATAATAATTTTTGCTTCCTATCATAGTTAAGCTAAATTTGATTATTAGGCACAATTTCACTTCAAATAGAGAATTAGTGTAATTATTAAGCAAGGTCTTTAAGTGTGTATATTAACATGTATGAGCATTATTTCCTTATCTCCATTAATTCTAAGGTCCTTTACTTGTCAATAATATTGTTACACCCATACCATATGACACTTTCTATCCACATGTACAATTGTATAAAAGATTAAGAGGAGAGAATTCAATTCTCATCAAAAAAAAAACAAATGAGTAAGAGAAGGTTTCTTGTACTTTATTAACTTGCCGTGTGAGATTTTAAGAATTTTCGCAGGCATTTAAAGTAATCTTATACCGTGTAAATCAATAAGATTTTGTAGGTATAGAGATCCAATTTATATGTACAATCAATGGTTTCAATGACCAACCGTTAAAACCAACTGTCTTTTTATAATCTAAATAATCCATTTAAGTTCCGTGTAGGATTACGAGAATCTTTGTAGGGACTTGAATTAATCATATTATCGTGTGGGATAATAAATCCTCGCAGATATAGTGATCATCCATTCTTTATAATAAATAAATAATTTTTGTAAATAATCATATAGTATACAATTTAAGAAACTTAATTAACCAAATTAATATATTTAAATTGTAACCATATTTATCAATTATATCTTTTAGTCATGTGAGATTTTTGAATCTCCGTAGGCTTCTAAGATCATCGTATTATCGTGTGAGTCAATAAGACTCTGCAGATATAACGATTTAGTTTTTAAAACATATATATATATATATATTATATAATTAATTAAATCAATTAATTAAATTTAATTCCTGTATCGTGTGAGATTTTAGAATCTCCGTAGATATTTAGGATAATCATATTACCGCATAAGTCAATAAGGCTTTGCAGGTATGATGATTAAAATTCTTCAAAACATGTATATACATACTTAAAATACATTTTTGATACTCAAAATGTACATAAGAATATAAATAAATAAATTAAATTGCCAAACTCTTCTATCATGTGAGATTTCAGAATCTCCGCAGATATTTAGAGCAATTGCATTACCGCATGAACCAATAAGGTTCTGTAGTTATTGCAATTAAAATTCCCAATCACAAGAGATAAAAAAAATGATTTTAAACCATTTCCTTTTCTTTAACTCAAAATTCAAAAATTGAGAAAATAATTAAAATTAAATTACCTTTTGCAATTTAAAACACACATATCAAAATTTCAGAAATTGTTTTATTTGCAAAATGGTGAGTTATTCTAATTAATTTCTCTTCAAAAAATATTTTTACCGACAAACTCTTAAGCCCGAACTACGTGGACTTTGATCCCCATCACAGGGTACGTAGGCCTCAGAGTCAGATTCTGAGTCAAGTCCGTCCTCCCTTGTAAATAAATAAACATTTCTCACTTAATTCTTATCATTTTTATATCAAACACATGAATATAAAAGGGATAATTAAAATAATTATAAAACTATATTAATAGAGCGCAACAAACTTCAGGTAACCGTTCTCACGAACGGGTGTTGTGGGGTGCCTAACACCTTCCCCACACTCAACCGACTCCCGAACCCGTTCTCTGATTTCGCAGATCACCCTTATCCTCCTTTTAATCGGTTTCCCGAGATTTACCTCAAAATCTTGGTGGCGACTCCTCGTTCGATCCGGTTCCCGCCGCGAAGGCCGGGACCTCCGCTCGCGCGCCGTCCGCGTCGCATTTTTTCGGGTGCGACAGTTGGCGACTCCACTGGGGACATATGAGAGTCAAGCCTGTATAAATTTGTTGCGCTCAAAATATAATATAGTTTTTCTTTTATCCCTTTTAATTTGTGTGGGTTTTTTTTCCCCTTCCTTTTTTCTTCTTTTTTTTTTTCTTTTCTTCTCTCTCTCTCTCTTTTTGATTCTTATAACATGTCTTAGGATAGATAACATGCGGAATGAACCTTAAGATAGATGACTTTTATTTGTACATATATTTGTTTCTCTATTTGATCTGATTAAAAGTTGGGAGTTGGGTAGCATATGAGAATAAGATAGCATGCTTGCATGCTCTCATCACACTATACACTTACACAATTTGACACACACATATTTTGGGCCCTATACCCGGGTCTGTGAGTACTATAGGTTAGTAGAGGTTAGTAGTGGTTTCCCTGTGGAGTTTTTGAACTCTCGGAGGTTACCATGAATACCTCACCCAAGCTGTTACTTGCCTAATAAATTTGGTCCCTGTAGAGCTTATGTTCTTGGAGGGCCAAAATTATTAAGTAAGGTCTTCACCTTTGTGTGAGGGCATCTTGGGAGCCTTTTAGGAATATACATCCACCCGTGAATTACACGTTTCAGACAACAGCTAGTAGCCAACCATTCTAGTGAGCACCCGATTATGAACTTAAGTCTCCCTGAATAGGACGCAGGATGAGAGTATTGATCTTTTATTGCATCATTGTCATAGCATGTCATCATAAAGTATTCGCATTTTTTTAAAAAAAAACCACGAATTAAATAATTTCTCTTGTCATTGAGTTATTTCATTTTTAAAGTTGAGACTTTAGCCATGTGTCAGTTTTAGCTGCACATAGGCTAATTAATCCCTTTCTCCCTATGGGGCAATAAGCACATTGAGGAGAGAATGGATTTTTTCCTTGCATATCTATTATCAAAATCATTTTTATCATTTTTTTTTCTCTTTTCTCAAAAATAAGATTGTAAGGCTAAACCTTTCAACATTAATCATGTAGGGGATTTAAGCCTCTCGTCCATTAATTGTTTACTCCATCTCCCTATGGTGCAATAAGTATCTAGAGGAGAGGGTTTTCAAAAAAGTGAGCCAGATAGCTTGCTAAAATTATGAGAATTGTATATTATTAACCTTTGTTTTGATTAACAGGAACCGTGAGTTATCCAGAATCTTTGTGAAATTGGCATAAGGGATAAATGGCACTCGAAGGTAGTACAAATCTAAGTCATACTGGAAAATTATATCAGGGAAAAGGGATCAAATTATCTGTAAAAGTTGAGCCGCTGGAAACCTTAATTGAGTTGAGCCGTCATATCAAAGGGAAGATTATGCAAGATTTTAAAAGGAAATATGGAAATATCTTGGATCTTCTGTCAGTCACAATACATAATGATGCAATAATGGAATTAAGCCAATATTGGGATGCCTCGTTAAGATGTTTCACATTTCAAGACTTCCAAATGGCACCGACTTTGGAAGAATATGGAGAAATTTTGAGAATGCCCCTTAAGGAGAACATGGCAGTATATCTTTATCCTGGATATTTACCATCTCGAGGCACGATAGCGAAAATTTTGGAAATTCCTAAGGAAAAGGTACGAATGGTTTGCCCAGGACAAACAGAGGGAATCTCAAGAGCTGATGTAGAAGCCCACTTGAAAGTTTTGGCAGGAAAAGAGGCTTGGGTTACATTTTGCAGAGTCTTTGCCTTATGCATATATGGAATAATCCTGTTTCCATCATCAATTGGCATAATTGACTTAGGAGCCATTAGTGTATTCCAAATGGTGGAATACCATAACGTGAATCCAGTACCAGCAATCTTGGCAGAAACGTACTTGACCTTAACTCAATGTCACGATAAAGGGAAAGGAAAGGTCAATTGTTGTATTGCATTACTGGATTTATGGATGCTTGGCCACCTTTATGGAAAGACGCTTCCTTTCAGAAAGAAGAACGACTCAGACAGTAATCCACTCATGTCTTTTAAAGGCCAATTCATGATTGACGGAATGAGCTACATGGATTGGAAAAGAACCTTCTCAGAACTTAAAGAAAGTTCCATTTTATGGAAACTAGACTGGTGGTGGAAAGAGGAGGTTATTTACCATTGTGGTGACTTTCCGAATGTGCCTTTAATGGGACCCAGAGGGTGTATCAACTATAACCCTTCCTTAGCGTTAAGGCAACTGGCCTATAAGCAAAATGTTCCTTCTAAGAAAGAGGTGCAGGAGTTATACTTTCTACATAAGGAGGATGGGACAAAGTTATCAAGCCAGAATGTCAAAAAAGCATGGCAAGAGATAGGTTACAAAGGGAAGATTGAGCTAGGGATACGTGTAGTAAACTCAAGTCCAGAATACACTACTTGGCTGAAGAGTATGATTCAAGGAGCAAATCCTTTATTTCATCCTCAAAATCCCTTGTTAGGCAATGACTTGAAAGAGATTAATGGGCAATTGGTTGAATGCTTGAAGATGAAGGAAAATGAGTTACAAGCGCTTGCTAACTCAGAGTCTAAGAATAAAGAAGAATTGGAAAAATACCAAAACGAATGCGTTGAGTTACGGAGGAAGCTAGCAAAGGAAAGAGAAGGGCATAACCTTGAAGAAACACCTGAGACTAAGAAATTGAAAAAGGAAAATGCCAAACTGAAAAGGGAAGTGCAAACTAGTGATAACAAAGTTCAAAGTACTAAAGCAAGACTTGTCAAAATAGTCAGAGAAAATGATGCATTGAAGAAGGAATTACAAGACATCAGACCCATTGAGGAGATGCAGCAAGAAATCAATACGCTCACAAGACAATTGGAAAGGAAGGTGAATGAACTAGCCAGGGTGAGAGGAAGTGCAGCTGAGACAGCACAGAACTTTGTTCAGAGGCTTAATCAACAAAATGAAGTCTTAGAAGAGTGGAAATCACTTTGCCTTGATCAAACAGAAGAAACCAAAGAGTGGATGTTAAAATGTAGGCAGATAATTGATTTGGCTAATGACAAAATTCCAGAATTTGCAAGAGCATTTAAGCAAGCTGAAGGCATGGTTCTCCCTAGAGGAACTCCATTAGAGATTGTTGAATTCTTCCATTTGTGCAATGAAATTGTAAAAGAACTCAATAGCGTGACAAAGTTCTAAATCTGTATTAACATTTGAATCATTGTATGAGGATCCAGATGACGCTTTGTGGTTGTGAAATTGTTGATTGATTTGTACTACCATCATTGTCTTAAAACCTTGAATTTTGATAGGATCCAATGTCCTTCTAATTCAATGGTCAACTTTGAATCCCCTATGAAATAATAAATTTCTGGAGGAATTTAAAGGGTGCTAGTGTCATGAAACCCTTATGTCTACACAATGCTGGATATCTTACAAAACAAACGTAAAGGTAAAACTTATTAAAATTAATTATTATGTTACACAGGTAAGCCAACATTGCGCCTCGAAAGAAAAACTCGGTTGACCAGATTCCCGCCACTGGAGCATACAACACACGATCGCGTAGTCGTGCAATGGAAAATTCAAACGTGAATGAGTCAGCGACCTTAAATGATCGGATGTCTGCAGTGGAGTCTAAAATGGCCGAAATAAGTGACATGATGAAATTGCTAACAGAGGCTCTAAAAGGACGGAGTGATGATAACCCACCACAGAATACCGTAGCAGATGAGAACGCGGCTAATAGAACAATTGAGCCAAACAGAAGATCAGATCCTAAAGTACCCACGCCAGAGAAACAAGATTCTGGGATAGGGGCCTTTAACATACCGGATGGTCCTGGGGAAGATCATGCCTACATGTTCCAAATCCCACAAGTGCTACATAAAGAAAAGGAGTTGAAAGAAGAACTTGGAGAGATGAAAGATCAATTGAAGGCTCTTCAAGGATCAAACACGTGGGGTTCCTTAGACTTGAAAGAATTATGTTTGACCCCAGAAATTGATGTTCCCAAGAAATTCAAGATGCCAAGCTTCGATAAATATGATGGTACAAGTAACCCAATTTATCATTTGAGGGCCTATTGCACAAAGATGTCCATATGGTCACAAGATGAGAAGTTTCTGATAAACTTCTTTCCTGAAAGCTTAACTGGAGCCGCATTGACTTGGTACATGCAACTAGACCAAACCAAGATCAAAAGATGGAAAGACCTTGTGGATGTTTTCATGAGACAATACAAGTTCAATCTTGATACTGCTCCGACCAGAGAACAATTGAAAGCAATGACCAAGAAATCATCAGAGTCATTCAAAGAATATGCTCAAAGATGGAGAATAGTGGCTTCGCAAGTGCAACCTCCAATGGTTAATTCCGAACTTTGCTCGTACTTCATCCGTGCATTGCCTAAGCCATTTTACCAACACATGATAGGAACACATGTCACTGATTTTGCTGATTTAATGGTAATTGGGGAAAGGATTGACATAGACATACGAGAAGGGAAGATAGCCACTTCTCAAGCTGAAAGTAGTTCACGAAAGAACTATGACCAAAAAAAGAAAGAAGGGAATGTGAACTATATTCAACCTATAAGACAAGCAGCTACCAATTCTCAAGTCCCTTATCAAGTAGAGGGAAGGAATCAAAGACAGCAACAATTTGGGTTCAGGCCTAACAAGCACGGACAGGATGGAGAGAGGAGAAATGTCCAATCCAGGGATAGTCGCCCATGGCCCAATTTTGGATTAACAAATGCTGAATTGTACCATAAACTTTTGACAGCCCAATTATTAGGTCCGCGACCTTATAAGCCTCTTGGTCCGCCTTACCCGGCATGGTATAATCCAAATGTTGTTTGTGAATACCACATGGGTGCACCTGGGCACTCAATAGAAGACTGTGTGACGTTTAAAAGGAATGTGCTAGACCTAGTTGATTCTAACCATATCCAGCTTAAAGAAGAGGGAAGCTCTACCCTTACTACTGATCCACTCCCAAATCACGAAAAACGAGTCAACGCTATTGAAGAAGAAGATGCGTGCTTCAAAAGCTCCACAAGGATCAGGATGCCTATGAATGAGCTTTATGCTCACTTAAAGGAGTATGGCTATATGCGAGAAATGCTCCTCACGAATAATATCAGTGATCAAATGCCTGGATACTGTGAATATCATCAGGAGAAAATAGGCCATGACATAGAAAGTTGTGAACAGTTTAAAGGAGCTGTTAGAAAAATGATGGCGTTAGGGATCGTGTCTGTAAAGAAGGGAGACGCCAAAGTGTGCATGGTAGAAAAAAAACATGTTGAGCTTGTCATTAAAAATTCAAGCCCAAAAGAACGGGTTCAGGCAGTCTCTTTTGTGATAAACAAAGCCTCTGCAGATCTTGTACCTCACGTAAGACAACCAACATTGACCATAAGCACGCCTCATCCCTTTCCCTATGAAAGTGATCGAGCAGTCCCGTGGAAATATCAAAGCATTGTGGAGAACCACAAAAACCCAACGTTGATTGCCGGGACAAGCAATGAAATGGCAAACCAAGGGGGTGTTACTCGAAGTGGAAAACCATACTTACCATCTTACATTAGGAAAATGGTAAAAGAGAAAAATGCAAGTATTAACAGGCCAAAGGAAGACAATCCTAAAGAAATGGAAAAATTAGAAGATGAGTTTTTATCGATTATGAAGCAAAGTGATTACAGCATTGTGGACCAATTGAAGAAAACTCCAGCGCGTATCTCCATACTTTCTTTGATTTTGAGTTCCGAAGCGCATCGCCAAGCATTGCAAGAAGTGTTGAATCAAGCTTTTGTGCAGCCTAATATAACCCCTGAGAAGGTGGCAAGTGTAATGAATGTTGTAAAAGCCTCCTCTACCATTTCCTTTTCGGAAGAGGAAGTTACAGAAACCGCTGTCCACCAAGCCAAGGCTTTGCACATCACTTTGAAATGTGAAGGGTTCATAATCGCAAGAGTATTAATTGACGGAGGATCAGCGTTAAATGTCTTGCCGCTCTCCACATTCGAATCATTATCACTAGAGGCTTCAAGTGTACATAAAAGCAATATTGTGGTAAGAGCATTCGATGGATCAAGACGGGAAGTATTAGGATCCGTTTGTCTCTCCCTGGAGATAGGGCCAAGCAGGTTTAAGGTGGATTTCCAACTCATGAACATAGACCCAAGTTACACAATGCTGCTAGGAAGGCCATGGATTCATTCTGCTAGGGCTGTTCCTTCTACCTTACATCAAAAGGTTAAATTCATCAGTGATGGGAGAATTATAGCAGTTAAAGGAGAGGAGGAAATCATGGTGAGCAAACCAAGCTCACTCCCTTATATTGAGGCTGCAGAGAAAGATCATGGAGTTTCTTTTCAAAGCCTAGAGGTTGAAGATATTTGCGATAGTACTCACAACATCAATTCCGTCGTGGCTAAAATCATGACGAAGAGTGGGTTTATGCCAGGGAAAGGTTTAGGCTCTCATTTACAAGGAATTACGTGTCCAATTAAGGTTTTGGATAATTGTAATCGCCAAGGGTTAGGGTATGAGCCTACCCTAGAAGACCAGATGAAAGACAAAGCAAGCTTGGCAAAAGGCAAAAAGGCTAGTAAATTGGAGATTCCACACATTAAAGAATCCTTCCCAGGCCCGTCTGAGATGATATATAAACCAACTATCTCAGTGATCTCTTTTAATGAAGATGTAGCATGCAGAACAAGTGCCTCAATTGCAGTCGATGATTCCAACAAAGTTCTAGCGAATTGGGAGTTTGAAGAGGCCAATGATGTCATTAGCTTAGAGTAATTGTTTCAATTATGTTGTTCCTACTTTATCCACTTTTGAGCCCAGGTTTAGGTAATAGATCTTGGGTATTCACTAATGCAAACTTTTGATACACATAATTCATGAAAATGAATTTCAATTGCATTCATGTCTATTTCTTTATTCCACCCTATCTACTTCAATACATCTTTCTCCGTTTCATTCCTGTTCCTTATTTTATCTCGTTCCATATTCATTATCCAGGGATTTTGTTTCTTCTGATTCCATCTCCCACCCAGAGATTAATAAACCCTGTGAAGATGATTCATTCGTTGCCACTGATATGCATGATTGTGAGTCTGATGATGAAGACATAATCCAAACTTTTTCAAAGATGCTTGAATTGAGTGATAAGGGAATATGCCCACATGAAGAAGTGATTGAGATGGTTAATATGGGAACCGAGGAGGATCAAAGAATGCTCAAAATAGTAGATAATCCTGAAAGAGAACAAATGATTGAGTTGTTCAAAGAATACATAGATGTGTTTGCATGGTCATATAAAGACATGCCTGGGCTAGACCCAAGCATTGCTTCTCATAAAATACCATTACTTCCCAAGGTCGAGCCTAAGAAACAGAAGTTAAGGAGAATGAACACGGGGGTGTCCTTGCAAATAAGAAGAAGTAATAAAGCAGTTAGAAGCAGGATTTTTGGAGGTAGTAACTTACCCACAATGGGTGGCAAATATTGTTCCTGTTCCTAAAAAAGATGGTCGGATTCGAATGTGTGTTGATTATCGTAATCTAAATAATGCGAGTCCGAAAGATGACTTTCCATTACCCCACATTGATGTATTGGTTGATAATACTGCTCGAAGCTATCGCTATTCCTTTATGGATGGTTATTCAGGGTACAATCAAATCCCTATGCATGAAAGGGATAAAGAGAAAACAACCTTTACAACCCAATGGGGAACTTATTGTTATCGGGTAATGCCTTTTGGTTTGAAAAATGCTGGGGCAACTTATCAACGAGCTATGGTAGCACTATTCCATGACATGATGCATAAAGAAATTGAAGTATATGTAGATGATATGGTAGCTAAATCAGCGGAGAATGAGAGTCATGTTGGAGTCCTTAGAAAGCTATTTGGGAGATTACGCGAATATCGGCTAAGATTGAATCCTAACAAATGCATTTTCGGAGCTCTTTCTGGGAAGTTATTGGGATTCATTGTGAGTCGTAAAGGGATAGAAGTAGATCCAGATAAAGTGAGAGCAATTCGAGAAATGCCATCTCCCCAAACAGAGAAAGAAGTTAGAAGTTTCTTGGGACGATTGAATTACATTGCTAGATTCATTGCCAATCTAACAGCCACTTGCGAACCAATGTTTAAGCTGTTAAAGAAAAATTGCAAGGAGACATGGGATGATGATTGTCAAAAGGCCTTTGATAAAATTAAAGATTATTTGTTAAATCCCCCGATTTTGGTACCTCCATCACCAGATCGTCCACTAATCCTTTACCTAACAACTTTACCTCGCTCAATGGGAGCAATGCTAGGTCAACTTGATGATTCTGGAAAGAAGGAAAGAGCGATTTATTTCTTGAGCAAGAAGTTTAATGAGTGTGAAGCTCGTTATCCGGTGATTGAGCGAACTTGTTGTGGACTAGTATGGGCAACTAGAAGGCTAAGGCAATACATGCTTTACTACACTACCTGGCTAATCTCACGAGTGGACCCACTTAAATACATCTTTGAGAGCCCGCACATTGCTGGTAGAGTACTAAAATGGCAAGTTGTACTATCAGAATATGATATAAAGCATGTGATGCAAAAGTCAGTCAAAGGTAGTGCAATAGCAGATCACTTGGCGATAATCCTTTAGGGGATGACCAGCCATTAGATTTTCAATTTCCTGATGAAGGCATATGCACTACAGAAGAAGGTTGTGGTGAAGGAAACAATGAAGAGCAAGAATGGGAAATGTATTTTGATGGAGCCGCCAACATGCATGGAAATGGGGTAGGAGCGGTGATCGTTTCACCAGAAGGAAAACAATTTCCAGTGGCCATCAAATTAGAATTTGATTGTACTAATAACATAGCAGAATATGAAGCTTGTGTTAATGGTCTTCGAGCAGCTATTACCCTTGGTATACGGTGCTTGAAGGTATTTGGTGATTCAGCTCTCATTATTCATCAAGTAACAGGAGAATGGAGAACAAAGGATGTAAAATTGATTCCCTATCAAGAACTCCTAACAGATTTGATTAAGCAATTTAAGGTTGCTAGCTTTCATCACTTGACTAGAGATAAAAACCGTTTCGCTGATGCTTTAGCCACTTTAGCAGCAATGATCCAACTTGATTGTGGAGTCCATATCCAACCCATCCAAGTAGAAGCTAGAAGCTTTCCAGCATACTGTCTGAATGTTGAAGAAGATCGAGAAGAATATCCTTGGTTCCAGGATATTAAGGATTATATCACTAAGAGATCGTACCCAGCTGGAATGGCTGAGAATGAAAAGAAAACCCTTCGTCGTTTGGCTATGACATTCTTTATCAGTCAAGATATTCTGTACAAGAGGGGTTATGATGGTACTTTACTTCGCTGTGTGAGTTCAGAAGAAGCAAAGAAAATCATGGTTGAGGTACATGAGGGCATATGTGGCACGCATGCGAATGGTCACACTATGGCCAAACAGATTCAAAGGTGTGGCTACTTCTGGCTAACAATAGAGAAAGATTGCTTTGAGCATGTCAAGAAATGCCACAAATGTCAGATCTATGCTAATAGGATAAATGCTCCTCCAATCCCATTACATAATTTAGTATCACCCTGGCCATTCTCAATGTGGGGCATTGACATTATTGGCCCAATTAACCCAAAAGCTTCGAATGGACATCGCTTCATCCTTGTCGCGATTGACTATTTCACAAAATGGGTAGAAGCAAATTCATTTGCTAGCATCACGCAAAAGACGTTCCTTAAATTCATGAAGACAAATATTTTATGCCGATATGGGATTCCTGAAAGGATCATTACTGATAATGGTCCCAATCTCAATGGAACGGAAGTCAGGAACTTTTGCGAGAAGTTCCAAATCAAGCATCATAATTCAGCCCCGTATAGACCTCAAATGAATGGAGCAGTTGAAGCAGCCAATAAAAATATTAAGAAGATCATTGGAAAAATGACAGTAACTTATAAGGATTGGCATGAGATGCTTCCCTATGCTTTACATGGTTATCGTACTACTGCACGCACATCCATAGGGGTGACCCCATACTCCCTTGTTTATGGAATGGAAGCTGTTACACCCATTGAGATAGAAATACCATCTTTAAGAGTATTGGCAGAGGTAGATTTAGAAGAAAATGAATGGATACGAACCCGATTTGAGCAACTTAACATGATTGAAGAGAAAAGGCTCATTGCAATGTGTCATGGACAATTGTACCAAAAGAGAATGGCAAGAGCTTTTGATAAAAAACTTCGCCCACGGGAATTCAGTGCTGGGGATCTTGTACTCAAGAAAATATTGCCTAACCAAGAAGATAATAGAGGCAAATGGGCTCCGACCTATGAGGGACCTTATGTTGTCAAACATGCCTTTTCTGGAGGAGCACTGATCCTAGTTGACATGGACGGTCAAGAGTTAGCAAAGCCCATTAATGCAGATGCTGTCAAGCGTTACTTTGCTTAAACAGAAAATGAAAAAGAATGAAGCGCTCGTTAGGTTGAAAACCTGTAAAGGCAACCTAGGCAAAAGTTAGAGCTAGAAAAAAAGGGGGGGCAAAGCCATGATAAGAAGAAGAAGAGTTCGCCAAGACAAAAGGATGTCTTAGGAGAAAAAAAGGAAGGCATCAAAAGTTAATTATCTGTGTTTGGGAAAGTTGTCTCCATCGTCTCTCATATTATGCATATCAATAGCAGCTCAGCGAAACACTTGTTGGGGTTTTGAAAAGCTAAAGGAAGAGATGTGATTAAGTAAATCCATATATCCCATTCGCTTTGGCCATTTGTACTCATAAACCAAGATATTCCCATTTCTCTATGAACTTTAGCCTCAGTGAATGAATTTTTTCCGCCCTTGCTCCTTTGAGACCATCTTTCTTCCCGTTTCATGTTATCATATTTGGATACAAATCTCATATATTACAGCAGGTTCGCATTCAAGGAACAATATTCATTGACACATTTACTTGACATAGAATGTTGGTATCTTTATTCTCGCCTTTCGCCCTTGAGGTATCAAGATCATTGTGTAGGTGTAAAATAATAATGAGAGCATGTGTGCTATCAGTGTTCGGTCATAATAGTTGGTCTCATTAGCTTGAAGACAAGATCAAGTGACGAGAATTTGGTCATTGGAATTTTCTAAAGAGGGGCAACGGCATACTGTGATACTACACCTATTAATGAATAAAGGTTAAATAACAGACTTGGAGGTATTACCTTATGTTCGAAATGATTTATTCAATGTGCACAAAATTTTCAAAAAAAAGGATAAATACTAAGATAGTTTTCAACATTAAGCTTTCCAATAAAATTTTTGCAATACATTTGCATTATTCATACATTTACATTGGGGCAAATAAGCACGTCTTACCCTTTACATTGCAAATCATCCATCCAATGTATATTGTACATGTTTTTAGCGCCTATAAACATCATACATGGCACATTACCACATTGCATGCCTTGTCGTAGAAACACGCCACACTTAGATTGGGGCAAATAAAAAAAATCATGCATTGCATATCACCCCATTGCATGCATTGCTACAAAGAGTATGCCCCATTTAGATTAGGGCAAACTAAAAACTTGCAAAACCTAAGGAAATAAGAGAAGAATTAACAAAACTCACCTTTGAGTTTCTCATATTTTCCCCGTGAGATGAAACCTATTCTCACACTCTTAAAGCCCTGTAACAGCAGGCACTCCAAAGCCCTGTCACGGCAGGCAACCCTAAAGCCCAGTATCGGCTGGCACGATTATTTAAAGCCCTGTAATGACAGGCACTCTAAAGCCCTGTCACGGCAGGCACCTCAAAGCCCAGTACCGGCTGGCACGATTCCTTGAAGCCCTGTAACGGCAGGCACCCCAAAGCCCTGTCACGGCAGGCACCCCAAAGCCCAGTACCGGCTGGCATGATTCTTTAAAGCCTCGTAACGGCAGGCACCCTAAAGTCCTGTCACGACAGGCAACCCAAAGCCCAGTACCGGCTGGCATGATTCTTTAAAGCCCTGTAACGGTAGGCACCCCAAAGCCCTGTTACGGCACGCACCCTAAAGCCCAGTACCGGCTGGCATGATTCTTTAAAGCCCTGTAACGGCAGGCACCCCAAAGTCCTGTTACGACAGGCACCCAGAAGCCCAGTACCGGCTGGCATGATTCTTTAAAGCCCTGTAACGGCAGGCACCCCAAAGTCCTGTTACGACAGGCACCCCGAAGCCCAGTACCGGCTGGCATGATTCTTTAAAGCCCTGTAACGGCAGGCACCCCAAAGTCCTGTTACGACAGGCACCCCGAAGCCCAGTACCGGCTGGCATGATTCTTCAAAGCCCTGTCACGGCAGGCACCCCAAAGCCCAGTACCGGCTGGCATGATTCTTTAAAGCCCTGTAACGGCAGGCACCCTAAAGCCCTGTCACGACAGGCAACCCAAAGCCCAGTACCGGCTGGCATGATTCTTTAAAGCCCTGTAACGGCAGGCACCCCAAAGCCCTGTTACGGCAGGTACCCTAAAGCCCAGTACCGGCTGGCATGATTTTTTAAAGCCCTGTAACGACAGGCACCCCAAAGTCCTGTTACGATAGGCACCCCGAAGCCCAGTACCGGCTGGCATGATTCTTTGAAGCCCTGTAATGACAGGCCACCCAAAGCCCTGTAACGGCAGACACCTCAAAGCCCAGTACCGGCTGGCACAATTCTTTAAAGCCCTGTCACAGCAGGCATCCTCCAAGCCTTGTAAAAGCAGGCATCCACCAGGTCCTTTGGCACATAGGCAATTCATCTCCATTGAAGTTTTGTTTTGTTTAGTTCGTAAACCACATTTCATTTTAAACCCTTTCTTTTATTTTGTTTTGTTTGGTTGTAGATACCTAAGAGTCTTGCCCCTCCAAACAAAATACATGTTTCTCTCTTAATTCATTTCTAAGATAAGAATATCATCTCATGAAATTCTCACTTAGAAATCAAATGAAGAGGGGGCATCTAGTCAACATATATTTTGTTTGGATCGTTGTCATTTGATTATTTTCAGTCACATCACATTGCTAAAACAAAAAAATTATTATTACGCTATAGTGTTTGTTATCCAACAGTCTTGCATCATTTAGTCATTCTGATCACATTACTAAAAAGAAAAAATCAAAAGTTCAAAATAAAATCATCATTTTACGGTGTTGTTATCCAATAGTCTTACATTGTGTTTGGATCTTTGTCAATTGATCATTTTCATTTGCATCACATCATCTCATCATATTATTAAAAAAAAATCATGTCATTGTTTTGTTAAACAATAGTCTTGCATTTAATCATATCTTGTCGTGTCAGGGGCAATTAGGTCTTTTTATAGGTATTGCATGGCCGACCAAAATACATGTTCTATCTTTACTTGTCACTTATGTAAGAATTCAAAAACACACTTTTCCATATACTTACATAAGAAACAATTAAAGAGGGGCAACTGTGAACACCGTATTTTGTCCGGACTCTTTTTTTTTAATAATAATCAAAACATATAATAAATACAAAAATAAAATTTAATCCTTTTTTTTTAGGATTATATTTTCAAAAAGAATTCAAAGATATTGGGAATCAATATTTGAGACTCAACTATTTTTAAATTTTTTTTTCTTTCCTTAAATCTTTTGTTTTTCATTTAAAAATATATGTTTTAAAATTAAACTTTTCTTTCTCCCCCTCAATCTAATTAATAAAAAAAAAGGGCATTAAAGAATAAAAAAAAGAGAAAAAGAAGAAGAAGGAACAGATACATGAAACACACGTACACACACGCATACACTCTCAGCCAGACAGTAGTAAAAGCAAAGAGACAGCAAACATGAAGTGCAAAAACAGCAAAGAAATGCAGAAACAGCGAAGAAACACAGGCACAGAGGCGCAGAAACAAAAATAAGCATACACTTTCGGCCATGCAGCAGGAAAAAGGACAGAAACAGCAGAACGCACGAACACATGAGCTGCAGACGCTGAAAGAACCAGAGGCAACAGACACGAAACGCAGGAGAAGCAAAACAGAGCAGAAAGAACAGTAAACAACCGGAACACGTACGCATATACTTTCGACTGGCAGGAGAAAAGAAACAGAACTAAGGACGCACGCATGCATGAAGGAAATGGCACAGCAGAGAAAGCAGACGGGACAGCACAAAAAATAGAGACAGAAACGCAGAAAAACAGAGCAGACTTTGGCGCACACAGAAAACACAGCAGAAAGGAAAAGCGGAGCAGGAAAGCAATGATTCACCTCTTCCATCCCCTATATAAGACTGAATGAAAAACAGAGGGAGGGGACGGTTTTTTGGACTGAAAAAAAGAGAGAGAAACAGACAGACAGAAGAAACAGAAAACAAAGCACGAAAAACCGAAGGAGAAGAGAAGAGAAGAGAAGAGTGACGGAGAAGGAGAAATAAGAGTGTGAAAACGAAGAAAGGGAGAGACCGAAAGACATGAAACAGAGGCTGAGGGAGAAGGGGCTGTTCTGACCAGAGAAAAGGAGAGAAACCGAGAAGAGGCGAGAAGTGTTTCTGGCAAAAAAAAACAGAGGCTGAAACGTGAGGGAACTCAAAGCTGAACAAGAAAGCAGAGGCGACGGAAAAACACTGAAAAGAAAGCAAAGGCCGAGAGAAAGAAGAAACGAAGAGAGGAGGGGAATACGTCATTCGGTATAGTCATCTTTCTTCTTCCTCTTAATGATCGCTGGTTTATTATTGAGTGAACAGAATGTTATGCGTATGATTTGCCTTGCTTTCTTGCTTTTGAATTTGAAAGGCACACGTTCGATTCAAATTTATTTTTCATGTTTAAATACCTGTCCCACACATTTTTTTAGTTCTCAAATGATTTCATTACAATTGTCATATTTTTTTTTAAGAAAAGAGAGCTTGAAAAAGAAAAATAAAGAAATTGCAAATAATAATTTTTGCTTCCTATCATAGTTAAGCTAAATTTGATTATTAGGCACAATTTCACTTCAAATAGAGAATTAGTGTAATTATTAAGCAAGGTCTTTAAGTGTGTATATTAACATGTATGAGCATTATTTCCTTATCTCCATTAATTCTAAGGTCCTTTACTTGTCAATAATATTGTTACACCCATACCATATGACACTTTCTATCCACATGTACAATTGTATAAAAGATTAAGAGGAGAGAATTCAATTCTCATCAAAAAAAAAACAAATGAATAAGAGAAGGTTTCTTGTACTTTATTAACTTGCCGTGTGAGATTTTAAGAATTTTCGCAGGCATTTAAAGTAATCTTATACCGTGTAAATTAATAAGATTTTGTAGGTATAGAGATCCAATTTATATGTACAATCAATGGTTTCAATGACCAACCGTTAAAACCAACTGTCTTTTTATAATCTAAATAATCCATTTAAGTTCCGTGTAGGATTACGAGAATCTTTGTAGGGACTTGAATTAATCATATTATCGTGTGGGATAATAAATCCTCGCAGATATAGTGATCATCCATTCTTTATAATAAATAAATAATTTTTGTAAATAATCATATAGTATACAATTTAAGAAACTTAATTAACCAAATTAATATATTTAAATTGTAACCATATTTATCAATTATATCTTTTAGTCATGTGAGATTTTTGAATCTCCGTAGGCTTCTAAGATCATCGTATTATCGTGTGAGTCAATAAGACTCTGCAGATATAATGATTTAGTTTTTAAAACATATATATATATATATATTATATAATTAATTAAATCAATTAATTAAATTTAATTCCTGTATCGTGTGAGATTTTAGAATCTCCGTAGATATTTAGGATAATCATATTACCACATAAGTCAATAAGGCTTTGCAGGTATGATGATTAAAATTCTTCAAAACATGTATATACATACTTAAAATACATTTTTGATACTCAAAATGTACATAAGAATATAAATAAATAAATTAAATTGCCAAACTCTTCTATCATGTGAGATTTCAGAATCTCCGCAGATATTTAGAGCAATTGCATTACCGCATGAACCAATAAGGTTCTGTAGTTATTGCAATTAAAATTCCCAATCACAAGAGATAAAAAAAATGATTTTAAACCATTTCCTTTTCTTTAACTCAAAATTCAAAAATTGAGAAAATAATTAAAATTAAATTACCTTTTGCAATTTAAAACACACATATCAAAATTTCAGAAATTGTTTTATTTGCAAAATGGTGAGTTATTCTAATTAATTTCTCTTCAAAAAATATTTTTACCGACAAACTCTTAAGCCCGAACTACGTGGACTTTGATCCCCATCACAGGGTACGTAGGCCTCAGAGTCAGATTCTGAGTCAAGTCCGTCCTCCCTTGTAAATAAATAAACATTTCTCACTTAATTCTTATCATTTTTATATCAAACACATGAATATAAAAGGGATAATTAAAATAATTATAAAACTATATTAATAGAGCGCAACAAACTTCAGGTAACCGTTCTCACGAACGGGTGTTGTGGGGTGCCTAACACCTTCCCCACACTCAACCGACTCCCGAACCCGTTCTCTGATTTCGCAGATCACCCTTATCCTCCTTTTAATCGGTTTCCCGAGATTTACCTCAAAATCTTGGTGGCGACTCCTCGTTCGATCCGGTTCCCGCCGCGAAGGCCGGGACCTCCGCTCGCGCGCCGTCCGCGTCGCATTTTTTCGGGTGCGACAACTATGATAAATATTAGTTATGTTGTAATTAAATTATCTCATTTTTAGATATTATAGAATAATGTTAAGGGATAATTAAATTATGATTTTTTTTAGTATTTTTCTTAAGAGATATACCTTCAAGACTGATGAAGGCATTCTTACTAATTTAATTCTAGAAAATTTTAGCTGCTCAACAGATGCAAGAATGAACATTATTTATGAAATTTTATTTTGACAAGTATTGAATTGAAACTTAAAATGATTCATGTGAGTTTGGTGTTCGGAATGAAAATTGTATTCAGAAATGACTATTCTCTAACATCTTGAATTTCAATCCAAAGAAACTAGGTGCTTATTAGGGGTAAATTAGTAATTAGTAAATTAATTATAGTTTAGATGTCAGGTTGATATTTTGTGTTTGTTGGCTATTATGTTAATGGGATTGAATAGTGGAATGGCAAGTTGGGATGAAAGAGGTGAGCACTTGTGAGAATAGCTTCACTATGCCATGTGCTGCAGCATGTGCTGCATGCGCCGTAATATAACATCCTATTTTTTCTAATCTGGCGATTAGCTATTGATAAGAGGTAATGTAGTAGTTTGTAAAGGATTAGAGATTTGGATGATTACTTGTTGATTTGTGTCCTTTGGATGTTAAATGAGCAAGTATGGATGGAAGGATTGCATTTTGAGTCAAAGTAAGTGCATGTGGTGAGGATTTTCCTTACTGTGCCACATGCCACAATACATGGACCAAAAAATGACCCCTTAAGTTGTGAAATTGGGATGATTTCAGAAGAGGTAAACCAGAAATGCAAGAAAGGAGAAGAGAGGAAGCCAAGGATAGCTAAGGCAAGCCTTTTCAAAGCATTAGAAGGCACTTCTGATCAGTAACTTATTGGGTAAGGTAAATATAACCCTTATCTTCCATTCTACTCAAATTTCTCTAAATATGAGTTATAGAGAAATTGAATCGATAAAATTTAAGGGTTTTGATTCTTACCTAATAGTAGTAAAAAGGTTTTCATGAGTTAAATTAAAGCTTTATGACTGGCTTAAAGTTGAATGATAGAACTTTGAGCCTGTAAGCTCAATTTTGGACCTAATTCAATAAAAATTTAAGGTGGAAGTGATGAGAAAGTGAAATGGGATAGTTTGAGGTGATGTAAAGTGGCAATTGAGCAATAATGGACTTAGAATGATTAAATGAAAATGAATGGATAACTAAATGTAGACATAAGTAGTTATTAAGTGCTTTTGGTCAATTTGAACCAATTGACTAATAATGTCAATTTCATGTAGATTGGCGTATTTCACGTGCTATTTGAGAAAGGAAGCTTGTGAAGAGCCATAGTGGTAATTAAAAGCTACGGGTAACCTTTCTAATAGCAAAAGGGTTAAGATAATCGAATAACTTTCTCTATTTGACTAATTAGTATAATTGTGTGTGAGTATGCTATGTTGTGCATGAAATCGTTTTAAACTGAGCATGTTTTGTAGCATTGTATATTTATTGCATGAAAAGGAACTTTGGTTAAACAAGTAAATGAAATTGTGTAATCCGATATAGAAATTTATATATGTGTGTATATGAGATTGGTGGTGATTGGGAAACTATGAATATTTTAAAAGCATGATTATAAGGGAGGGAGTTGACCCGTGTGAAGTGTAATGATAAGACCATATGGCATCATTCTCCTTAGTACCTGACAACGTGCGGTGTTAGATAATTGTATCTCCTTAGTGCCTTTTGAGGTGTGGTCTTAGAGATTATCTCTTTAGTACCTATTGAGATGCAGTGTTGGAGATTCTAACTCCTTAGTATCGATATGATGCGGTGTTGGATTCAATGACACCCCATTATGTGTATTAGGGAAAACATAGTCTGAAAGTGAGATAGAATATTTTTGGTCAAATGATTTTACCATTAAAGATGAGTACAAGGCCCATAAGAATGTATATTAGTATAAGGCGAACGTATGATTTCAAGTCGGGGTAATTTAGAGGTTAATTGTGATTTGGATATTGAGTTGATAATTTGTGTTAGTTGAATGTTGTAATGATAGGATTGAAGGGTAAAAAGAAAATATGGGGCAAAACGCACAAGCACAAGTGAGAATTTTCTCACTGTTCCACACAATACGACTGAAGTTGCATGCGCCGCAGTGCATCGTCTAGGAATCACTTAAAGTTGACATGATCAGCTCATGAAATTAAAAGTAAAAAGGCTAGAAATGTATCTGGAGGGGTAGAGGAGTTCAGCTTTACTAAGGCAAGCAATATCTGGAACTCAGGAGTCTGCTTTGATTAATAACTTGTTGGGTAAGTATCATACAATCCCAAGCTTCAATTCTACCCCTTTTTCATTGAATTTCATCAGTTGAGAAATCAAATCATGAGATCTTGACGTGTTGTAATCTAAAAGAAAAATTTAAAATAGGATATCAAACACAGAACTAAGGTTTTGTGACTATTATGGAGCTAAATGGTTGAGCTGTAAAGATTTAAGCTCATTTGGCCTAAGAAAGTTAGGTTGAAATTGAGAAATTAGATAACTGAATGTGTTAGGAGGTTATTATAGTTGTTTGGTTAGCTTATAGGACTAATGACTATAAATAATGGATAAGTGAATTGAAAAGGGTTTAATTAAACTGTTTTATGTGTTAAGTGATTCGGTTTAACCGAATCAATGCATGTAAAAAGTGTTGAGAATTAACGAAGGGGAACTATGTTATGTAGATTGAGCACTTGTGAAGTTGATCGTGAGAATCTATGCCTCTGGGAGCTTAGTGTGATTGGTAACCCTTAGTGGCAAAGGTTAAAAGTAACTGGAGTAACTTTTTACTTGTTTGTTTGTGAAATTGTTTGCAAGTATTTTGATATAACTATGTGTATTGTATTGTAAATTGATGGAGTAGTAGCATTGTGAAAGTATATGCATACGAGTGTGTGAGTATTGATTGAAATAAATTTGAAGTGGCATATGTATTAACATGCATTGCATCCATAAGATATACCCTAGATTATAGTAGGGGGATGCAGCCCTACCATGAGGAGGTCCAAAAAGTCCTAATGATTCATAACGTAGAGCTTAACTCCGCCAGGACAGACATCTCTTAATGATCCAAAGTGTAGAGCTTGACTCCACTATGATAGACCTAGTATATTGAATTATCCATGAGGTTACCCTAGACTAGGGTAGGGGATCATGGTTTTACTCTGTATAAGGTTAAGAAGTTATGATGATCCAAAGCATAGAGTTTGACTCTACTATGACGGACCTAGGAGACCACCTATATGCAAACATGATTACTTAGTCTAAGCAGTGGTATGGTGGACTTTGTTCCTTGTGACTAGATGTCCTGGTTTGGGTGTAGAGATTACTCTACTAGGGGAAACCAAGAATGCATTGCATGAGCATAATGAGATTGATGAGAATGACTTTTTTGTATATGCATATGTTATTTCTTTTATCGTTACACATGCTACTTTGTCGCTTGTTTATGATTTTACTTACTAACTAGTAATTGGGTTTGCCTTCAAGTTACTAGAATATATATCTCACTCTGTTACTTTTGAATACAAGTGAAGAGAGCGTGAGATGTAATGTCCACCTTGACATTACCAAAATTCACCATACAATTACAACAAAAAACCATAATTAGGAGCACGAATTGCTCCTAAGGTCACATTATAAATATAAAGGTTAAAACTAATAATCATTTAAAAATGATTGTGGAATAGTTGGGATCCCATAAAAAACTTTTCAAATTGATAGTTTGAGCTCAAACTTAATGATTTATAAAGGTATTGGAAGCATAGAAAAGTTTTGGGAAGCAAAACACTTCAAAACAAAGCCAAAAATATCATTTTTGAGTTAGTCCATGCGCTGCAGCTCATGGTCCATGCACCAGGGCATATGGCACAGAAAGCTAAGTTTGCTCATTGTACAGTGCACTGTGGTTTGCGCAAAATGTGCCGTGGCGCATGTGTTTATGACAATAATGCTATCATGACAGTTTTTCTAGACGAACTTTGAATGCGCACCATTTTCGCATCTAATTTTTGATTGGAGTGATTCAAGTGCTCACGTGAAGCTTATTCAATAAGCTAACTAATGGTATAAGTTTCATTATGATCCAACACCATATGAGAATTTTAAACACTGAGATGCAAAAGTTAGTTTTTAAAGAAAATTTTCAACCATCCAAGCACCCAAAACTCATAACTTATACCATTAACCCATTATGAGGCTTAAACCAAGTCCAATGGATTAAAATATACTTGAGTGACCAATCAAACACACAAAAACATACCAAATACAAAACTTGGCCACTCAATGGCCTTTTTGCCCAAAATAGCCAAAATACACAATTAACACTACAAGCACTATTTGGCCTCTATTGCCACATAATACAATACAAATATATTATCATCACATAGATAAAACATTCCTTACACTTGTAATAACATTTTAGCCCATCACCATAAAAATTTTAACATATTCACATCATATACAATATTGGGCTAAAACATAAAATAACATAGTGTGAAACAAGTACAACCAATTAAAATGATATGCATTTCTAGTTGGCAACATATAATATCATATAACAAGTTTATGTACACCACTCAAATCAAAATCGAGCTTTACAAAGAATGTAGCAGATATGCTAACCCCCGCCCGATTCCCTCCCTGACTCAGTCTCACTGGTAGAACCAATAAAATGATAACCACGAGGTGAGATAAAAATTTCAATAACTAAGATAATCTATATTATTGATTAACAAGTCAAGTTATAAATAAGCATTAAAATAAGAACATAATCACATCATATAAGATCACCACAAATTGCATGCATGATCCCTAACCATCCTGTCCTCCAATACTCCCGACCAAACCAGTACGCTATTTCACAGAACCAAACCACATGTATAGTCCCCAAGCTCACCATCCATGGTGGGACTACCCAGCCAAGGTGTCTTAAACTACTTCTGGACTACTGTTTCCCTCTATTACAAGTAATTGGGGTGTCGTTACTCTAACACCGCATCCTACGGATGCTAAGGAGCATAGTCTCTAACTCCGCACCCTTTTGGGTACTAAGAAGAGTAAGTCTCTAACATTGCACCCATTTTCAGGCATTAAGAAGAGTAAATGCTGCACCTAGCATCCCAAGGTGCCAGCAATACCATATGGACTTAATCTTCACTAACTCTACTAGGGTAACCTCCCACCCTCTATTATGCCACAATTCACTACATATCTCCACTTAACCATACATAAATAACTTTCCAAACAAATATAGAAAATCTTACCATTTACTATAAAAATATAGAATTTTACAAATCAATACTCCACTCATTTTCTAAAATAGTTAACCTTTAAAGAATTTATACATATATACATGATAAATTTTTAATCCGACTATTTAATCTTTTTAAAATTTGGTACACTTATAGTACCCTTTAAATGTGACGTGTGAGCTTTAAAATTTCTTCGATCGGGGATCGGATGACTGAACGGTGCCTCCTGGAAATTGGCCTAAGAGGGCTGTCATGACAGCAGTTTAATGCTATCATGACAGCATCTTTTTACCTCGCTTTCGCCTAGCTTGCTTCCATGTGCTATGGGTAAAATCTATAAATTATTTATTTAAAAAAAGTTTTAAATGTTTATTTTGCAATCGTGTATCTACTTAGTGGTTTAAATGATTTATTTCTTGAGTTGATTTTAGGATTAACTCCTTAACCACACTTAGTTTATTTGTATTGTGTGATTTTTGGATAACACTCAGGGCAAGTGTTACAAGACTTAAATGTAATTTTTTCTTTAAAAAAATATAGTTAAAACTATGGTTACATTAAAAAAAACTTCAAGCTTGAGTTAAAAAATTTAACAAAATAATAGAGCTAGTAATTTGGGCTAGCTTATTCGAGTTTATCTCAATTCGGGCTGGCTTATTTGGATTGAATTTAAAGTATCCTGTGCTTTTGAAAATGCCTATATAGCCATGCCCGGTCCCAACACCTTCAATCTTGAGGCTTATTTGGGCCACCTTGAATACCCAAAACTTTTTAAAAATATTTTTTTATTTTTTGAATCAATTTTAATTTTTAAATAATTCTATTAATCATAAAATATAACTTTAACTTTAAAAGAATAAAATAAAAAATAATAATTTATCGATTTTATACTTAAGTAGCCTTGTTACCATTTTGTTTTATTATGTGTAATTTATTTATGAATGTTTCCTTTACTTGTAAATTATTATTTTAGTTGTTTAAATTTTTCTCTTATCATGGTCATATATAAATATTTTATATATTTTAATTAAATTATATTATTGATTAAGTTGATCTCAATTCAATTATCGTTAAATCACTAACTTAAAATCATGCTCCAATTAGTTCAAAATTTTTGATAACTTTTCAGTAAATTGTACTTTTTATTTCAAGAATATGAAAAAAAAAATAGCCATCATTATATTATATAAAACAAAATTATTTAATTATAAGTAAAATACTATTTTTTTAGATTTTTTTTTTACTTTAACTTTTATATTGTCTAACCCCTACATACAAGCGATATATACTTTACTTTATTCTTAAGTTTTAACCAACTGTGGTGTGGACGATAACTAAATAATTATTCAAGAATATTATTCTATTTATTATACTTATCTAATAGTAGAGTCAGAAATTCATACATGCTCAAATTTTATGTTTTAAATTATTTTTAATTTTATTTTTAATTTAAAATTAATTATCTTATTTTATAAAAAAAATATAAAATATATTTTTTGGATACGCAAATGATGTATAGGACTTAAAACTTTTAAAAAAATTAGGTCTTAAAATATAAAAATAAATATTAAAATATATTTTAAATATTATTTTGAGATATTTTATTGATTTAAAATAATAAAAATATGAAAATATAAATATTTTTATTTTTTAAAAAATAGCTATAATAATGCACTTAAATATATAGTCTTTTAGTATAAAATAACATAAAATTAAAGAATTAATTAATATGTATTTTATTTTATATATTTTTAAAAAATTATTCTTTTATTTGGATATTCGGGCCCAATTTTTTCCAAGCCTATTAAAGCCATCTGAATAGGCCTTAATATTAAAAAAAATTTAGGCTTGGTCTTGAATTTTTCAGGCAGGTTTAAGTTGTCCCGTTAGATTTGACCAGAATTATGGGGTCTGTAAAATGAAGGAAGCCTACTATATACGAACTGTGAAGTGAAGCCAGAAACCAACCCCGTCATGAATTTTAAGGCAATAAGTAGTGTGGCCTCTATGTAAAAAGGAGGTGGGCATGCTACATTCAAAGTTGGGGGTGAGCAGCCGAGAGCCTTTGGCTCACTTGGCACCAAGACATCCTTGTGATGGTTCAAGTGGCATTTTTCAAATATTTCAGTGCTTCCCAACTGAAAAAATAATAATAATAATTTGTAAGTTTATGCAAAAATCTGAACATTTGGGCTAATGGGGGTTTTGATTTCGGTTTCCTTGGGTTTAGACCGAACCCATTAGTTTATTTAAGATCTTGAGGAGTTGAATCAAGCTTCTAACTTTAAGTTTATAATTTTTATGGTGATTGATAATTTTTGGTAAGGGTTTGGACGAACCCTAAGTATAATTTGAGAATTTTAAGATAATATGGGACATTGATTAGTCAAGTTGGTGTGTTGGAATATTTAATAAGATAATTAGAGCGTGTGGGAATAGTTGGTATTCTTAGAAAAGAAATTTGAGTATTTTAAACACTTAGAACCTAGAGAATTCAGAGTTATTTGGAGTGATAATTGACAATTGTCACTTATTAGTGTAGATTGAGCGTTGCTCGAGCCTTATCGTGGATGTAAAACGTGTGGAGCTAACATTGAGTTACGGTAACCCTTTTTGTGTGACAAAGGGTTGAGGTAACCATATAGTTTATTGTGGTTATTAACTATTATAACTATGTAGAAGTAATTACAAATGATAAGGTTGTGGTTTTGAAGAGTTTTGTGCATAATTTGACATTGTAAATGATTTTTAGCATGAAAAATTATTTTGTAAATGGTTATTGTTTCTAATTAAAATGTATATACTATGCATATAAGTTTGTGATGTGGAAATGTGATGGAAAATAGTAGAAATTGTAAAAGAGCATGATCATAGGGGGTGGGAGTTTGTAACATCCTGATTTTTATATAATAAAGAAATTGTGGAATTTAGGTTTTGAGAAAAAAAAATGATAATAATAGGAATTTATATTATTTGAGGTTATTTAGAAATAATATTATGATTAGGTATTTAATTATGAATTTAAAAATTTAAATTTAAAATCACATAAGCAATATTTAGTTAAGATATAATACATAAATAATTTTTTTTATGTGTGTGTTAAAAAAAAAACAGAGAAGGTAGAAGGAACAAAAAAAAGGGGGGGTGGAAGGTTGTTATTTCTAAGTCTCACATTGGTTAGATGAGGGAAGAGAAGAGGTGCCTTCATGTATAAAAAGGAGGGGGTGTGTGCATTAGGAAGCATGAGAGGCTAAGATGCAATTTAGAGAAAATTGCAACTTTGGGCCCAAAGGTTTGAATAATTAAATTCAAACCTATAGTTTTTTTTTAATATAATTTTGGGACTCACAATCCCATTTTTATATTATTTTTCTCTCTTCCTCTCACGTTGCTCGGCGTTTTCTCGCAAGGGGGGATTATTTTCTTTTTTCTTCAGGTATGTTCTAACTTTCCTGTTTAGATTAGCATTTAAAAATTTATTTAATTACAAAATTAATTTTATAGTTATTTTCTAAATAATATTAGCTTTCTAGTGATATGATTATTTTGTAGGATAGAGTAAATATTTTGATTAGGATTTTTCTATAGGATAGTTAATCTGATGATATGATGGATTAAAAATATAGGTTAAAATTCTTAGGGATATAGTAAATATTATAGAATATTTTCTTAAGGTTGAAACTCATGTTTAAGAATTTTTGAGTTAAAATCTAGATCTATATGGTTGAATTTATGTGGAATCTGAGATGTAGGGATAAATCTATGATTATTAAATATTTATTTAAGTATGAATAGGTATTTTTGAGGTTATAGAAAGGTGATTTGAGGCTTCAGGATAATTCTAAAATTTTTAATTTATTTTTAGATGAATTTTTAGAATGTAGAAGGATGAAATTGCGATACTAGAAGTGAATTGAGGATAAAAAAAAATAGTTCATTAGGGTACGAGAATTTTAGAAAAGAATTTGGGAAGTTAAATAAGGCATAAATCTTAAATTAGTGTTAATATGGACTATAGATTTAAGACTTTCTAACTCTTTAAATTAGAGTTATTTATTTTAATGTAAAATTAATATATAGTATTGTGAAATAATTATGTAGATTATATTGACAAAGATAGTGGTGAAAAAGGAGTTGTGAAGGGGAACTTGTTATTCAAGACACAAGGTAACCATTATTAATGTGTTGTGATGAGTGTGTTTGTGAATGGTTATGTGTTGTTTTGTTGTTTGGAAAAATTATGAATTATTGAAAATAAATACTGTATATACTTGTTTGAAATTATTGCCAAGTGGGTTAAAAATTTATTTTTGTTTATCATGATGAGATATTATTGTTCGGATATATTCCTGTTTGGATATTTGAATGATGCATGACTTGTCAGGGTATTTTAATGTATGGTGTTAATGGGAATTTCTGTTCGGTTAATTATTACCACGTGGTAAGCCCTCATTGGACCCAATGAGTGGCGTGTCGCTTGGTCCAACTCACCTTTGGCCGGGTGATTTGGCGTCCGAGCATGGTGAAAGGAGGATATAAGGTGCAGTCATGCAATTAAATACTTGTTCGGTTTGTTTGAAAATATTGTTCGGTTAAATGTTTTGTGTGCCCACTTAGCAATCGCATGATTAGTTACATCCGCATGCATCATTACATATTAATTTTTGGTTACTGAGACTTTTAAGTCTCATTCCCCGTGGTTAATATTTTTACAGGAGCGAATCCGGCCGAGAAAGCACCAGAGGTGTAATTATGGTGTATGAGACACCATCTTTTACGTTGCCTCTTATTTTGGATTATACAATGTATCTTGTGCCAACTTAGGACATATCTTGTCTATGGAGCATGTAAACTCTAATCCTTTTTATTAAATGCATTTATATGTCCAAGAGGATTATGTCTGTCCCTTTTGATTCATGACCTAATTTAAATAACATGCTATGAGGATCATGTCTGTCCCTCATGGTTCTAATTGCTTTTTGAGATATTTTAAGACCTGTGGTATATTGTCTTGGATGTATCATGGTAGAAATTTTTCTACCATGATAAGGGTATGATAAGGGTTCAATGAAAAAAAAAATGATTTCTTGAATTAATAACTTGCGAAAAATCGGTTTGTAAATTTGAGGGTGTTACATATTTTATGTAACAGCCCTCCTGGGTCACCACTGCCTCTCCAGGGTCTTTTCCCAGGCGCTGGACAACACACATGTCACCACATGATTGCCGACTTTCCCACTGGTGGTACAGTGGTTATTCCTCACCCCACCCTCACGGGGGTCTTTTGGAACCTCCCCAGACTCGAACCTCCAACCTCTACCACCTTAATGAAGTTGAGGCGAAGTCTGGTACCATTGGGTCAACTTGACTCAATGGTACCAGACTTCGCCTCAACTTCATTAAGGTGGTAGAGGTTGGAGGTTCGAGTCTGGGGAGGTTCCAAAAGACCCCCGTGAGGGTGGGGTGAGGAATAACCACTGTACCACCAGTGGGAAAGTCGGCAATCATGTGGTGACATGTGTGTTGTCCAGCGCCTGGGAAAAGACCCTGGAGAGGCAGTGGTGACCCAGGAGGGCTGTTACATAAAAGGCGCCTTTTATGTAACAGTACGAAGCCACCCCTTGGGCCTCGACTCGGTACTGGACTCTGGCCCATCACTGGACCAAAGCCGACTTTCCCACATGTGGTACTGTGGTTATTCCTCACCACTGCCTCTCCAGGGTCTTTTGGAACCTCCCCAGACTCGAACCTCCAACCTCTACCACCTTAACAAAGTTGAGGCTAAGTCTGGTACCATTGGGTCACTTGACCCAATGGTACCAGACTTAGCCTCAACTTTGTTAAGGTGGTAGAGGTTGGAGGTTCGAGTCTGGGGAGGTTCCAAAAGACCCTGGAGAGGCAGTGGTGAGGAATAACCACAGTACCACATGTGGGAAAGTCGGCTTTGGTCCAGTGATGGGCCAGAGTCCAGTACCGAGTCGAGGCCCAAGGGGTGGCTTCGTACTGTTACAGAGTTCACCCGAGATATGTGGAATATGTGTGTATGGAGATATGTGAGTGAAAAATCCATATGATCGAACTAACACCATAGAATGGGACATTCGGTGCAACATTATATGGGACTATTACCATGGGACATCTGGGTAGTCTAGCAACTTCCTAATACTCATTAAGATGCAGTTAGAAGTCAACGACGCCTCTATCACAAGTGTGTGAAGAGGGAAAAACCACAATTCATAGGCAGGTTAGATTACATTTGGCTGAATATTTCTACCACTGAAAGTGTGCTCGAGTCAATAAGTTGTTGGACCAAGAGAGCCTATGGTTCATGTCGGGGAGCATTGGAGGTTCAATGGTTATATGATCATACTAGTGTAAAACTATGTGTTTTGTTAAGAAAAGATACATTTATCTCATAATTATGGTATAATTGTTATTACTATAGTTTTGATACTTTTTCATGGTTATTTGTGATAATAAATATTTGATAAGCTATATTGGTTATTGAGATATTTATCTCATCCCGTGGTTATATTTTACAGGTGAGGGCTCCGATAGGGACAAGGGGAAGGAAAGAGAGTCTGAAGAGTGAAGAGTGTTGTAGCATAGCTCTTCCCTTTCTTCTTTTTGGTTTTGTGATGAATATTATCATTATATATTGCCAACTTAGGAACATGACATTATTTGGATATTACTTGTGTGAATCTTGTGATAAGTGTGTATATCTTGGTCTAAATTTGATGTATTGGATTAAGCGTGTGCTTAGCTAAGTTATATTTACAAGTGATATATATATTTCAAGTGTTTTGAGTGTCAAAATGACCAATTAATTGATGTATTGAATTTTATCCACCCTATTGTATTATTGTCCAATAGAGGTTTGGTAGTCATTTTGAGTGTGATTACTCAATAGTGTGTTATGAATGGATTGTTATGTGGTGTGTGATCTATTTAAGGTGGTCAAGATATCTCTAGGGCTAATGGTATTATGTATTGTGAATTGGACACCATAGTATGCGTTTTGTTGTAAAAATAAATCATTTTGGGTTTAGGTGTCCATATTTTAAATGAATGATTGTTTGAGTGTGAAACTGGTGCCATTAGCTAGAAGACTCAAAGAGCTTCGTGTGGATACTTGAACCTCTCAAATCGGATGTCAGATGGCGAAACAGCACGCTCCGAAAGTTCGGAGAAAAGTCATGACAGCAAGTGTGCATCACGATGCATGATCATTGCGCCACGGCACAAGAGGCCTATGAGGGATTCATCCTTCTGTGCCATCCACCATGGCAGGCGCAGCTTGCACCACGACGGACAGACCACATTAGGGTTAGAAGGCTTATTTTAGTCTGTTTCAAAGTGAATTGATTTCTATGCTTCCGTATTTGCTCTTAATCAATTTTTAGCCATGGTTTGAGCTCAAATTATGTATTAAAAAGGATTTTCTTGGGATTTCAATTTTTTTAAACTAATTATTTTCAAACCCTTGAGTTGTGGTAGCTTTGGTAAGGGGTTTTATTAAATCTTAGTTATCATAACAATGTATGAGTGTTGTCCTCGTAATGTCAAGACAGACATTACAATACACATGATGCATACTTCTTCTATTGAGACAAGGATTTCATGTGATTCTGTTTAGTGTATTTAGGTTTTCATTGTTATAAAAAAAAAGTTACTAATAATATTTTTATAACTACCTATTACTCAAAAGAATATGAAAACTTATTCAAATCCACCTTGCTATGAGGTAGAAAATGATTAGAAATTAGCTAGATTGATCACATATGAGATCATTGAAACTATCTTGTATTATAAAAGTTATTAGTATTCATTAAAAATTTAAAATTATTCAAAATGACTATTAACAAAATTTATATAGTTGAAATTAATTTTTTATTGAAATACTTTATTAAGATATTAAAAAATTATAGATAAAATATATTTTTAATAAAAGAGGGGGAACATTTAGCTATTTTGAGAGAAGATAAAAATTTAATTACTTAATTTATTAATTTTTGAGAAAAATATGGAGAAGAAAAAAGTAAAAGATATTTAACATAAACTAATAAAATACATATTTATAAATAAATTATATACTTAATAATTTTTATTTAAGTATAAAAATAAAATTTAAAAATTGGTTACAATATATGTAAGAATATTATTTAATATCTAAAACTTGTTTATTTTAAGTTCATATTCCTAACAAAAATAATATTTACTGGTAAAAAATAATATGTTATTAAAAATATAATTTAAATATTCATATAAATTATTTTGTCATGTTAATAATTGAAAATAAAATGTAATATATTTATATCTTTTTAATAATATATTATTTGATATATGCATATGTAGTTAGATAACATGTATTTAATTTCATATATAATAACTGTAGGTATATTTTAGTTCAACTGGCACAAAAAAGGAGGTTTAAGACTTGGAGATGGAAGGTCAAGGATTCTAACATTGGCTTTGGCATATTTAATTTGCTACAAATATGCAACATGACAGTTATGGTAACGTGGCACATGAGGTGGCTTGAGGAGGCACACATGTAATGTGTGATGTGGCATGAGATAGTGGGGTGATGTAGTATCATCTGCCAAATACATGGCCTATGACGTGGTATAAAATGGCAAGCGATGTGGCATCATTTGCTACATAGCAGGTGATGTGGCATCATGTGACGTATACATGGCAGGGTGATGTGGCATAAAAATAAATTATCATTTTTTAAAAGAAAAACTAAAAGTACTTTTAGGAGCAAAACACTTTGAATGAAGAAGAGAAATATAATTGCAATGAAAATTATTAGCGTTAAAAGTCTTTTTTTTTATAGGGATAACACAAACATGAATGAAGTGTGAATTTGTTAAATATAATTGCAATGGGAGAATAGGAAGAAGAGAAATGACATAAGTTGTTTATCTTAATTTAACCCAACCACACTTGATCTGCATCCAATCATCAAGAAATCTCTTAAGATTTTTCAACTAATTCTTACAATTCTAATCAAGTATTTAATATCACAATACAAACGAAGACAACAAGTCTTGAAAAACTCTCAATCTCTTACAAAAAAAGCTTTGTCAGAATAAAGACCCACTCAAGGTTAATTATCCTTCCTTGAGTCTCTCTCAAAAGATTCGGAGTAATGAAAGCTTACGTACCTTTCAAAATAGTGAATGAATACAATGAATTCTTGAATAGAGCAAGAGAGCTTTTTCACATAAATTCAATGAAGTACTTGATGAAACAATGTTAATGCAATGAATTTGATACCAACCAATATAAAATAAGATTGTATTTATAGTTTTTGAAGTGTTATAGTCATTAGTAGGGCTGTACAAAAGTCTCGTGGTCTCATTCGGTCCGGTCCGACCCATGAAAATCCGATCCTGTCCAGTTTTGTAAAATGCTGGTCCTTTAGGACCAAAAAGACCAAAAAAACAGAACTGATTTTTCGGGTAAGACCAGACTAGAGATCAAGCATCTGGACTAAGTGGTCCGGTTTGGTCCTATATAATTATTTTAATATAATTAAAATTAATTTATAAATTATTAATTAATAAGCTTTAAAAAAAAATCTTAATCCTGCCTTGCACTTTGCACTATGATCGAAAAAAAAACCTTAACACTGTTACTCAACAGCACTTAGCGTCTAAGCCACTCATTCAACTTTGCTCTCATTCTCAATTTCTTCAGTGCGCCAAAGTCCTAGCCCCTGCCTTGCACTTTGCACTCTGATCTTGATCTATTCGAACTTTGAAGGAACATGTTTGTGCGCTGATTTTTATTACTTCCGTTCTTGCTGATTTTTTTCCTCTAGTCTATTTTCGGTCTTTCCTCTGATTTTTTATTGAAGTTATGTATTTAAATCATTTGGAGTTTGGACTGTAACTAAAATATTATTTTTTTGGTTTTAGAAATTATTATGGATTTATTATGATTATAAGTGTTTTTACTATCTTAATTGAGTTTGTTAAGTTGAAATAGATTATTGGTCATCATAGAGAAAAAAAAGAAAAAAAAAAGGCTAAGTGAGTATTGGACTAACAGGACCAGTCTCTCAGTGATATGGACCAAGTCTAGTCTTGTTAATCTTCGAATTTTCACAGGATCAGATCGGACTACAGCTTATCTAAGCCAGTTTTTTTTATGAAAAGGACCAGACTCCAGATTAGATTAAAGTCCAATCTTATCCAATCTTTTGTGCAGCCCTAGTCATTAGAGATAGCAAAACAGTCATTGAAAATGATGCAACATGCAATAGGGACATTTTCGTGAAAAACACTTTATTGCAGGAGCAATAAATGCATGTCAAATCGTTAGATGGCATGCTAACTGGTAGGTATAGCGTGTTGACCGGTGAAATTGAAGTTCAAAGGTTGCGGGTTTGGTTAACGTCCTAAAAGGCTTTTGCTAGGCTAGATAGCGTGCTAGCTAGAATGGCAAAGAAGAAAGCAAAGTGAAGCAAATGAAGAGTTCACTAGATAGTGGGCTATTTGAGTGACCAGTGCGCTCTTTGGTGCTTCCCGGAAGTATGGGCTTTTGGACTTGAACAATGTTACCTAGATAGCGTGCTATTTGAGGGACTAGAACGTTATCTGAAGACTTGGTTGAAGAAGGATGGAACTTTGGAGTTCAGATAGCATGTTAAATGAATGACTTAGTACAGTAATAAAGTGTTCAAAGACTATATAAAGCTCTATGGATGGTACGCTAATTGGTGACTGACGCGTTAATTGGAAGGACCGAGCGTACACATCTAGTTTCAAGAGGCCTAGCACCCTAACTAGAAGGAATAGAAGAAACAAAGGACCCATTTTAGTTTTGAAGTTTTAACATTTGAAAAGTCCTTTTACAAATCCGAAAGTAACTCAACCCCATTTGGTTTATTTTCAAGAACTTTAAAAGTGGTTTTGTCAAATGTAAGCAGTAGCTTTGAAAGTCCTTTTCCTGAACGCAGCTGTGGCTTATTTTTGCTTTTTACATTTTTGAAGTGGGTACATTTACTAAAGGAAAGATATTTTTAACTACCCATTTTTTCCATGCTGCCTTGATACACGTTGCACATTTTTTTTCCACCGTCTTCCATTGGATCATACTCCCTCCATTTTTTATTATTAAAGAAGCTATTATTTTTTATTTTTATTTTTTTATAAGCAAAATCATTCATTTCAATAAATATTAATTACACATTTTTTAAATCACTTCTTATAATTTATATTGATGAGAAACAATTAATGTATGCTTATGTTAATTAATACATGGCATTTTAGTCAACTTTTTTATTTTTAGACATAATTATTATAGTTAACTAATTTTTTTAAACTCTATGATAAAATTTTTTATCTTATATATAGAAATGGAAGGAGTAGCCTATATGCATTATTTATATTTATATTTTTATTATATTTATATTAACTCTAATATTTATGGTAGATATTAAATTCGGCATTATAAGTTAAACAATTAATCATGTTAATATTCAATATTAATCTATATTTAATTATTATATAATTTTTTGACCAATATATCAAATTTTATATTTTTTATTTTTGTCCTTAACATATCAAATTTTATTTGACCATACTACCTCAAGTTTAATTTATTATTATTTTATTTAAAAATACTGTCAATTCATTAAAAATATAATCATCATTTAAATAATAATAATAATAATAATAATAATAATAATAATAGTAATAATAATAATAATTAGATATCAAGTTTTAAGTATTATTTGAACCTGAAGATATATCCTAGTCCCAGTGAAACCCCGAAATCCAACTCATCTAAACTTTTTTTGAATAAAAAAATCATATATAATATGTTTTTTGAATCATGTTAATTTTTAATATTAATGTATGTTGAACTATTTATTAGATAATATTTTTCAACATATCAAACTTTAAATTTTTATTTTTTATTATTTTTCATATCAAATTTTATGATATTTAAAATTTTTATCATATTTTTAAACATTTTTAATAAATTATATTTATATAATAAAAATTATAAATTATAATAAATCAATGTTCTTTTTAGTAATTGTACGTTTATAAGTTCATTTTACTATATATATTTTAAATAATTTTTAATTTACCAAACTGACTTTTTTAAAAAAAATATATTAAAATATAAATTTTATTATAATAATTGACTTTTATCAAATAAACTTTTAATAAACTAACTTTTGATAAATTAACGAAAAACCAAAGCACTAAGTTTCCTAGATGCTAGATAGTGTGCTATATGTGCTAGATGGAAGGCACCAGTTGGAAGTCTAGAAGGGAAAAACACTATTTTTGGTTTCTTAAACAAGCGATGTTCTAAACTGCTATAGCTTATGCTTTTCAAAAATCATTTAAGAAACATTTTTATTTTGAAATTAAACTATTTGAACTCTTTTATAAGATATTCTTAAAGCTCAAAAACAATTAAACCTAAAAAACTAAATCTTCATTCTTGAATCTCTTCGAACTTGATTGTTTTGTCTTGAATATGCATTGCCTCTTGCAAAACAACATTTCTCAAAGGGTTTATTATTATAAAAAAAACAAGTGATCCGACAGTTCTTAATCTATTGCTAGAAACCCTAGCATCAACCAACCCAAGAGAAAGATCTTGTATATACATATCATTGTTGCTGTGTGTTATGATTATTTACATTAATGCTATGTCTTATGATTATGAGTTAAATACATGTAAAGATTTTCATGAGCGGCTAATGCCTAATAAGGTATTTTTATGGCAAGAGAAAGGGCAAAGGATTGTGCACATGGCAATCTTCTCCAATCCAAGTTTGACTAGGGATTAGACATGATTTTTTGAACTAAGCTTGCTGAGTAAATTACGTTTATATGTAGCATTTACTCGTCTATATAAAAGTATGCTACTTATCTCACATGTTGATGATCATTAAATCACGTGCGTTTCCATTTTATTTCTCAACTAGTAAAGTGTCTGTTGAGAATTATAAGGTATTTGTTTGCACCCAAATTATAAATTTGAAAACCCAGGCTCAACTCAACTTAATCGACCTTAAAATAATTAAAAATTAATATTCATGAAGTCTTAGCTACTAAGTTAAGACTGGGTCTAAACTATTATCTCCACACTCCACCTATGATGCTTGAATCATGAAAGTTGGAAAAGTGGCCATGATAGAAAAAGTGTTTACTAAATTTAAGAAAATTGACCATCATGGGGCTTGGGCACTAAGTCAGTGTCATCTATAAATAAAGGAACCCTCTCTCATTAAAGAAGAATCATCATCATAAACAAACTACTAGTCAAATTTTTAAACTCCACATCTCCTATTTTATTTTTCCTTTTATCATATAGTTTTAGTTTTTACTTTTCTATTGTACGATCAGCATAGCTTGCTACCTCTTTTTTTAAGTAATGTATCTCTACTTCCTTGCATCTACATTAATTTTCTTCACTTCGTATTCTCGCATCTAGGTGAACTATGGTAAGGGAACTTGTAACATCCCAAAAATTTTAAAACTCAAATTTATTTTAAAAAAATGAAATATCTATAATTAAATTAAAATTAAGAATAATTTGATAGAGGTCTAGAGTCTGAATTTTACTGAGCAAAAGTTTACTTTTATTTTATTTTTAACTGTGAGAAAATTACCAAAGTTAACATGGGTTTTTGTGCTATAATAAAAAATGTTGGGCCCTTTCTTGTAATTTTTTCCAAATTGTTTAAATCAGTTTTCAAAAGGAAAAATTAGACGCAGAAGCTAAAAATAAGAGAGTGAGAGTAAAAAGAGAGGAGGAAGCGAGGGAATGAGGTTCAAAACTAGGAGGCTTTGCGGGCGTTACGAGCTTGGCTACACAATAGTTAAACTTCCTACTTCAATCTTCTTCCTTCCCTCTTGGTTTTCTTTAATTTGTAGAAGAAAAAATTTTTAAAATTTGATCCAAAAGGCTTTATTCTTGTAAGCTTTAGTTTTTTAGGTCCTTGAGAGGTTGTTTTGAGTTTCTACATGATGCCCTAATGTTTTGAGTGGGCCTTTGGATGAAAAATGAAGTTTTAGGGTAAAAGTCAAACCCCAAAAGGTTGGGTTTTGCTCCTCAATGGTTTAAGCATATTGATTTAGTTATAATTTTGCTATTTGAGCCCAATAAGATTTAAACTAAGGTTTGGTTTTCATTATAAGGGCTAATGGTGAAAGTTGGTGACACTAAATGAAAGTTTTTAATTGATTAAAAATTATATGAATTGAAAATTGGCCTAGTAGTGGCTAATAAATAATTTTGGTGGTTAAGTGATATTATGTGAATGGTTGGTTTAATATATGGACCATTGGAATAGATTATGGCTCATTGACCTAAGTTGTGTGGTATGAATTATAGTCTTCATTAACGCTATTTGCCATAAAAAGTGATATGCATCACTTATATGTTGTAGGAAATTGTTGGTGGAACTTATTAGGAAGTTAAGGAACAAGCCAAGTCCTATTTTGTACAAAAGAAACCCTTTTAGTACTAAAGGATTGAGGTAAGAGGGGAATTTATATTTCTTATTGATTTGTTGAGCTATTTTTGAATAAATATTACTAGCTATCATGCATTACACGTTTTAATTGATTAAATGCAATTAATTATGTTTTACAAAGACTTATGAGGAATTACTTGGATAATAGTACATATATGATTTCTATTCATTAACAATATTATTTTTATAGAAATGAGGTTGTTTGCATGCATTAGAATTATAAAGAATGAAAGTTGCACTTAAGGAAGTGTAATTGGGTTCCTTAGAGAGGCTAAGGAACTGCTTAAGGGAGGAGTAATATTTGTTATACTACCTTAGAGTGTTGAAGTGGTCAATACTTAAGAAAGGCAGACAAGGCATGATCTCAGTAGGAGTTCACCAATAGGGAGATGTGAACTTGTGATATTCTATGGCACATTGCCAGTACTCAGTGTTGCCTTTCGTATTGTGGGCTCAATGCACTAACGTGGTTAGTAGATTGAGTATTCGACACCTTTCAGTGGGGGAGAGAATCTGACACATGAAGTGCGCGGTTGAGTGCCTAGGCTAAGGTAGTCCTCATATAGAGAGTAAGTCGGGCTGGCTCTGGGAAAGAGTTAGCTTCAACTACTCAAGATTCACGTTGAAGGAACACAGGCAGTTAGGTGGATTTGATCATGCCTTAGATTATGTTTTGTGCCTATGGAGGTGCAAATGGGTATAATGTTTACCTGCAAGCTAAAGAGTGCCAGGGGCCATTTTGTTGGTCAGGAAAGGTCATACTGGCCTATGTCATGCATTCATGTATTTAAAATGACTAAATTATATATTGCGTTGAATTTATTATTCATTTATTCGATTACAGCTTACTTAGTAATAATTAATGTAGATTTCTCCATTGCTGAGACTGTGGTTGTCTCACTCCTTTTTTTTTAATATTTCTAGGTCCAAGCAAAGGAACCAGTGGTGGACAAGAAAAGGAATAGAGCTAGAGATTGTTTGTGGATTATAAAGAATTACAACCCCTTTCTTTTAAACAAATCGATTGTAATGTATTTTGGATTAGGGTACTAATAGGATGTGATTATGTATATATGTGTGTGAATATGTGTAGATTGTATGGCTTGTGTATGAATGTTTGTTTGCTTGTAGATTTGTAGCTAGGAAACTTAGTTATGGTGTGTGGTTTTGATGAATTTATTTAGTAAACCAAGTTTCTACTACAAGCAGATATTTATTTTGCTATATATGTGATTCTACAAGCAAATGCAAAATGGTTGCATTGCAAATGGTGTGCTATGGACAAGCATAAACCTTGGATAGAGAGAGTAGGTGTGTGGACCCCATGAAGATCTCTGAACCAAGTGAAAATGTTTAGCGTGTGTATTCATATGTGTATATGATATTTGAAATAGTTTTTGACCACTCTTGTGTAATTTGTAAATTTTGGGGGGCATAGGGTCTATTTTGGAAAATGATACCCGAATGGTCAAATTTTGATATAAGAGATTTTTATATTATTTAAATGTTATATTAGGTACTCCTGGTCGTATTTGATGTGTCCAAAGTGTTCCCATAAGTTTGTGACCTTTAGGATGAGATTTAGACAATTTTAAAAATAGTTTTTACCAAAAAAAATTATACTTTTATATCTGGGTGTCCAAATCTTAATCCAACCATTAAATTTCTCTAAAATTTAGGTCACAAGTAAAAATTTTTAGAAGCTTCGTGTGGGCTTTAGAATTAAGTCGATCAAACACAGGACAAAAAAATGACGCACTCCGAAATTTGGTCCTAAGGAGCTGTCATGTTTGCTGTCATGACAGCAACAATATTAATATTGCAACATGCACAAATTTCAATTTGTCCATTAGATCTTTTTAAAATTTGGTATTCTAATAGTACTCTTTAAAAGTGACATGTGGGCTTCAGAATCGCTCTGATCGGAGTTCAGATGATGAAATTGTGCACTCCAAAAGTTGGTCCAAAAGTGCTGTCATGACAACAACTTTATCTAATTTTTTAGAGTGTCTAAATTCTAATTCGACTGTTAGATTATTTTGTAACTTGAAACACTACTAGTAATCATTAAAAATGATGTGTGAACTTTAAAATCACTTCCATCGGAGGTCAAATGGCGGAACAGAGCCTCCCAAAAGTTGGCTCGAGAGAGTTGTCATGACAGTAATTTAATGCTGTCGTGACAGTATCTTGTTATCTCACTTTTATCTAGCTTGCTTCTGTGCGCTATAGGTAGAACCTATAAATTTTTCTAAAGGCTTTAAATTTTTATTTTGCGATGGTGTACTTGTTTATTGATTTAAATGATTTGTTTCATAAGCTGGTTTTAAAATCAACTCCTTAACCACACTTAGTTTATTTAAATTGTGTGATTTTTGGATAACACTTGAAGCAAGTGTTACAAAACCTGGGTATCTCACATTTGATTAGAAGTTAGGTTCTTCCATCCTTTTGATATCTTGTGTCCCTGACACGCCTTGTGACACCCCCTTTTTCGCCGAACAGTCTTTTGGCACACCCAATGGGACCCATGTGAACAGAATGCCTAAGACATATAAGGATCAATACATTGTTGAAAAGAATGGATCTAAGTCTTATAACTCAAAGAACGTGACTGCGCATGTAGAATATGAAGTACAAGCCTCTCACACTCTAGTGACTATAGAGCAATAAGAAACACCTCCTCGAGGAATGCCTTACCTACTAGCTCAGGACGAATCTCAAATTCTCTTGCTTAAGTAAACCTCCTATTACTGTGTCTAATGATGTTGTAGCTTTGTCTTTAACCATGATACAGGACTATATTGATAAGCAAGCAACGACCTCACAAGCACTGGTAGAGGAACTTGAGAGTCAACATCTAAAAAAGCAGCAGGAGCGAGCAAAAGCCTGGGAGAAGTTGGAATGCCAAGTTGATGAGAGGCAAAGAGCTCTGTTGTAGACTCTAAAGGATGGGCTAAGGAACATATCCGCTATGCTATCTTGATTGTTGCAGGAGCAAGCTCCAATTAGCTCGCACATTCAGAGACCAAACAAACTTAAGGGGTAATATTACAATATGCCCTTCGACTAGAAGATCAATAATGAGAACCGTTATAACATCCTTCAAAGGAGAAATGGCAGGTCTAACTCAATGGCAAGCCTATTAGGCCACCAGGGAGGACAAAGGACAAGATATTATGAGGAAGATCGATAGCACCACTAAGGCACCTTTCATGAAACTCTTTAAAAGTGGTACCACTAAGCCAATGCTCTCAATAAGCCTCTCCAAGAAATGTGAAGAGATCTTAAAGCTAGAGCCAAAATTATAAGTCAAGTTACCATTGAAAAGCTCAGGGGATAGTTTATATGGGCTCACCAAGAGGACTCCATCTCCATGATGTCTCTTCAAGCTAATTTTTAGGCCAAGGAAAAGTGGACAACTTTACCTAGGATGTGGGAAAAAACTCAAAATTCTATTGAAAACTCAGGGAGCACCATCCAAGGGCTCCCAAAAAGAAATGAGCAAGATCTTGGGCTAATAGTTTCTATAGCCCCAGTATCTAGACTATTAATTTCTAAAACCATGGGGCTTGGCATGTCATGTTCATTTAGTTTTAGAATGTCATCTTTTGTAGCCTTAGTGCCTGAGCTGTCATTACCTATGACCTTTGGTCTATTAAACTCAAATGGCTTTGATATAAATGAGTCATATTTTAAGAGACTAAATCCTAAGTTGCCAATCCCACAAGGGCCATGTTCACAAAGACAAGATCCTAAGCCACAAGTCCAATGAGGGCCATGTTCACAAAGACCAAATCTTAAGCCGCCAATCCCATAAGGACTAACTCCACAGAAGTTCTCTCCCTAAGGCCTCTTTCCAAAAGGTCAAGCCCTGTAACAATTAGATTTTGCAAAACAGCCTTGAGGTCCTAAAACTTGAAAGGCCAATTCCAAAACTAGCTCTTGAGATTCCAAACTTTGAAAAAATTGATCCTAAGCTAGACCATGTGGCCTTTAATGCTCAACTACAAGAGCGTCCTCTAAGAAAAGTACCAAATCAACTATCAATCAAAATGGGAACGAGATAGTCTTCCAAGACATACTACTCACGCAATGCTTGAAAGTGGGACCAATGGAAATATTTATAGAAAATTGGCCTATGAAGTCTTCAGCCAATTTGTATGTGGAGGGCATTGTTTACACCCAAATTATAAATTTAAAGGCCTAAGCTCAAACTTAATCGACCTTAAAATAATTAAAAATTAATATTCATGAAACCTTAGTCATTAAGTCAAGATTGGGTCTAGACCATTATCTCCACACCCCACCCATGATGCTTGAATCATGGAAGTTAGGAAAGTGGCCATAATGGAGGAAGTAGTTACTAAATTCAAGAAAAGTGGGAATCATGGGACTTGGACACTAAGCTAAAACCATCTATAAATAGAGGAGCTCTCTCTCATCAAAGAAGAATCATCATTATCAACAAATTACTAGTTAAATTCTTAGACTCCGCATCTACTACTTTATTTTTCCTTTTATTATGTAGTTTTGGTCTTTACTTTTCTATTGTATGACAAGCATAGCCCGCCACCTCTTTCTTTAGTTAATGTATCTCTGCTTCCTTGTATCTATATTAATTTTTTTCACTTTGCATTCTCGCATTCAGGTGAACTGTGATAAGGGAACTCGAGTTTCCTACATTTGATTAAAAGTTAGGTTCTTCCATCCTTTTGAGACCCCGCGTCTCTGGTATACCTTGTGACACCCCCTTTTTTACTGAACAGTATTATTTTTAACTAATTTATACTTTTTAATAAGTTAGCTAATAACATTTAAAATTATTAATATACATTCTTTTTATATTTACCTTTATTTAATAAGTTGTCCCAATTAAAAAAACTTATTAATTATATTCATCAATTAAGGATATTTTTGAAATTTTTTTACTAATTACACCTTGAAACTTAAAAGATCTAAAATATCTTATATTTATTAACATGACATTCAAGAAAAAATACTCCCTCCATCTTAAATTATAAGATAACTTTGGAGGAATTTCATTGTCCCAAAAGATAAGACAATTTAAAAAAAATAAAGTTTCATTAATGATATATTTTCAGTATTACTTTTCAAGTAGAAAGAGAATTGAAATGATATTGTAATATAATGATTGAGTATGTAGGGAGTATTTTTAAAAATGTATAGTTTTATTTTGAAAAAGCAAGTTTGTAAAGTATGATTATTGTGTTTTGTTGACATATGTAATCTTGTTCAATTATCTTATAACTTCGGATAGAAAAAGTATAGTATAATATTGAACATAGGATTATGCATCAAAATGTTGTTTTTATGATGGAATTTTTTTTCTTCCAGAAATCGCATTCTCTGAACTCACTAAGGAAATAATGGAGATCACAGTCCACTAAGCATTTTGCTTGCCCACTCAAAAAATAGAAAGAAAGTAATATGAACAAAGGCAAAAAAAAAAAAAAAAGGTAATGGGAACAAAGACAAACATATGAGAGAGAGGGAGAGGGAGGGATGTTGTTTTGGAAAATGGAGAAAACGATGGCTTGGGAAAAAGTAGAATAGTCGTGCGGGAAAATGGAGAAAATGACGGGGGAAAGATAAGTTTTGAATGGGAAAATAAAGTAAGTGCGATGACCAAAAGTAAAAGAAGAATTAAATAATGGAAACTAATATTAATGTACTACAATATTAAAATAAAATTAAAAAAGAAAGAAAGAGGAGAGTACGTATGATCAAATCTTGAGCCATGATGCATATCACGTTGTGATTGTGGAAATCTACTCATCGTAGCATATAACCAATTCACCATTCTCATCAAAGACAAAAAAATTCGGACCATGTACCTCTCTTAATTTCCTTTTAGCCACATAGCCCTCTTAGACATTTAAAATATATGCACACACTCCTATATTAAATATGTTTACGAAACTTTAAATTTAATATAAATATATTTTTATTATTATAGATAAATATTGTTTTTATCAAATTATATTATTAAGTTATAATATTTATTGATATTTTTTTATTACATACAGCTGTTTTCTCATTAATTAGCTAGAGGCAATCCTGTTATAATATTTACTGATATTAATTATTTATAATGGTGTATAGATATGGTATCACATATAAAATAAAACATTTGTAAATTTAATTACAATTGGTTTGATCGCTAATTACATTGCAATGAGCAATAACAATAAATTAGTGCCTCAATAAAAAAAAAAACTAGTGCCTCAAATCTGACTTGTTCAATTTTCATAACATGCTCCTCATATATTCATAATCACTTCCTCTTTCCAATATTTTAATTAAGACCCAAGCTGATCTCAATTGTCGCACTGCCACCCAAATGCAAAAGCAACTTGGTTTGACTCGTGAACTTGTTTTATGAACCATTTTGAACTGGATGGATTTGATAGAATCATAATTAACCTGGAACTTACAACTGCTATACTTTGTTGAACTAGTTTTGTCTTTTTACTCTTATTTTAATAACAAGTTTTTCTATTAATTTAGCAATATTAATGTCTTGTATAAAAAAAAACCAAAAATATTAATGTTAATTTTCTTATGGGTTGTTATAGTAAAATTTTGAATGCACCATTTGTTTGTTGATATTATGTAAATTAAATTGTACATTGAGAAAATGGAAAACTTATTTTCTTTAAGAAGATAACTAAGATAAATAAAAAATATACATATACAAATGTAGAAATTAAAACTTAATATATTACTTTGAACTGTGAATAATATTGTCAGTATTTTTAATTTTTTATTTATATATATACACACACAGAGACTATTATTTTATTTAATTATTATATCATTAATTTTATCGTTAATTTAACCGGTTAAATTATAAAAACTATAATCGGTTGACCACTAGACTTTCCCATTTATCACCCATGTCGATTTATAAAACATTGCCTCTTCCTCCACCTTTAATTTTTATGTTTAGTTTGAGAAATTTAATTATTTAGTCCCTATACTTTGATTCAACTAAAACCGACTTTCTAATTAAATTTTAGTATGACGTGGTGTCCCTATTGTTTAACTCAGTTATAACTCAATATCTAAACTTTAACTCAATATAATTCAGTCTCTATAGATTTAGATATTTAAAACATTAGCTACTAAGTTTTAATTATAACTTTATTCTTTATAATATTATTTTCTAAATTTAGCGATCAATATTTTATATAAATAAACTTTTAACAATTAAGTTGCAAGAGTCAATAAGTTTAGGGAATGAATTTCAATTAAGTTAAAATTATAAAGATTAAGTTGCATCGAGTCAAAAGTAAGAGACTAAGTTTTAATTAAGGGAAAATATAATATTTGGTCTTTATAGTTTCATCAGATTTTGCTTTTAGTCTGTGTAGTTTTTTTTTTTTGATACATCATTGAAAAATGGAAATTATAGAGACCTAAAAAATAAAGGTCACCCAATCTTTTTAAAACTACAAGAATTAAAAATATTGAAAAAACTTACAAGAACTAAAAACAAAACTCGATGAAACTATAAAGACCAAATATTGTGTTTTTCCTTAAATTAAATCAAAACTATAGGGACAAGTGGTGGAGATAGGATCTTGGGTCAAGGGGTGGAGTCAATATCTTGGTACAAGGAAAACATTTCTTCTCTTCTGAATCTACTATTTCTCTTTCTTTCTTTTTTTCTCTTTTTGTTGTAATTCAACTTTTAATTACAAACCTGTAAGTACAGTAAGTTAACAAAAGACATTCAATGAGTTTACTCTTAAATCTCAAATCTTTATTTTTTATTATCTCTTTTTTGACTAGTCTCTTACTGGTATTCTTAGAATGATGACGATGCGGGTCTAGTTTGGTTAATTAAATTTTTTTCTTCTATTTTTTAAATGATTAATAAATAATATTGCTATTTAGGTTGAGTAAAAGTATGTGCTAATATTCACTAAGCTTTGAACTAAAAAAATTAAATCTTATATATGGGTTAAATGTAAGATTAAAATGAGTTTAAAATTTAAAATATTAAAATAAGGAGATGCAAAGTACAAAAAAGAAGAGGGAGCAAATTACAAAATATAAAAACTAATATTCCTATGCATATTATTTTTCCCAATTGAGGGGTAACATATGGCTTAGGGACTAAATAATTAATTTTCTGTTTATTCTATTATTTTGTAAGTAATGAAATAACAAAGATCATATCTATGACTAATTCAGAGTCGTTTTCATGGAGGTTGCACCCATACTATCTGCCATCTACTTTCTCTACTTTTGGTTAACTAACTGCTTAAGTTTGTCAAGTTTCATGTTTGTCACCTAATAATGTTTACGCGTGCTATTTGACTATTTTGTTATTGATTTAAATTTTTCAGTATTTTATTCTCTTTTTATTTTAATTAATTTTTTAATTTATTTTTATCCCTTAATTTGATATCTTATTTTTATTTATAATCCTCAAAGTTAAGCAATATTTGAGCTAAATAAAACAGAAATATCTCATCCATAATATATACTCCCTCCATTCAAAAATGTAAAGTATTTTTTAAAAAGTTAAATGTTTAAAAATATAATACATTTTTAATCTTTTAAGGTATAATTATTGTCTTTTTTTCAAAAATACCCTTATTAATGAATGACTTTATATTTATTATAGAGTATTTAATAAGGATAAATATAAAAAGATAGGGTTTGTTTAAAAATAGGTAACTATTTTATTATGGGTGAGATTTAGTTAAAAATATCTTATATTTTTTAATGAATGGACTATATATATATATATATGTCAGCGGTAAACATTTTTTGAGTTATAAAAATTAAAGAACAAAATACAGTGCCCTTCTTTCTGTTTTACTTAAATTACAGAAACCTTTCCTCTATTTTGAAAATATACACTTTAGTCCAATTATTAACTTCATTAGAAATGTTCTGTTAAATATTCTAAAATACTTAATTTTTTATTTTTAATTACATTAAAAATTTTAAAATTATTATTTTACCCTTATGAGCTAATTGTCTACTCTCTCTTCCAATTTTAAAAAATTTAATTTAAATAAATAGTTTAAATTTTATGTTAAAATTAATAAATATAAAATATAATGAGTACTTTATTATATTAAAAATTTATTTCATTAATTTTTTAACTGTGTGTTAGAAATATTATTTTGGTCAATTTATATATTTAGATTTTAGAAAATGTTACTAAATAAATACTCCCTCCATTCAAAAATATAAGGCATTTTTATTCGAATCTCACTCCAATAAAATAGTTACTTACTTTTCAACTAATCTTATCTTTTTATATTTGACCCTATTAAATACCTTATAATAAATATAAAGTAATTATTAATATGGGCACTTTTGAAAAAAAAAGGCAATGATTACACTACGAAAGATTAAAAATACTTTATATTTTTTAACATCCAACTCTTTAAAAAATGCCTTACATTTTTTTAACGAAAGGAGTACATTTATATAACTAAAAATTTAAGATATAAGTAAAAAAAGTTAAAAAAACATATACATTAATTTTTTGAATTAGAATTATTTTTAAACAACATTTATATTTAAAGAATGAGTAATTTGGTTAAATAAATGTTACTTAATGGTTAACTAATAGTTGAATATATGGAAATGAAATTTTAAAAATAAAGGGTGTTTTGTAACTATTTATAATAGGGGAAGTTAATATAGATTTCTAAAATAGAAAGGAGGTACATATGAAATTAAGATAAATTTTCATATTAAAATAAAAAGTTAATCTATCCAAAAGTCACACAAAATTAATTTTAAAAAATAATTTTGTAATAATATTCAAAATGAAGCATTTAAATGTTTTAAAAAACTGAAAGACTTGTCAAAAATAAAATTAAGGACAAAAATAGAATCTACCATGAAGTTAAAAGACAAAAATAAAATATCAAATAAAATTAAGAGTTCAAATTGCAACTGAATTATGTCAAAATAATAATAATAATTAGATTAAACAAATCATAAGCACATTTAACTTATTTTATTTGAGAATGATTATTTTAGTTTGGAAAAGAAATTGACATACTCCCTCCGTTCAAAAATATAAAGCACTTTTAATTGAATCTCACTTTAATAAAGTAGTTATTTATTTTCAAACTAACCCTATATTTTCATATTTACTCATATTTAATAGAGTGTTTTGCCCTAAAATAAATATAAAGTAATTTATTCAATAAAAGCACTTTAAAAAAATAATAATTATATTTTAAAAATTTAAAAATGTCTTATATTTTTAAATATTTAATTATTTAAAAAATATTTTGTATTTTTAAATTGAGAGAGTATGATTTATTGACATGAACCCTATTCATGTCTTCAGGTGGGTCTCATCAAATGTTTATACTGATACCCATGCCTAATTTTTGGGACCGAAATTACTAAGATGCCCTTGTTTCGTGTGGTACAAATCAGCATGAAACTTGCCGCGTTGACTTTGTATCACATTCAGGGCTATGAATAGAAAGTTGATAATAACCCTTTTACATTCTCTCATGTGCAACTAATTTTTTCGATAAATAAGGTGGAATGATAGATGTACTTGAGAATTTTTTTCAACAAAATATTTTAGTTTTAATTTAACTTAGAAATATAAAATATAACAATTATAATAAGTCACTATTCATAAACTATTAATAGTATAAGTTACCTCGAATTTTATACAATACATAAAAATACGTCATCAAGCGTAAAAATTAAACTTCAATGTTTTGAACCTAGATAATGTTGTAAGTATTTTTAGAAGAAAACTAAAATAGATAATTTTGAACCGGCAATGAAAAAGAAAGAAAATCCTTGCAAGGGGGTGTTTGATCAACATTGTAACATTAGTTTTAAGAACTTTCAAAATTTTGATTCTAATATATATTTTCAAGTTCAAGGGGCATCATCTGCCATTGGCTGCTTTATTTCTTTATTTCTTATTAGTACCGAATTAAACATTACTCCATCCCCCAAAATTTTGCATTTTTTAAGAGGTTGGATATTTAAAAATGTAAGGTATTTGTAATCTTTTAAGATATAATCATTGTCTTTTTTAAAAAATATTTATATTAAATAAATCACTTTATATTTATTTTAGAATCAAACACCTTATTAAATAGAGGTAAATATGAAAAGATATGGTTAGTTTAAAAATAAGTAACTACTTTATTGAGGGTGAAATTTGGTTAAAAATGCTTTATATTTTTTAACAAAAGAAGTATAATATATTATACTGCTTTCAAAAGATTTGTTTAAGTTTCAATGAAAACCATCTTATTTCAAAAAATATAATTAAATATTTGTAAATTTTATCCACAATATTGGAGAAATCTCTCTTAGATGATTTTCTATGATATAAACAAAGAATTTAACATTTTACATAAATATTATGGGAGGAAGATTATTCCCTTCTGCTCCCTTTTCTTTTCTAATCATTCGATTAAAGATTGGGATGATTTAGGTATAATTTGATCTCTTCTAAGATTATGATAAAAGTATTAAATTAAAAAAATATAATAAGAAAATTTAAATTGCTAAAATTTTATTTAAACAATCTAAAACTGTAGCAAAAAATATTTATAAAGGTTCAAATCTAACCTGTCCAAAATATTAATCTTGTGATTAATTAGAAAAAGAAGATGGGAGTTAAGGGAAACGGAAGGGAAGATGAGATAATTCTCTTCCAAAATATACCTCCTACTAGATCTCAAAAAAAAAAAAAAACTAAAGGACTTTTGTAGATATAGCTCGTATTATAAGACCAAACCGAATAAATAATTTAACATTTATTATATTTTATATTAGAGCTGATTTATTATATTTGTCAATGATATACCGTTGTAGATTAATAATAAATTCTTTATATATTAATGATAAATTTTTTATAAATCAATGTGAATTAGTCATACTTTTTAATTTTTAAAAATTTAATCTATATTTTTGGGGTAAAAGATATTTTTTTTGGCTAGTAAGCCAATTTATCCAAAGACTAATCTATCTCATGTTACAAAAAAATTGAACACATTCACATTGGGTGTGATCCGTGTTTTTTTTAAAACAATTTTGAAGAGTATACCTTTATTCTTGATATAATGTAAGGATTATTTATTCTTAAAAAACAAATTTTATTAGAATTGAGGTCACCGGGAGCAGGGTGATGAACTGGGTGATAATAAATTTTTGAAATTTAAAATTCTAAAATTTAATGTAATTGTAAACAGATATAAGACAGAATATATCACCACATATGTGCAAAAGAGAAGGATGATCACAAAAAAAGAAAAAAATAGAGAGAGAAGGAAGATCACACTTAGTAGCTTATACTTGCTTGGTTTAATCCATGTTACCTATATTCAATTCCTAAGCAACTTATAAAAGTTTCTCTATCTTCTCCAAGATTTAATGGACTCTTAGCGGCGCACTACAGCTCTACCAAAAAATTAGTTTCGTGATGGATTTTGACCTCGACTGGGGACAATTTTCGTTAGAAACAATGTTTGCGATGAAATTTACAAATTTTCCTTATATATCAAAGCAAAGCATAATTTTTTACTTTCTATTTTTTTTTATATTTTAACTTTAAATTACATTCTCAACTTTATTATTTATGAATCAATGTAAACATCATATTCAAAATAAAAATATTCAAATTTAATTATAAGACAATACTAGAGCATATGCATTTGTAAGTAACGCTAATTAAATTTCATTTCAAATTGTCTTGACGCCTATAATGAAGAGTAAGTTGTTTTAAATAAAAAAAAGGAAATTACATATATAAAATTACCTAAAAGATCATTATTTAAGTAACATCATTATATGCAGTTAACTCTCTAATAAAAAATTGAGATAGGAAGGGCTAGAAATTTTATTAGGTTATGTTTGGATTGATGAATTTAAACTAAGAATTTAAATTTGGAATCTTACATTTGAAATTCATAAATTTTAAGTTCTTTATTTGGATGATATAAAAAATTTTAAATTATAATATTAAAAATTCTTTTTTTGAGCTTAAGTAGAATTTCAAATTTTAAATTATATATTTGAATTTTAAAAAAACCTTGAATGACATTGGCAGTCTATTCCTAGGGTGACTCGAATGGCCGACTTTCATCGGGACCAAACCATCGGCATGGACCAAGATAGGAGTAGATAGCCATTATTGATTGATACTAGATTGCCACCTAAGATTAGGATCGGAATGCTGGCTCCCACCACGATAAGACCGACGACTTCAATGAAGAGCAGACTAATGACTTCGATCGAGACTAAACCTTTGACGGTTTGATCCTAGTAGTAGGCAGCTGTTCGATCCCTATTGGCATCGGCGGTTTGATCCGGGTGGCAATCGATTGTTTGATCCTAGTTGTCACCAGTGGTCTGGTCCCAGTCAACAATAGTGATCGCAATCCAATCTTGTTCAATAGCTACAGCTTAGTCCTATTATTGCCAGTAGGCCAATCAAATTACAAAAGAGATTGAGGTAGGATTTAAAATAATAGAGATTTAGAAAGAATTTTAAAAAAGATTGAGGTAGAACTTGAATTTAGATTTGAGTCAAATCTAAATTCATACATTTTTTATTATCCAAAATAATTTAAATCTAAATCTAAATTCATATGCATCTAAACATAACATTAATGCTATGTTTGGATACATATGGATTTGGATTTGAGCCAAATCTATTGTTTGGAAAATTAAATATGTACGAATTTGGATTTGACCCAAATCTAAGTCTAAGTTCTACCTCAATCTTTTTTGTAATTTGAAATCCTTTCTAAACCCCTATTATTTCAAATGCTAACTCAATCTCTTTTATAATTTGACCTAAATTCATGAAAGCTCGATTGACCCGCTAACAGTAATTGGATTGGACTATCGAAGTTGACAAAAACAAACCGCCACCATTGACATGGATTGGATGACCAACTTTAAACGGGATTGAACCGATGGTGACCATGGGGATCGGACCTATGGTGACCACTAGGATTAGACCTATAGCTTCTATCAAGATCGAACAAATGGCCACTACTAGGACCAGATGGCCAACTTCTATTGAGACTAGACCGATGATGACAATGGGGAACAAAAAGCTGACTTCCACATAGACTGGATTGATAACAACAACCAAGATCGAACTAACTATGACAACAGGGACCTGACGGCCAACTTCTACTGGGTTCGGTCTCGATGGAAGTTGGCTATCCGATCCTAATGGAAGTCGATTATCTAGTCTTAGTGGTTGCCAGTCCTAATGGTCACCGTCAGTCCTGTCTCGGTGGTTGCTGCTGTCTAATCCCATTGGAAGTCAACCGTTTGGCCTCAATGGTCATTGTTTTTCTAGTCCCTATGGAAATCTGATGTCCAATCCCCGTCATGGTAGTCGATTTAGTCTCGATGGAAGTTGGCCATTAGGCCCCCATCGTCATTGGTGCTATAGTTCTAGTTGGTTTTGACTATTTGATCCTAGTGAAAGTTGGCCATTCGGACTGTTGATTTTAGCCAATCTTTCAAGTTCCTTTTAAATTCAAATATAAAATTTGAAATTTTACTTTAAATCCAATCAAAGAATTTTAATATTATAATTTAAAATTTTATATATCATTCAAATAAAGAATTTAAAATTTGTAAATTTCAAATGATTCGAAATTCATAGATTTTAAATTCAAATTCCTAACTTAAATCCACCCATTCAAATGCAACCTAAAGTATTTTAAGTTTGGGTTGGACTTTAATTGAGGTAAAAATTTAAAAAAACACAAATAATCTAATATTAATGATAAAAAACATATTTAAAAATATAAAAAGTATGGTTCAAGTTTGGTTAAATTTCAAAGAAAGAAAACCAAAACCTAATCGAAACCATTCAATTTTCAAATTTATAAAATCAAACGAAGCTTTATTAATGATTGATTTTATTTAGAGCCTGTTTGGGTAAGGAGCAATTGGCATTTTGAAAGCATTTCTTAGCTTTTCAAATGTTAAAAGTTATTTATAATTTTTTTAATGGGGCAAAATGACTTTTGAAATGTGGATTGAGAAATAGTTTAAAAGTGAATTTCCAAAAGCAAATGAGAATTGGATTTGAAATGCCCAATGCAAGTTGGAGAATTTGATGAGGGGACCTATTTTTATAAATGACCATGCTAACTTTATTTTTTTTCTCTCTTCTAATTTTGCAAATGGATTTCCATAATTTTTGTAATTGGATTTCATAATTTTGTAAATGACTGTGCTAGGTATTTTTTATTCTTATTATATAACTTATTAAATTTTATGTTATTTTAAATTTTTTCACATTTTTTAAACATTTATAATATATTATATTTGTATATGAAAAATAATCATAAATCAAAATCTCTTTCAGTCATTATATATTTAAAAGCACATTTTAAAAATATAAATAGTTATTAATTCAAATAATTTTTAATTTATCAAATTAACTTTAAAAAAATATATTTAAATATAAATTTTATTATAATAACTGACATTTACTGAATTGACTTTTGTCAAATGAGTTTTTGATAATTAAAAATTGAACACACACTTGGTTTTTATTGGTTTTGTTTGGTGTGGTCAATTTTGTGTGGTTTTGCTCACTGCCCAACACTCAAAAAAAAAAAAATTAGGGGGAAAACATATCTTTAACCCAACATGTAAACTATCTATAGATTCATATAAATATTAATAAGTTTTCATAAAAAGGCACTCTAGATAGGGTTACATGAAAAATTTGTCCCAAAAGATGAGTTTGGGATCTTAAACTTTTTTTGGAGCAATATTTTCTTTTAATATTTTAAAACAACGTAACATTGCCCCTACCGTAAAGGAATGTTAATTTTGTTTGTTAGTTATTGATCAAAAAATTACAAAAAAACATTTCAAAAATTTTTAAAAAGGACCAAGAAAATTATACAAAAGGACTTAAAAATTACAGAAACTCATTTTTTATAATTTTTGGATTCTTTTATATAATTTTTGAAATTTTTTCTGTGATTTTTTTTGTCAACAAACTGGCTAAATTAACATTTATTAATAGTGGGGCAATATTGCATTGTTTTAAAATATTGAAGAGAAACAATATATAAAAAATGAGTATAAGGTTCTAGACATTCCTATATATATAGTTTAAGAACAAATTTGCCTTTTAACCCCTCTAAATATGTATTTTATGTTTTTATCAATAGAATCAATAAAAGCACAAAATTCTCAAAGAGAACAAAAACTATAAAAAGAGTATTTTATCGATAGAAAGAAAGTTTTAAGATATTTAAATTACCGATAGTAACCTTAATCTATCGATGATTTGAAGGCCCTAAAAAAGTTATAAATAAATTGTTGCTTTATCAATCATTTTAGCAAGACAAAGACAATAAGCGATGGAGGCAATTATTCGTCAACAAAGTGAAAAAACTATCTATAGAAAACGTAATTCATCAAACTATCGATATATAGTTTTATAAAATATCGATAATTTTAGACATAAAACAAAAAATCATGACGAATTAAACTCTAAAAGCTTTAGATCAGGGGAAATTAAACAGTAAAAGTCTTTAGAAAGAATTCTGGGAAATTCAATTTTTTTTTTTTAAATATGCTCTGTCATAAATCTCTTTTAACTACTTACAATGGATCCTTGAATACCCAGTTGAATGCTACACTTTCTTCCATTGATCCGTACAACCGTATTGTTCTTTTCTTCACTTCACTTTTACATATGCAAAACAATCTTCTTTTATAATTAAAGCATGAGCTTCTAAAAGATTCTATATGAAAGATTAATCCCATCTATAGAATATAGATAAAATCATTCCTTTATAATAATGTCAAAATTTTAGGAGCTGTAAAAAACTTTTAAAATTAAGGTAATGCAATTACTTAAAATATGTTATACAGTTTTTTGATGTTTAATGAAAAATAGTGGACAAAAGTGTCATGAAGCATATTGGGCAAGGTGGAAAATAAAGTATTTCATTATTTATTTGTGTTTGGCTTTTACCCTTTTAGGCTTTCACGTGTATTGGTTGTTTTGGATTAGTTAGTGGAGGTTTATACTTTATATCTCTTAACTTTCCTATTTCTGTTTTGTTTTTAGCCATGACTTTCTTATCAATGTCGTAAGTGGAAAAAAAGTCACCTTTCCAACAAGTTTTGTCCCATTACAAAAGCAAAAAATATAAATGAATAAAGGTTATGCTTTTTGTATTCACTTTCATAATGACAATAATTTAAGCAATAGTTTTTTTAAAAAATTAATGATTAAATTGCACTGAATTAATGGAACTTTGACTTATATATAAATGTTTATTTATTATTAAAAATTAGTAATTAATTTTCAATTTTAAAAGTTTTTCTGATATATTCTTAGTTGACAGTATATTATTTCAATAGTTTTTGTGTAAATATTTTTTTTAAAGCCAAAGAAAGGTTAAAATAAACTAATGTACTTGATTTGTCTTTTTAAAAATGGAATGTCCAATACACTAATTAATCATAAGAGCTCTTATGTTTTTTCTAGCCAAGGAAACCTAGCTACTTATACAAAATTATAGGGACATATGTTTTATATATATATATATATATATAATCACTGACTTATAAGTTATGTCATGAAGCTTCACTTGTCAAAGAGAATGGGGCATAAGCGTGTAATTAATACTCCTATAATGAATTTATGATGCAAATAATACATTTGAACTTTAAATTATGACTTTATAACGTCTTTTAAATTTGAACCACATGCAAATGATATTTTTATTCAGAATATAAAATTTTTTTTTTCGGCTTGATTATATAAATGATTGTTTTAGGTTACATTTTTTAATAAAATAATAAAGATATAGGATTTATTTAAAATACGAAAAATTAATATTAAATTTATATGTAATTTTTAATTATATATATATATATTTAATTTACAAGAATTAATTTTCATTTTCACACATCATGTGCACGATTTAATTAATAAATGAAAAAACTGATATGTGTACAATTTAACACACATCAATTGTACAAGTTATTATCATTCAAAAGCTAGAAAAGTGACACCTACTGTAATTCATTATTAGGAAGAATTTCATTTAAGGATCAATGAAGCAACATATTTTCAGGTGGCTCCCAAAGAATTTCAAAATATCAGTTCAATCCTATGAGACTAAATTGAAAATAAAAAAGATCAAAATACCCTCAGTTTAAATATTAAAAAAAAACCACCAGCCACCGTCGCCAATGATCAAAGCTTCGTAGGCAACGGCAGCCATTGAACCTCCTTCTCTAGAGCTCCAGCTGCCAGCTGGACCACTATCGATGATGGCTAGAGAATTACTGGAGAATTAATTTCTTCAAAGGTGGCCAAGGTAGGTGTAGAACCCAAGACCCCTTGGTTCACCAAAAAATTTTAGACCACCAAGCTACTCAACCCATTCAATTATATAATGTATAAAATTGTATATATAATAAACCTTGTGATGGTCAAAAATGAAGTGTGCTCTGGTGGTTTCTGTGAGTCCCTTTGCCACCCACTGCAATGAAGATTTAGGTGACAGTTCTAAGGGTCTTCCTCTCATCCTATATCTTTTATTTTTGAGGGATTTCCTCTCATCTTGCCGTCTTTCTTTCTTTTTTTTTTTGTTCACTTAAGATCCTGTAGCTCTAGTGGTTTAGGCTCTTTTCTCACCATGGATGGTGGAGAATCAAGCTCCTATGGCAAAAAAAAAAAAAAGCTGCATCTTGTCTAGAAATCTCCATTGATAGAGAAACATTCTAGGGGGGCTTTGATTAGAAAGATTTTTTCTGACCATAAGCAAAATCACACTATAATAACACATGTGGTTTAGAATGGTTGGGGTCTCAAAGAATGAGAAGATGTTCACACCGTTGAATCAAGATTTCCAAATATTTTCATTTTCAAGTTTGAATCAAATGAGCAAAAAGAGCGAATATTACGCGAACGACCATGGTTAGTCTATATGTGTATTATGAGTATACAAATTTAGGATGACTATATGACTGTTGATGATGTTGATTTCAATTATGTTCCTTTTTGGGTACAATTCCACAATCTACCCACTACTACTTTGTGCCTAGAGAATGCTATTCAAATGGGTACCCAAATAGGGGATGTAGTATGGATTGAACATCTAGAGTCGAATAGGCGTATATTCCAAAATTTCCTTCGAGTTTGTATATTAGTTGATGTTAGTAAGCCTTTTCTGCTTGGGTTTTGGTCTTTAAAACCTGATCTTTTCTGAATTCTGGGTTGCAATCAAATATGAAAGATTATAGAGTTTTTGCTTTGAATGTGGAATGATCGGACACGATAGCAGAGTATGTAAAAATCCATCCCCTGTTATGGATGATGAAGATAAAAAATATGGCCATGGTTCTTAGCTCTCTGCTCTTGCAACCAAGTTAATTGATGCAACTTTAATTCATTTTAGGGAAGGGTGGTCTGAAGAAAATAGCTGGTTATAAATGGCGGCACGTGAGCATATGGATCCTAATAGGTGAGTTAAAGAAGGTGGTAGGAACAGCTACTCGGATAGGGCTGTGCATTCATCTGACATAAGTTGGTGTAAGCGACGTGATGTTGAAGGTGGTACGACACAGGGATATTTAGTTAGATACCGATAGTATTCAGATTCAATGAATTTGGGCCCCCTAAACTCCAAGCCTAATACAACCTAGTTCGAGCCTATCATCAAAAGCTACTCAGGTTTGTTTATAAGCAATGGGTCTTGTCCTACTTCTTCATCTACACAAGTTACCAGTAACCCAAGTGAGGTCTAAGACTTGCCCACTCCTCGTAGAAGAATGAAAATACTAAGAAGCCCTCCAAAAAATTTCCATTTAATCTAAGAAGAAGCGTCTACTAATTGTAAAGCATTAATTCCCTATGTCCCCATATCTCCAATGACAAAAGTTTCTACTAGACTTAAACGAGTGGATTTGGAGTAGGACCCTGAAGTCACAAATTTATCTTACTAAGCTAAATGAAGGCATCTCTTTTCTGAGATTGTAGAACTAAAGTCTGATGCCAATGATATACTTCCCACTCCTAAAGCAGCAAAATGTAAGCCTCATCGCTTCGAGCGAAATTCTTACAAGACAAAAAATAGAACTTCTATTACTCCAGAGAGACTCACTTTAACTGATGATGGTTACCTTGTCAATGTTCCTATTGCTATTAAAATTGACTTTCCTGATGAATGGTTTAAATTTAGCTCTAAATTAAATGGATTTATTTCTCCTACACCTGCTAAAGGTTTCAGTGGCTGGCCTAAATAAGCCACCAAGGAGTCATGAATCTACTCTCGTGGAAATTCCAAGGAATTGGAAAGCCCTTAGCAGAAAAGAACCTCAAGGAGGTTATTTCTAAAAATAAGCCTACACTAGCCTTCCTGATGGAAACTAACCAACAAGTAAGTTTCCTGGATCATATAAAGAGAAATTGTGGTATGTGGCACTCGTGGTATGTTAATCTATGTGGTCTTTTTGGGGGCCTAGCCTGTTGGTGGAGTGATGATATCTATGTTTAGATTCTCTACTCATGCAAAAATTATATTCATGTGGCCTTATGTTCCTTTGTTTGAGATCTCTCTAACTTCATCTCCTTCATTTATGGACCCCTGATAGAGGCCGATTGATGTCAAGTGTGGAATGAAATTGGTAACTAGGCTAAATATAACATCCCGAATTTCTAATTTTGTGTTAATGACTGATTAGGGATGAGTTAGTGATTTAATGTAGAGATTAGAGTTCTGAGTAGTGAAGTGATATATTGACTCATTGGGATGTTATATGAATAGATATAAGTAGAAGAGTAAGGCCCTAAAGTAGAGCTTGTGAGCATAGTGAGGATTTTTCTCATTGTGCCACGCACCATGGCGGGTGGCAGATGCGTCATGGCACATGGAGCAGAAATTAGTTTAATAGGAATGTATCCAGCTCAAAAAATAGAAGGGAGAAATGTGGGAGGAGAGGTCTGGAGTGGAGAAGAGTCAGGGCTATGCTAGGGCAAGCTAAATCAAGAGCAAGGATGGTGTTTCCGACTCATTACTTACTGGGTAAGTCACATACTGCCTTAACCTCTGAGTCTACCCTATTTTCTCTTAGTTTTAATTAATGGGAAAGTGAATTCGGGAGTTTTATGGAGTTGATTTCTTATTCGATAGTAATAAAAAGGTTCTCTGGAGTTAAACTAGTGCTTTGTAACTAGTTTAAATTGAAACGATAAAGTTTTGAAGCTTTAGGCAAGAATTGCCCTAATTTAGAGAAAGAGTAGTGAGAGAAAATTGTTAGAAAATGTTAAAACTTAAAATGAGGGGTGAGCAATGGTAATGTGTATAATCGAGTGTGAAATGTGAATTTGATAGCAATTAAGTGTTTAATTACGATAATTGGCACTTTTGGTCAATAGAGAAATTAACTCTGAATGCCAATTCTGTGTAGATTCTAGTGTGTAATGCATGAATTATGAGAGAGAACCTTAAATAGGGTTGAAATCACACATATAACCTTTTCTCATGAATAGAAGGGTTGAGGTAACTATATAGTTTATTATGTTTATTAGCTATTATAATTATGTAAAAGTAAATGTCAAATTGTGAATTTATGAGTTTTAGCATGAGCTTTGCGTTATGAAATAAATTTGAAAAATTATTGATTTTCATGAGTATATATATATATATATTGTGGAAAGGTATATAAGTAGTGAAAGTTGTAAAAGAGCATGATCATAGGGGGTGGGAGTTCACCCAATATATGTGGGGTTGTGTGTGTGGAGATTTGTAAGTGAAAAATTCATATGGTTAGACTAGCGCCATGGGACACTCAGTGTAGCATTTTATGGGTTGTTACCATAGGTAATCTGGTATAACATCTTGTGGGACTATTACAATGGGATATCCGCAAGTCTGGCAACTCCTTAGTGCCCGTTAAGGTACAGTTAGGAGTCAACGATGCCTGTATCACAAGTGTGTGAAGAGGAAAAATCATAGTCTGTAGGTGGGATAGATTACCTTTAGCCGGGTATTTCTACTACCAAAAGTGAGCTCGGGTCAACAAGTGGTTGATCCCGAAGAGCCTATGGTTTCACGTTGGGGAGTTTTAGAGGAATAGTCCATAGTTGATCATGTTGTGGTGTAAAAGTGTTTGAAATGTGATTTATATACGAAAAAGATAATTTAGTATTGATATGTTATATATGTGTGTGTGCGTGCGCTATATAATGTTTTCAGTTACTTTGAAATAGTTATTTGTGATAATAGACATTTAATGAGCTATATTTGGTTACTAAGATTTTTATCTCACCTGTGGTTATTTATATTTTTTAGGGTTTGGTACTAGTAGGTCAAAGAAAAATGATATAGGTTGAGCTGACATCTCTTACCTAAGTCTTTGTAAGATATGGTGTAATGATTTGTGAATTATAAGTCCAAGGTATGTATAAGTTGCCCTAGGATTTGTACATGTGTATTAGTTATAATTATGGTGTGTTTTTGATTTTGAACTCCCTAGCCATTGTATGTGTGTGAATGATGAAATGACTGAAAAGGCTAGTGCATAGATGTAATTATGTGTGTGTATGAAAAAGGGTGGAGATTATACGAAGTGAGTTGGCCACATATGAGACTAGAAAAGTGAAAATGGGGTTTTGGCCCAAAGTGTGAAATGGATAGATTATAGGCTAAATTTATGTATATGTGTTATATTATACATGTGTATAGTCAATTAGGTGTATTTTCTCCATTTAGACTTGATCAAGGCCCAAAAAAATGGCTGATGACAATTGGTTTCGAATTGAGATACTTGAATGGCAAAACTTTGATAGAAAATGGTCAAAGTGTATTTTAGTGTTCAATTTTTGATAGAAATATCGGATCGGGATGAAACTAGTGTCATTAGTTAGATTTCAAAATAAGCTTCATATGAACACTTGAACCATCCCAATCGGACTCCGTATATGGAAATGGCACGCATCTGAATTTCATATCAGAAACTGCCATTTGACAACAAATTCAGGTGTGTGCGTTGCGATGTATGTACTCGCATACCGCGGTGCACGGCACAGAGCAAGCGATTGTGGCTTCTATACCACATGCCGTGGCGCATGTGGCACAAGCCATGGCACATGGTACAAATTTTTACTTTATTTTTAAGTAATGCACATGTTTTCTTGACTTTTAATGTACCAAATCTATATGCTTCCACTGTGTATGTAATTGTGTATGGGGTTGAATAAACCAAATGATTATACAATGTTTTCTAAAAATATTTTATTGGGATTCTAATGTTTTCAACAATTTAAATTCAAAGATTAGAAGTAATTAGTGATTTTAGTAGTGGAACGTATGGTAATGTCAGTAACGGCATTACACTAAAGGGGTTAAAGATTCTTGGCTCTGCTTGGGAGATTTTAATGACTTCTTCTCATTATCTGAAAAAAAATGGGAGGCAACCCTTAAACTGTGCTAAAGGTCTTGAATTTTCAACTTTTTACTGTAAATTACAAACTTCTTGATTTGGAAACTAAGGCTTTCGGATTTACTTGGTACAGTTAAAGAGTTAATCAGGATTGTGTAAAAGAATGCAATTGATAGAGCCATGGCTAACTCAGCTTTTCAAGAGAAATTCCCAAAATCTCTGGCTATTCACATTGATTCAGTGGCTTCTAATCATCATTTTTTGCTTGTTTGCTTGTGCTTTCAAGATAAAAAAACTCCTTGGTCTTTCAAATATGAGATTAACCAGGCATCACATCTTGATTTCAAGAAGATTGTCAAGAAGGCTTGGTTCATCAAGGACCCTTCATCTTGGATAGTGCCTCAATTTATAGATGTATAAAGCATTGTAGCAAGGAATTAATCTCCTGGAGCAAGAAAGCCTTCCCTAATAACAAGAAGGCAATTGAGGGAATCATAAACAGATCGAAGATCTAAAAGAAGGGCATTATATTGCAACAAAAAGAGACGAGGTTCATCATCTCACCAATAGACTGGAACAACTATGGAAGCAAGAAGAGACATATTAGTGGTAATGGTCTAGAATTAACTGGGACTCAATAGGAAATTTAAATACTCGTTTCTTCCATAATTCTACTAGAATCAAGAGAGAACAAAATCATGTAAAACTATGAGATTTATTAGGCCAATGATGTGAAATAGAATAGGAAGTTGCACAGTTAGTCTTTGATTTTTACTAAAACCTCATTACAAAAAGCCAAACCAGTGACTTTGCTTTGGTGTTGAGCTATGTGTAGCCTTGTATTTCTAAATCTCAGAATATATGGTTGACTTCCTCTATTACTAAAGAAGAGATGAAGCAGGCTGCTTTTCAACTTGGCGCTACAAAAGCATTGAGACTAGACGGTTTCAATGGCCATTTTTGTCAAGCTTCTTGGGACGAGGTCAATGATTCTCTTTTTATGCTCATTAATAATATCTTGTTTAAAAATGAAGATCCTAGATCTCTGAATACTATAAATCTAGTTCTTATTCCTAAGATTGAGCATCCAGAAATGGTTAGTCAGTTTAGGCCTATAAGCCTATGCAATTTTGCATTTAAAGTCTTGTCTAAAATCCTAGTCAATTGTTTCAAAGGCATTTTGAGTGATTATGTGTCCCCCAGCCAACGTGCGTTTGTCCCAAGTCATCTCATTCATGATAATATCATTTTGGTGCATTAGGTTTTTCATTTTATGAAGTTGAAACGTACTGGTCGTGATTGCTACTTTGCTTTTAAGATGGGCATGAACAAAGCATTTGATAGATTAGAATGGGGCTTTATAGAGGCTTTGTTATACAAGATAGGGTTTTGTGATATTTGGGTAAGATGGATTATGAAATGTGCTAAGTGCCCTATTTTCAACATTTAGGTCTCAAGGAAATCCATTGCACAAATTCATCCTGATAGAGGTGTGAGGCAAGGAGATTTGCTCTCTCCATATCCTTTTATAATTGCAAGTGAGGTTTTATCCCAAATGCTAAAATCACACTCGGATAATGGTGACATTGTTGGCATCCGTATCATGGATGACTGCCCCATGCTAACTCACTGCTTGTTTGTAGACGACACAATCCTATTTCTTCATGCTGATAGGTAAAATTGCAGCACCATAAAAGAGCTCCTTCTGTCTTATTGCAATGCTTCAGGTCAAAGAATTAATTATAATAAGTCCTAACTATTTTTTTCTGCTAATACTCCACAAGCCACTAAAGATGAAGTTTATTCTTTTCTTCATATTACGGCAGTGGAAAATCCAGGGTCTTACCTTAGACTCCCGATCTTATGGGGTCAATCAAATATGACAGCGCTTGCTTATGTGAGGGATAAAGTGGGAAAGAAAGTCCATAGTTGGAAGAGCAAATTTCTAACATTTGCTAGTCTTGAATTTATGATTAAGTCAATAATTAATGCTATCCTTATTTTCCCTATAACTTGCTTCAAATTCCCCAAGTGGACTTGTACTGAACTTAATAGCCTTGTTGCTAATTTCTTTTAGGGACAATTTGATTTTAGAAATAGTATTCATTGGAAGGCATGTGATAAACTTTGTGCTCCTAAACATTAAGGAGGGCTTGGCTTTCAAGATTTTATGAACTTTAATGATGCATTGCTTGCTCAGACGACGTGGCATGTGCTAAATAACCCCTATCAACAATGGGTTAAAGTACTAAAGGCAATTTACTTCCCATCTTGTTCCTTGTTGCAAGCTAGTCATGGTTCTAAAGCTTCTTGAGCTTGGAGTAGCATCTTGGTTGGGAGAGATCTACTACTTAAGGATACTTGTTATAGGGTGGGATCTGGACATGGCATTGAGGTTTGGAATGATCCTTGGATTCTAAGTTTGCCAAGTTTTAGAGCTTCTCATTTGGAAGATGTTAATGTCGATAAACATATGAAAGTTGCTGACCTTATTTCAAATGGAGCTTGGAGACTAACTCTTGTACAAGAAATAGCCTCCAAAGAAACTATTGATTGCATTAAATAGATTCATATTCCTGTTTACGCCTTTGATGATATTGCTGTTTGGACAGGTGCCAAAAATGGTAAATATTCCTCTAAGCTTGGCTATAGGAGGGAATATGCATGGCAACACTCGAAGTTTACCTTGGCACCTAGCAACTCTCCTAGCTACTCAGGTGCTCTTTAGAAACAAATTTGGAAGTTGAAAATACTGATAAGGGAGATTCGACTATCATCACTTTCGTTATCTAACAAACTCAATTTTTTTAAGTAAATTATACATTCATTTAACAAGAGACAATAGATAATTAACAAATATTGTTGAGAAATTAATAAGTACAGTTATACAATTAACAAGTGATTTGGTTGTTTTTTCAAAACAATAGTTAAACAAGTCTTGTTATGGTATTAACAAGTCAAGCTATGCAATTAACAAGTATTGTTGCGTAATTAACAAGTAAAGTTATATGATTAATAAGTAATGCAGTTTAGTTGAAGGACTCATGAATTTGACAAGTAAATTCAAGTAATTAACAAGTCCTATTAAGGTATTAACAATGATAGTTATGATTAACGAGTAATGTAACTTTGTTGTAGGAGTCATGGACTTAACAAGGAGAGTTAAGTAATTGACAAGCCCTGTTAAGGTATTACCAAGTATAGCTACTTGATTAACAAATAATTTATTTCTATTGCAGGACTTGTGGGGTTAATAAAGAAAGTTAAATAATTAATAAGTCTTGTTAAGGTATTAACAAATAAAGTTATGCAATTAACAAGTAACGTAATAATCAAGTGGTCTGGAAATGAGGTTTATTATATATAAAATTTTATATATCATATTTGAATGTGTTGAGTGGTTTGGTGGTTTAAAATTTTTTGGTGAATCAAGGGATCTTGGGTTCTACACCCAGCTTAGCCACCTTTGAAAAAATTAATTTTCCATCCATTGCTAACGGTGGTTCATTCAGCTACCGGAGCTTTAGCGACAGAGGTCTAGTGGCCGCCGTCGTCAGTAAAGCTCTAATCGCTAGCGACAGTGACTAGTAATTTCTTTTTAAAAAAATATTTAAATTGAGGGTATTTTAATATTTTCTACTTTTAACTTATTTTCAATTTAATCCCATAAGATTAAATTGATATTTTAAAATTCATTAGAAGTCACCTGAAGATATGTTATTTTCTTAATCCTTAAATAAAAATATCTCTTATCATGGACTCGTTATGTTTTGATTAAAAATTTTAATAACGTAAATATAAAATTCATATATATGGAATTTTTTCAATTATTTGCGTATAATTTTTTTAATTAAATTTAAGCAAATTTTGTCAATATGTCCAAGCACCCTCGAAGACAACGCTCCGCTTTGAAACGGTGTCAAACTGATGATGCGGCACGAGGACGCGTGCTTGCCTACGGGGTGCGTAGTACAAACCCAAAGCCACGGAAGTACAATGTCTCATCCGGCAATAAGAATAAGTTGAAGGGTAATATCGGGAATCCATATAGCTGTCCTGCCACCAGCCCCACCTGCACCTTCCACTTAGTTGAAAAATTGCTGTCTGATATCTCACCCATTCCCCCTCGAAACAACCTAACTTTTCTTTCCTGTGTGCGCTGTCGCTTGCTTTAAGGAAGAATTACATTTCCTGCCCCAAAATAATTCACTATTGGTTTGATCCTTGTTGTCTTCAGATTTATGATTAAATCAAATCTTCATCATTTTAATAATTTTAATTTAGTGTTTATAGTTGGAAAAAAATAATATATTTTTAATTAATTTTATTCCATTATTTATATTTTTTTATCAATACAAATAATATTTTTCTAAAAAATATTATATATAACTTGTTTCGTTTTGGTCCGAGGCTACATATTAAAAAGTCATAAAATTAAAATAAATTATAATTAAATCATTTTATTTTTTTATAAAAAAATATATGAAAATAAATTATTACATTAATTAGTTGGCTAACTCCAACAATCTTGAACAAGAGTACTGTTTATTTTTCTTAATTGATACTAATTTTGTTCTAAATTATAGGGTACTTTTAAAGAAATTTTTCCGTCTTAAATTATATAACTCTTTTAGTATATTAAAATTTTATTAAATGTATCAATTTTAATATCATTTTTTTTCTTTCTATAATTAATTTTTATTTTTTATTTTTAATATATTAAATTATAGTTATTTTTGAAAGTTTACATTTTTGTTTTGAAAAGATAAAATTGTTAAGTATATTTAAAAAAATTTATTAATATGTGAGATTTTATCTAAAAATATTTTATAACTTATGATGGAAGGAATATTTTTTATAGCATTTTGAGATGATGACTTTCACTCCAATAATTTAATTGTGTTTATATTTAAAGATATAATGTGATTTTTAATAATTAATTTCTTTTTATGGTTTCTTCTTTTCTTTCTAGATTTTGCGAAAATTTATCACTATAAAAAAACATGGCAAGACTTACATGTTAATCATATCATTAATTTCAGAATTTAAAATTAGGGTGATGGACTGGTTTTGAAGAATATGTGAAATTATAAAATTCTAAACTTTTTCAAATTTTGACAAAAAATTAAAATTAACATTAAATAAAAATTTGCAAGAAATTCTAATTTTTAAGGAAAAGTAAGTTTGTTTGAAAATCTGTTTTGAGGATAATTTTTTATTTTTTAAAATAAAAAAATTTAATTGGTAACCTATTTTTAAAAAATATTTTAAAAAATAAAAAATAAAATATTATTTAAGAAAATAAAAAAATAAAATAAATTTTAAGTATTTTATAATTATTATTTCAAAAGATAAGGAAGAATGAAAAAAATTATTTTTATTATTTTTAAAATATGTTTTATAAAATACTAATTTAAAAAAAAAAAACCAGTTTCAATCAATCCCATAATTTCCCTGTTTTTCTTCGTTGTCTACCACATCGGCACACCCTTTATATTGTCATTTCTCTCGGCTTAGTTCGGTACCACCTTTGCAATGTCGCCTCGTGTCAGAGACCTACAGTTAACTTCTCTTGCTGGTAGCCGTGAAATCTCCTCCTCCGCTGATCTCGGCGACCTCGAGGATGTCCGGCTCCTGGACTCCTACGACAAAACAGATTCTTCTTATGGATCTGAAGAGGGAATCAAGAGGATTCAGGTCAGAGTCTCTGGCATGACCTGTGCTGCCTGCTCCAATGCTGTCGAAGCAGCTCTCAAGGCCATTGATGGCGTGCTCAGTGCCTCCGTGGCTCTGCTTCAGAATAAGGCTAATGTCGTTTTCAACTCAAGTCTGGTCAAGGTTGTTATTTCCTTGTTTGACATCAATTAATGATCAACTGTTTGATTTGAAATGTTAATTGCAGACTAGATTTCACTCTCAGATTTGGGTTGTTTCGTAGTTGAATGTTGCTTACTGATAATCTGAGCCATTCTTGCTTTCCCTGTGCTTCTACACTAATCATAGATCCCCTATCTTGTGATCATCTTTTTCTACGTTAATCAATGACATACATTTTCATGTAATATGAACATATTCTTATTACACTTGGCTGGTTTGTGTCAGATATTTGAACAGACAAGATGTTTTAATGCATCATTATTCTTTCTGCTGCACATTTTTTGTTTTCAAGTTCCGACCTCTCCATTTGTCTACCTCATGTAGTCAGTGATTATATCTTTGGTAAACGTGTTCATTTTAAGGGATCATAAACTCGACCTTAACATTTTCAATATGTATCACGCTTTTAAACTCTATTCGTAGTACTCGAATAATTACTTTCTAATTATGGCTGCAGTCAGTTATATGTGTATTTCGTTAGTTAATTTTGTGTGCGTTCTCTTCTTTCCATACGAATATTATAGCATATGATTATTTTTGGACCGAAGGACATGTTAATTTTCTGTACGCTTTTCAATGCCGAGAATGAGCTTTGGTGAATCCTCTCTTTCCCTCTTATGCAGCCACAAATCACAAGCTTTTAAACTGATGCACGTCTCCTCTTCTCGCAGTGTATACTACTTCTTTGATCGCAGTAAAACATAATATTATGATCAGAAGCCACTCAGGCAGGTCTCCTTCACCAAAAAGTCAATTCTGGGAAAAACTAGAAAATGGTTATGTTTCTTGAATGCCAGATATACGGGCACCTGCATAAACTGGCTGCAAATAAATTTGAATTCTGATTGAATGTTAATGGTAAATTTGGAGAAAGGATGAGAGAAGAAGGGAGAGAATCACTAGAAATTGTTTGACCCCACCCCACGCCTTTCTCCTTCTCTTCATGCCTCTTTCCAAATTTACCTGGTGCATTATCAGGTATATGTAGAGATCCACGTTAGCTGAAAAGCCAGTTATATGTACTTTGTAGAGTTATAACCTTTCTTCAGTACTTATTTTTATGAATGGGTGTCAGAAGCTTATATTAAGTTGATATTAAATTTTACTCTGTACTTTGTCTGAAACCAGGACGAAGACATTAAAAATGCAATTGAAGATGCTGGATTTGAAGCAGACATATTACCTGAGTCCAGTACAGTTGGACCAAAACTGCAGCAAACCCTGGTTGGACAGTTCACAATTGGTGGTATGACATGTGCAGCTTGTGTAAATTCTGTTGAAGGTATTTTGAGGAATCTTACTGGGGTCAAAAGGGCTGTTGTAGCTTTGGCAACTTCCTTGGGGGAAGTTGAATATGATCCTACTATAATTAGTAAAGATGATATAATCAATTCAATGGAGGATGCTGGCTTTGAAGCTTCATTTGTACAGAGTAGTGAGCAAGATAAAATAATTTTAGGGATTGTTGGTTTGTACAGCCTGATTGATGCGCAAGTTTTGGAAGGCATTCTCAGCAGCATGAAAGGATTAAAACAGTTTCGTTTTGACCAGATATCATGCGAACTGGAAGTTCTATTTGATCCTGAAATTCTCAATTCTAGATCCTTAGTTGACGGGATTGAAGGGGGAAGCAACGGGAAGTTTAAATTACATGTTAGGAGCCCATATGCAAGAACGATATCTAAGGATGTTGAAGAGATCACAGCTATGTTTCGACTTTTTATCTCAAGTCTGCTTCTAAGTGTGAGTACCTTAGTCCCTGACTCTCATATAGTAAGATCTAGGTTGCTTCATGAATATTCATTGGAAACCTTTTTAAATAAATTTTTCTTTGTGCCTCTGTATCAGATTCCTCTCTTTCTCATTGGTGTAGTTTGTCCTCATATACCAATGTTATACTCCTTACTACTTTGGAGATGTGGGCCTTTCCTCATGGATGATTGGCTGAAGTGGGCATTAGCTACTGTTATCCAATTTGGAATTGGAAAGCGCTTCTACATTGCGGCTGGCAGAGCTCTTAGAAATGGTTCAACTAACATGGATGTGTTGGTTGCTTTGGGAACTACAGCTTCTTATGTCTATTCTGTTTGTGCTCTTCTTTACGGTGCCCTTACTGGATTCTGGTCTCCGACATATTTTGAAACAAGTGCCATGCTCATAACATTTGTATTGTTGGGGAAGTATTTGGAATGCCTTGCAAAGGGAAAGACATCAGATGCCATCAAGAAGTTAGTAGAGCTGGCTCCTGCGACAGCTTTATTGGTAGTCAAAGATAAAGGTGCATTTAACTTTCCTTTTTCTGTGCTTCGTATTCCTAAGGAAATATCAATGGTGAGATGTCTTCAGGCTTTGATTATCTTATGTTTGAGGTGCAAGCTCTTGATTGAAGTCCACATTATTGATTGGCTTCTAGATTTCAGTGCAACTTTATATTAGAAGTTGAGAATTAATAATTTAAATTTATTTCTTTTGTAGGTGGTAAACCTGTTGAAGAAAGGGAAATAGATTCATTGCTCATTCAGCCTGGTGACACGTTAAAGGTTCTTCCTGGTGCAAAGATTCCTGCTGATGGCATCATTACATGGGGCTCAAGTCATGTCAATGAGAGTATGGTAACTGGTGAAGCTGCACCTGTTTCAAAGGAAGTTAATGCATCTGTTATTGGAGGTACTATAAATTTACATGGTGTCCTTCACATTCGAGCCACCAAAGTTGGAGCTGATACAGTTTTGAGTCAGATAATTAGTCTGGTAGAGACAGCCCAGATGTCCAAAGCCCCTATTCAGAAATTTGCTGATTATGTAAGTATTCTATTATGGTTTTATTTGATCATGCTGCAGTGGGTGATCCACCCATGTTTCATTGGTTATAGTGTTATATAATTTGAAGATCTATTTTTGTTTGTTTGTTTCAGAAGCTAGAGTTGCGTTTTCTTTTCTCTTAGCTAGTGAAGTGTTTCCAATGTGCAGTAAACTATTTCATGCTACTACGTGGCCTGGTTTTTGTCAGCAGGTCATGATTGCGTTAGTTTAAAATTTTTAAAATAATGATAAGGCATCAAGCTTTGTGATTTAGAATTCTCATTCATATTTTTGAACTTGCTCTGCTTGGGCTTGATATTTTTCATGGCTTCGCAGAGGGAGGGAAGGATAATTATACTGGGTTGTTTTGGGAAAATCATGATTGTTTTATATTTATGTGTTTCACTATATCTTTTTGTTTGCAAAGTTTATTTAATTTAGTATACATCAGCTGGCAAAAGATAATCTGAATAGCAAATAGTGAGCATCTAGTTAGTTTGTGGTTTGCTTTCTTCTATTTGAAATTATTCATAGAATTGGAATTGTTGAATCCACTCATTTGAAATTTAAGCTTTCTTCCTAGCTAGTCACAAAAAAAAAAAAAAGCTACCCTATATTGTTCTACCTTTATAATATTTAGAGGCTGCATTTCCCATGGATGTAGTTTTAAATGCAACTAAAGTACTTTTCGTTTGCAGGTAGCAAGCATTTTTGTCCCTACAGTTGTTTCTTTTGCATTATTGACATTATTGGCTTGGTAAGTTCACAGTGACTAGTTTTGGCACATTGATAAAACTAGATTTTTATTATAATTGCAATGCTTCTCCGTATTTACTCTCTCATGCCTTTGGGTTCACCATTCATAGGTACGTTGCTGGAGCTTTAGGAGCTTACTCTGATGGGTGGCTGCCAAAAAATGGAAATCACTTTGTTTTTGCCCTTATGTTTGCAATATCTGTGGTGGTGATTGCATGTCCCTGTGCACTTGGCTTGGCAACGCCAACTGCTGTCATGGTTGCAACAGGGGTTGGGGCTAAGAATGGAGTTTTAATTAAAGGAGGAGATGCCTTGGAAAAGGCTCAGATGGTGAAGTACCTAATATTTGATAAAACAGGAACTCTAACTCAGGGAAAAGCCACTGTTACGACTGCCAAGGTATTCACAGGAATGGATCGGGGAGAGTTTCTTACATTGGTGGCTTCTGCAGAGGTGACTTCCAATTCTTGATCACTTGCTTTGTTTCTCATTGTCTTTTGTTGTATGAGCAGATTAACTGTCCCAACAGGGTTTATGCATTCTGTCATAAGAATAAAATCAGAAACGATTTATTATATGTGATTAAATGTTTGGTTCTTAGTACTTACCATCATATTACTTGGGAGAAAAATCAGAGACACTAATAATTTTTTTATCTTTGTTTTTCTGTGTCAGGCTAGCAGTGAGCACCCACTGGGGAAAGCAATTGTAGAATATGCACGTCATTTTCATTTCTTTGATGGGTCATCTGCAGCCACTGGTACCCAAGATGTTGCCGAGGAGTTAAATTCTGGATGGCTTCATGATGTCTCAGACTTCTCTGCTATTCCAGGAAGGGGCATCCAGTGCCTTTCAGATGGGAAGCGTATTCTGGTGAGACCTTTTTGATGTACAATGTGTCCATCCTTTATCTCTTAAAAGCTGTGAATTATTCTTCACATCTTCGTATTAGTTTTTTATCAGACAACGAATGCCCTGAACAGGTTGGTAACAGGAAGCTAATGGTGGAAAGTGGCATAAATATTCCGACCCAAGTGGAAAATTTTGTAGTGGATCTGGAAGAAGGTGCTAAGACAGGAATACTTGTTGCATATGGTGACGAATTAATAGGCGTTTTAGGGGTTGCAGACCCGCTAAAAAGAGAAGCTTCTGTGGTTATAGAAGGACTCCGAAAAATGGGTGTCAGTCCTGTTATGGTTACCGGAGACAATTCGAGAACTGCTCAGGCTGTTGCCAAGGAGGTGTGTTTATGTTTTCTTTATGGTTGGCTTTTAAAGCATCTTCTAATAACTTATGGATCATCTTGATTTTAGAGGCCTTGCTTAATATGTGAGGATACAACATCTGAAATAGACTTGCACAGAAAATACCCAATATTTTTTTGCATGGGTTATAGAAGTTTTAGTGCGTGTAGTTGCATGACTCAAATCTTGGACAGGAATAATCGATGTATGGATAAAAAGGGTAAACTAGAATTATTGTTTTTTGGTATTGAACCACATAAGCCACCATTGACCTCCATGTCAGCAAAAGGCTCCAACTTAGATAATGACAAGAAAATTCACACAGCCCAAGTCACGTGATTTCCATCACTCATTGTTTATTTTAGATTGTTCCACCTGTAACACTTGTCACAATTGTATTGTATATATCTCGCTATATATATGGCTGATCATGCACATACTATTCATCGAGCGGTACACAAACAATTAGGTCACATTTTCTTATTAAAATATAATAAAATGAAATGAATTAAAAAAATTAAGGTAAAAATAAGATGATCAAAGAGAATAGGTGAGTACATTTGTAAGGAGGAGGGGTAATTTGTACATGGAGTTGAGAATTATGATTCATGAGATTTTTGAAGGGTGTGATGATTCCTATATTTATAGTATATATTAATGAAGTTTATCATATTTATCATGGCAAGAACGGTGATTTAGTTCATTTTTGTCTTAATTTTTTTAATCATTCCATTCTAGTAACCAAACAGGATCTTAATCTTTCATGATCTGATTTGGAGCCTTTTGTTGACATGGAGGTCAATGGTGGCTTATGTGGTCCAATATTTGGCTTATATTCTTTCCTCTTTTCCAATATAAGCGGTGTGTGATTTTCAATTTGCAACTTTTAACCACTAGAGTTTTTGCTCTGCTAAAAGACTAGTTAAGCCTAGAAGATTAAATTAAGGAACAATTCATGAATAGCTTTATTGTAATCTCTAAAACAATCTTCCATGCCAAAGCCTTTTGGACTTAAGGTCCATATGTTGAAATTTCATTTAATTAAGAACAAGATTATTTGGTCATCTAGGCAAATGAAATTTTGTCAAAAACCATTTCCCTTATTACAAAATGAGTAAAAATGGATGAAATTGTGTTGACTAACTCTCAATCTAACCTGGTAGTACTGGATATTAGATAGTTGTATAAGAAAAACGCATTTTTTGTTGACAGGTTGGAATTGAAGATGTGAGAGCAGAGGTGATGCCAGCAGGAAAGGCCGAGGTTGTTCGCTCATTTCAAAAAGACGGGAGCGTAGTGGCGATGGTGGGAGATGGAATTAATGACTCTCCGGCGTTAGCTGCTGCGGACGTAGGCATGGCGATTGGCGCCGGCACGGATATTGCAATAGAAGCTGCAGACTATGTGCTGATGAGAAACAATCTGGAAGATGTGATCACAGCCATTGATCTCTCAAGGAAGACATTTTCTCGAATTCGATTGAACTATGTATTTGCAATGGCTTACAATGTGGTTGCCATACCTGTTGCTGCTGGGGTCCTGTATCCTTCATTAGGGATCAAGCTGCCTCCTTGGGTTGCTGGTGCATGCATGGCTCTCTCATCAATAAGTGTTGTTTGCTCTTCTTTGCTTCTTAGGAGATATAGAAGACCCAGACTTACTACAATTCTTGAAATAGTTGTAGAATAACTAGAAATTAATAACAATGTTGGAATTTGGATTAATTTGTGACATTGGTTAGTAGATACATAGCAAGGCCACAAAAAAAAAAAAAAAATAAAGGATAGAAAGAAGGAAATTAATGACAAAATGTCATAGATTTTGGTATTGAGTGTGTGAGAGTCGATTGGGGAAATGTAATTCCAATTTTGTGCATTTCCCTGAACTCACTGCAACCCCCCGGGGCCTCATTTGTAAAGTGCACGTGTTATTATTACAAAGCGCCGCTCCCCCCCCCCCCGGCCCGGCGGCGCTCGAGAGAACTGGTCCCGGGAAAACGATAGCTATGTCAATTTGGGCCGGGTTTTCTTCAAGTTAGGGAAACTTTTTTTTTGAGACATTGGATGGAATGAAAGACAAAATCTTTTACCAAAAAAAAAAAAACAAAAGAAAAGACAAGGGGAAATAAATGATAAAGTAAATATTCTTTAGAGAAACAGAAAGGAAATGACATCGGGAAAATTGATTTTTAAGCGTAAACTATTATTTTTCTTCTGTTATAGGGGAAAATATTATTTATTTTTGAATAAACTTACACTGACTACTAATTATAATATCATAATAATATAATAGATAAATAGAGATAAATATAGAAAGAATGTATAATTTTAAAAACAACTGACTAATTGATTGGGGATGCTTTGGTTGAAAATATAATATTGAACGGATGAAGTATGTATCGTGAATTTTTTTTTTTGGTAAGAACATATCTTGATTTTCAAGTAATGAAAAAGGATTTATTTTCCATTGATGTCAAATAGAGCCTATATCTAATACCTATGTTACTTCTTTTTTCGGCCATGTGATTGCAATGTTGCTTTACACTAAATTATTCAACTAAGTGAACTGTAATATAGTGTAGGATATAACCTAGGTTAACTTTCTAAAGGCCTAGCCAAATTGTTTGAGGTAATTTATGGATGCCTACAAGTTAATTAAGAGTGATTTGAAGAGTGAATTATAGCTAAGATGATTCTAAAACACTAAGCAACTAAAGCTAGTAAGAATGCGTGTGAATTCCCTTATGAATGGCAACGATTCCTAGGACTTTGATGGTGAAAGAATACTAATTGATGTGGCATTATTTATGTCTCTCATTGGTTAATGAATTATACTAGCTAACTCAACCCAACCCAAGTTACCTAACTAGTTTTACCCTTGTTAATTAACTCAATGGTCTCAATATGAGTTATCCTAATTAAGTCTAGATTAACAATGTATTAGGGCCTATTTAGATTTTGTTCTCGTTTTTTTATTTTTAAAACTATTTTGTAGTATAGTTTTCAAAGTATTTTTTAAACAAAATAAAATAGAAATTTGTTTCGTTATGTCAATTAAAAAGAAATTTTAAAATTTAACAATGGATAGATCGTGATGATTATATGAAGCTAATGGTAATAATTAATCATAAAAATTAATTAAGGTGATTATAATTTTCAGTAATCAAATATAGTGTATTTTAAAAATAAGAAAAATAAAAAAATAACTAAAAGTAGTTTTTATTTTTGTTTTTAAAAATAAAAAATGAAAATAGTTTTGAAAATAACTAAACAAAAAAACACTTATCCAAACAAATTTTTAATTTTTTCTGTTTTCAAAAATAAAAAATGGTTTTTAAAACAAAAAATAAACAGACCCTTAGTCTCTTCCTTTAATTAGGCCAGGGCTTAATGAGTGCTTAGCTTAGGTTACAAACTATGAAAACCTTACCAAGACCAGCAAAGAGCAAAACTCACAAACCGTGCAATGTATACTCAAAGCTATCAACACAATTACACAATCCATGCAATTATCATATTGAATTAGAGATCAAACCACAAGTTTAACAAGAGAAGAATACTCAACAAGCTTTCTTAATCAAGAACAAGATGAACTTCAACTAGAAGCATTTGATCACTCAATAAGATAAGCGAACTAGCATTTTTTTAGGTACACATGGAAACATATATTAATAACCAATCAAAAGGGTACAAATTACATAAGAAGAACTAGCCAACATTTTATCATCCACCACATTACTACAACAAGGTGGAGGATGATCAAAAGCCCAAAACAGGGGATCTAAAACATGAGAAAACTTAGCTAAACTGTTAGCGCATTCATTGGCCTCTCTAAAGGTAAAAGAAAAGAGAAGACACCAATTCCTCTGGGATTAATTCTCTTGCTTCAGTAATGAATTACTGGAAGGGAAGCCAACTAGCATTTACAACATGGAATTGAATTAAGAAAACTAGATAAGAAATGTCTTAGCCAATTGAAGAATGGATTCATGTCTCAAGCCATCTTTCTCCTAAGGATTTTCTTGCTCCTTAGCCTTCAAGCTCTATCTCCATGTCCACCATGAAATCTCCAACCAAGTCGAACATGATCTCCTCTCCAATGATGAATGAAGCCATGGATCAATGAGAAATCATAATGGCTTGGACGGTTTTGAGAAAAAGAAGAAGAATGAGATATAGAAAGGGTTTGCTTGAGAAATGATAGAGATTTGGATGAGAAAATGATTGGAAAGTTGAGAGAAAAGTGTATTGGGAGTGTGTTTCACAAGTATAGATGTGAGAAAGTGAAGGAAAATGCGAGAAAGTAGTGAGTTTTCTAACTAATGTGCAAGTTGGCAAATTTGGAGGGAAAGGATGATGATTCCAATGCTAGCTTGATCCATTATGTCTCCCCTTTCCAAGCTCCTACACTTCTTCCTTTAACACAATGTGGCATTATTCACTAATCAAATTGACCAATTGATATAAGTTGTCGCATGTCCTCACCTCTTCATTTATTTAACTTATGTCACAAAATAATAAAATAATCAATTCAATCATAATATGTGACAATTTAATTCAACTTAGATGAAAATATTAAATATAAGAATGTGAAGTGAAATGCAAAGTCAAGATCCAAATATAGAGATATTGATTCCAAGTTAAAGGCAAAATTACACCTTTTACAGAGACAACTTTAAATTTTGTCTTTCCTAAATAATTCTCAACTTAAATTAAATTTAAGAAAACTAATTTCAATCATCATAGCATATTAAAAAATATAATTCCAATGCTCAAGAAAAATTTTTGGAAAAAGTTATTTTTATGCCTAAAATGCTCTTAATAAATTTTAACACCACACTTGGACAAATATCATGAGAGATACTTAAAAACTCAATCACATGCATAAACTAGATCTTATGTACTATGAAATGTATGAAAATAATGAGACTTATCACCATGACTATAAGCTTATGAACACAACTTAACCCCTCGTGTTATATGAAATGTGATCAATATTTGCTATAAATTTTATATTGTATATTAAAAAATGATTATTTTGGTTAAAAAGTAACTAAAATGTTTATGAAAATTTTTCACTAATAAATCATTAATCTACAGTTAAAAATAATGATATAATAATTTATATACATTTTTTTTGTAGTGGAAATAAATTTTTCCCGTAAATCTTATTGTCATGAAAATATTTATTTGATGCATTTTAATGTAATATATGTGTTCGTGGCAAGAGGAAAAATCAAATGATAGCTTTAATAGGCTAGGCTCAATGAATCTAGGCTGCAGTCATGAGGAAAGCAGAAAGTCATATGGCGTGAACATCTGACCCCACATGGATATAATGAAAATGATTGGAATTTCATTGTTATTTACAGATCATTTGTTGAAATTTTACGTGGATTACTTGTAAATTTGTTCTTGTTCAATTGTAACTTATAAAATTTCATATGTGTAGCTTATACTTGTTTAAGTTAATTCAATAAAAGAAAGTTGCTATTTTCTGTTGAGAAGCCAGAATCAGTGTTTCAAAGATTAGATTCCAAATGTATTTAATACCAAACTCTTTTATCTTTACATGAACTTGTTAATGTTGAACCTTAGTTTGTTAATATATGAATTTTTACTTGTAAATATCTGAATTCGGACTTGTTAGTTTTAATTAATGGATTTTTAGTTTATTCAAGTAGGAAGCACGATAATGGATTTCAGGCACTAAGTAAGCACGATAAATAGAGATATGCAGTAGTATTGTCTTCGAGGCTCTTCCCATCTGGATACAAATAGATCGTCCACTCATTCCCGCCAATATAAAAACCTATCATATGCCATGTATTCTTCCGACCTATGCAGAATATTTCTCAAAAAAAAAAACTTAACCATGTGCAAGCCACAGTAAATTGAATAAACAATGTCCAGGTTGAGCTTGAGGAGGAAGTAGTGATGGAGCCAAGACTTTTAGCGACAGGAGGCAGGACATTATTTAAATAATAATTAATTAATTTTTTGTCAAAATTTATTTTTAATTATATATAAATTACATATCTCGTAACTGACAGTCATTTTTTAAAATTTATTTTAATTCCATGTTATAAAAATTTGATTTATATTGTTTAAATGGAGTTCATTACTCTTTCAAACTCTAATGACAATTTCACCTTAGTGTAAATCATATTTTAAAACGAATATCTTTAATTAATTAAATTATTAAAATGTTAAAGAAGCACAAATTTAAGATAGTATTTGAACAAAAAATAATATAAAAATAAAGTTTTACAAATGTCACAAACAAAATATTGAAAGAAAATTCTCTTCACCGCTATGTTTGCCGAATATCCTCATCTCCTCAGTCTCACGTCAATCACCCTCTTCTCTCTCTTTCCTTCCCTCTCAAACAAAGCTGAAAACATATAAACAGTAGAGGGTGTAAAATCAGAACATCGAGAAGGGCATGATCTAAAATTAATATTAAGTACTTTAATTTGCAAAATCTCAAGGGGTGCATCTACCCACCCTAAGAGGTACGTAGCTCCGCCAGTGGGAGGAAGAAAAAGAAAGAAGAGGGAGGAAGAACAAGAAAGGGATGAGAGAAGCATGATGGTTGTTTTTTCAGCTGGGAAACAAATGGGACCTTTCACTGAAAAACATAATGACAAATAAAGTTTTTGGGCTTATAGAGTAAAATACAAAATTCTATTGGACTTTATTTGCAAAGTTTTTGCTTTTGAGGGCTTAAGTTGCGATTCTCCCTTTGTATTACACATAACTCTGAAGTTATATCTATTTTATTATCTGAAAGGGGGGCTAAATCAACCCTGTGAAATCGAACCCAAAACCACCATCAGAGAGCATTTTTCACACTAGGTAATTTGCCTCACAAAATTATATTTAAAAAACTATTACAAAATACATTATTCAAATTCCTACATATTTACTTGGTAAAAAAAAAAAAATCCCGCGTATCCATTGCATTTCTTGTCTTACGAGTTCATCACGAACCGTAGGCGATGTGTGCGTGAATTCCCTTTTTATTTTTTGTTATCCTTTTAAAAGGCATGGAAAGGAAACCTATAAAAGAGGAAAGAGAAAACAAAGGAGCCACGTTTACTAGGATTTTAAAAGCTGAGCTGGATTGCAAACTGGAAAGGTTAGAGATTGAAGATTTTCATGATTTAACTAGTTGAACAGTGATCAAATTAATAAAGTAATAATTAAATAAAAATAATATTATATATAATAATATAAATATGAAAAATAATATGAAAGTGCTAAAAAGAAGTGCAGAAAAGAATTCGCACCTATTATGTGAATTATTAAAAAAAATACTAATTGAGGATTTATAATTTTTGGTTCAAGTTTAGCCTGCACAACTTTGTCATTTAATTTTAGAATTTGGATATATATTTTTTAAAGCTTTAGACTAATCCAATCCAGTTCCTGATCTAACAACAATTTCTAGTTCTTTACCCGGTTTAACCCTTTGAATATATATTTTTTTTTTGGAAAAGAAAATCGAGTGATTATACCATTCGGCCAATAGTCCCACACCGATCAGAGCATCTTGTCCGATCCAGTTTTTAGAATACAAATAATTATGCATTACATTTATCCAACAACCTCTTACAACATAATTGAAGATCGGTGGACATTATCAAAAATTTTAACATCAGCATCACGAGATGAATACTTTTCATACAATCAACTAGAGAACATTAAATTAACCAGGTCTACCAGAGAAGAATTAGCCTTTGAATGGAAAAAAAAAAAAAAGGATAAAACAATGACACGTTTTGTGAGAGCCTTTCCAAAACCGCGTCAAGGAAATAAATAAAGATTGTGAGAGAGAAATTGTTACATGGACTTAATGTATCTCACGTCATCGGTAACCTGTTCAACAAAAAATATGTCATGTTATGCTTGTTCAATCAAACAAAATTTTATGTGCCATTATTTTTAATAATGACTTTATTTTTAAGATAGAATGCCTTTTTAATTTCTTGTTTTTTCTCTCTATCATTATAAAGATCATAGTCAATTTATATTACATTTATATAACATGACATATTTTTATTGGATAAAGTATGAAAAATGTGGTGTATCAGATCTTATGCAAGAATTCTTCAGTCATGATATTTCATAAAAAAGGTACGGCATAAGCAATCGTTGCCAAGTTTTTTTTTAATATTAAATATACTTGAATTGTCTATTTGATTAAAATAAGTTAAGTTACTTGGTTAAACATATCATAAGATTTTTATTTTTTACTTTCATTTTTTTAATATTATTATATGTGAAACTTTTTTCTCTAATAATCTCTCGCCATATTTCTTCTTCTTGTTTTTTTTAATTTTTTAACTTATATTTTTTTAATCTCAAAAGACCTTCAATCTATGCACTCGTTACTTTTCTCTTTCTCTCTTTTTGTTGATCTCGTATTTTTTCCATCTTCATCTTTCATTCTTTTATTTTTTCTGTTTTTAATTTCCTTTTTTGTTCTCAATTTTTTTGTTTTAAATTAAATGACTCTTAATATCATGTCATGTTTTTTTAATTATATTAAGTATGTTTGAGAATTCTCTATTTCACCAAAATAAATTAAAATGCTTGGTTTGATATATTATAAGTCTTATATATTTTTAATCTACTCTCTGGTTAGTAGATGCAAAACTTCTTTGTCTAATAATCCTTACACAATGTCATCCTTGGTGTAACAAAGCGAAAATATAATTATTGGTTCTTATAATTTTATCAAGTTTTATTTTTAGTTCTTATAATTTTTTAAATCTTTTTAGTCCCTATAATTTCAGCAAGATTATGTAATGTTTGTTATTCAGGTCTCTATAGTTTTAATGTTTTTAGTTCTTATAATTGTCATGGAAGCGTTTGATCACTTGCTGCTATTGCCGTCGCTGGAGATGCTATTGTAGGTGTTTACTTCACTTGTTCCCTCTGCTATTACGATCTCTGTCTGTGACTCTGTTGCTCGTCCATCGTGCTCTTCTCCTCCATCCATGATTATGGTCTTCTCCCTCCATCCCAGCTCTTACTCTCCCTTTTTTGTTCTCTCTCCTTCCCACTTTCTCTCTGAAAAATGTGTGCAACTTACTGGCATCATTGTAGGTCACGTTGGTTGAGCAATATTTTATTATTATTATTTTTTATTTGTTGTTTCCTCAAATGGTCCATTGAAGTGGATATATTTTAATCATATATTTAATAGATTTAAACATTATGATAAGATTACCAGAGAGATTTAATTTGTGAAAAATAGGTTAATCAAAAATCTACTTTGCTGAATTTTCTCTTTGCATTACATTTTTGTTAGGTTATTTGAGCTAAATTATTTAGCTTTTTATTGAGATTGTTTTGAGTTTGTTGAATTTTTACATTGTGCTTATATGTATAAGATTTTTGTCTCTCCATTAAATTTTCGTTGGATTATTTGAGTGGAACTAATGATTCTTATTTAAATATATTTTTTATATTAAAATGAATAGTTTTTTGTATATACATTAAATTAAATTAAATTATTTTAATTAAAACTAGTCTAACTTCAGGTTGACCTCTAATTAAAAGACTAACCCTTGATTTATTGTCTTGACTGATTCAATAATAAATCCAGTTTTTAATACCTTAAGTTCTAAAATCATTACTACAATTATCTTAACAAGTCATATAGTAGCAGTGTCCGGAATCATCATACACGAAGTCAAATCACTGCAAATATCGCAATGGTTACAAAACCACTGCAGCCACTAACTATTGTTTAACTATTGTTATAATCAACATGTTTGAATTTAGAATTTTGAAATTTTTACCGTGAATATTGGTGCGATTATAAACCGCTACAATAGTTGAAAATTTTAAATTTTTTCTTTTTTGCACCATCAGTAGCGATTTTAGAATTGCAACAGTATTTGAAAATTTTAAATTTAGCACCTTTATTTATGCATTTTGAAAATTCAACATATAAAATGGTAACAGTTATGGAACTGCTACAAATTTCAAAAATTCAAATTTTCAAATATGAGTACCGTTGTTGTTACTGTAAATTCCCAAATTCTTACCCATAGTGTTAATTAAGTTAATAGTATTTTAAGAGAGTTTAGTAGTATTTAAATACATTACAAAATGATTTTAGAATCGATTAAGGCTTGAAAGAAGATAAAAATGAACTGTATTTGTAATCGAAGATTTTCATAGGACAACTGATAATATTCTTGAGTAATTCTTTTTGCATTAAAAAGTAGACATTTCAACTTTTTATAAAGTCTTAACTCACAATTTTTGGATATGTGTGGAATTAACTATGAATTTTCAAAGCTGGGCTCATGGATTGATTTGTACTGTTGACCTCAGCATGCGACTCATTTTTTAAAATGGATGATTTAACGACCAAATTTTGATATATGTATTTGTATGATTGTATTGTGGTCAATCAGGTATGAATGGTCCTTTTGGACTTAGTTTTAGGCCCAAAACGACTTAATGAGACAAAATGTATGATTTGAACACTTTGATGCTTGGATTTCCAAAGACAAGTAACTTTTTGTACCTGAATGTCTAAATTTAGATTGGGCCAGGTGTTTATGTCCCAACTTATCTCATTAGGTGATTTATGAAATAAACTTTGTGTGGATATTTGAATCACTTTAATCGGTTGTCGTATGTGAAAATGGTACATTTTAGAAGTTCACTTTCGTGAACCGTCAAATGACAGTAAATTTTGTCATTGTGCATCGTGGAGCATGGTGCAACATGCCATGACACATGGAACAGAATGGGTGCCTGTGGCTTTGTGCCATATGCCTTAGTGCATGTGGTTATGCCATGGCATACTACCCTTCTCCTGGTCTTGTTTCTTTGTATGAAAGCATGTATTAGGACTGATGAATGTTGATAACTATCTTTTGTTGTGCATTATTTAATGTAAGATTGATTTCAAATAATATTAATAAAGAAGTCTTGGTTCCCAAGCATTTCAAAGGAATTTCCTTGATTTTAATTTTGTACATTGATATGGTGATTGAGTTAACTCCTCTTATACCAGATTTGTGGTGGAACTCCAGTTTGATAGGGGAGAGGTTACAGTTTAATATTAGTTTCTCAAGTTTTCAGACATGATCATTTTGCTTGTTTTTTGCATTCATCCATATATATGTCAACTTATCATTATTCATTACACAACT